>NC_090872.1:27457003-27479503 GCF_036669935.1 Montipora foliosa
TTTCCGTGCGGTATTAGACATAATTTATACCCCCTTACGGCCGAAGGTAAAAACAAGCCCACGCGGCCACATGGAACATTTAACACAACACAAAGACGCCAACCGTACCTCAGTTTTACACGAAAATCCTTTACTACTGCCATAAAAAAACATCTAGATATCTTCGCTAGGCTCTAAAGGGCCTTTCTGTGTAATTCTATTTTATTAATTTTTTTTTTTTTTGGGTGATTTCGACTAAATTCCCTTTGTTTTTCCTCCTCACTGAACCACTACTTCCCGTCTCGCTGATTCTAGGTTAAAGGCTATTTCAGAGAATGATTTCATTGCAACCGATTCATTTATATATTTCTGAGGTAGAAAAAAACAGTAAGCACTAAAACTAGTTTTAGATTTTCAATCGCCCTCCAAATTCTGGGGTTTCCGAATTACTTACCGACTTCCTGTCGGACTGTCATTGTTATGGAAGCGACCAACCAAAAAAATAAGTCAAGTCCATTATCCCAGTGCCTTTCCGGGAGCTCACCCGCTGACCAAAAAGCCCGAGGACTCTAGGTACGAGTTTGGTTAGCCCGAAAGGAACTTGCCATTGAAATATAAACAACTGATGACGTCGCTGAGAAGCTAAGCCTTTTGGACTCAAATGACAGACGTATTCCCTTTCAAAGGTAGGAAGTTGGAGAGATCTTGAAAAAGACTCCGACAGTCATTAGGAATAAAGCGATGAATGGCGCCTGGCTCCTTCTGCAATGTGCAACTATTCTTTTTGTCTTTGCACGTGTACTTGGGAACCAAATTCCAAGTTGCGGCGATTGCTGTCAGAGCGCCTCGCACAAAAAACTCAACAATTCTCGCCGCAGCGTGAACAGTCTGTGGAATCCAGGGCAAACTCCTTTGTGTGACAATGGTCTAGTCTCCGGATGGTACCGTTTTACCAGCTTTGTCGGTGGGAAAATGCCCACTACTAAAGTCAACGTTAATCATTGTGGTACTCAGTATCCGATTTGGTTGGATGGTACAACAGGCACACATCCCACCAGCCCTAACGATTCAGTGGTTCATATTATGGCATGCATCAATATCGCGGGAACGGGTGGTGGATGTTCGTACTCGTTTAAGGTTGGCGTTAAGCTTTGTGAAGGAAATTTTTTCCTTTACTACCTACGCGATATTCTTGGCTGTCCTGCTGCTTACTGTGCCGGTAAGGGAGATCACTTTATTTATTTATTTATTTAACACGAAAGAAACCTTCAATCACACAAGAAAAACAACACATGAAGCGGTTATAAACATAGCGAAGCATTGCATTTTATGAAATCTGACTTGACGTTTCGTATGTGGCAACATACGTTTGTTACTTTTGAATATGTATGTTGCCACAGACGAAACGTCAAGTCAGATTTAATAAAATGCATTGCTTCACTATGTCTATAACCGCTTTATGCGTTGTTTTTCTTATAAAACTTCGATGGCCGAAGGCCTAGAGTCTCTATGCTTCAGTCACATAATGCCAAAAGCATGGTAACGTAAAGTGGTTAAAATAGATTATTTTTACAACGTTAATTTCCTTCCCTCGTATCCCTTGGGTCATCATGCCTATTTTCATGACGTCGGCAGAGTTCGTAAAATAATTACGTCACACAGGATCTCTTTCTCTGGTGACATTCCACGCCAATCACTGGAAATCATTCCCTGATGTCGGGAAAATGGCCTTTGACCCAGAATCAGCAAGATGGGAAGTAGCGGTTCAGCGAGGAGGAAAAGCAAAGGGAACTTAGTCGAAATCACCAAAAGAATAAAAAAAGTTTACACAGAAAGCCCCTTTAGAGCCTAGCGAAGATATCTGGATGGTTTTTTTATAGCAATAGTATAGGATTTTCGTGTAAAAATGAGGTACGGTTGGCGTCTTTCTGTTGTGTTAAATGTTCCATATGGCCGTGTGGGCTTGTTCTTACCTTCGGCCCTAAACTTGATTTCCGCTCTCAAAAATTACCGAAATTTACCGTGGAATTCAGTCGTTAGGCAGTGAATTTTTATATAGAGGAAAGCAAAGAAAATGATTTCATTATTAAAGCAGGAACCAGAAACATCAAAACGCGGACAATTCGAAACCTTTTATTTTCACTAACCCTGTAGGCAGTAAGATTAAATAACCAGGGAGCTCCGCTTTTAGGCTTGGCTAAATCTAAATCTTATTTTTGTGAATCCTCAAACTCGAAGCAACCTAGCAAGTTAATAGCAATAGTATAAAGAGTATTGACAAAGGAAATCGAACCAAATGCAACTTAAAATGTCATGCAAGCACTGTCACGCGCTAATGTTGGTTCCCCAAAGAAGCTTCAATTGGAGAATTTATCAGGATAATCCAAGATTAGCCCTGTCTTGGCTATGGGTTTCTAAAAAACAAAAACAAAAAAAATGGTGTAAGAAATTTTCAAAACACGACACCCCGGGAACGACACGCAGTAGAATTGCAACACCGCGGTATGCGGAAAGACTGAAAATCGCTTGGACGTTTTATTCTCCCAACAAGAGAATATTCACGGGCCACCAGTAGATTTCTTGAATGTTTGTGATGAAAGGTTAAGAATCCCTAGAAAGTATTTTTTATCGAAAAACGATGCGCACCCGCTAAGATTTTTACCCTTGGATTTACAGTAAAATTTAAGCGAAACAACCATGTTTTAGAGGGGGTTAATGTGGGGGCCTCTAAATTGTTTGTAAAAGCGAAATAAAAAGATCATTTATCGCTTTTTAGAAGGTTGGATGGTATACTTTTACGCGATATAAAAGATAGTTTCCCTTTTTTCATGTTCTTGCTTTGCGAGGCTGCTCAACATTCACAAAATTTGCTGATTTTGAGGGTGGCTTCCAGCCCCATCTGGGCAGAATCAGACAATGCTCGATTTCTCAAAAAATAAAATTCGCTGTAAATTTTTAACTTTATTTTCGAAAATACTTTTATATAGGGAATCTTTAGCTGAAATAAAATGGAGGTCGAACTTTTCGAACTGTCGGACGATGTTTGATACAGTATTTCGTCCTGAAGCGGTTGTTTTTAGAAAGATCCAGTGCTGAACAAGACTTTGGATGGACGAAAAAGCTATTATATTTTGGGTGGATTTTTGAGACTGCCTGAAGATTCACTTCTTTCGAAGGTTTGGTATTTTCGAAACATGGTAAACTCATAAACATGCAAAACCATACATGACTTGGGGATTGTAAATACTGTCGCCGCAACATTTCCGAATTCTAATTTTTTTCCAGACGAGTTTTCCACACAAAGTTTTATCTTGATCTATTTGTCATTAGTAATACAAAGTTTCAAAATCGTCAAAACATCAGATTTGAACAATTTCATTTGGTCATATAGTCATTTTTCTGCGATTACCTAATGCAGATCAAGGACATCGAAATAAAGCATTAATTAAAGGGGTAGTATCACGGGAATTACCCCTTTTATTTCGACCATAAAGTTACTAAACCAATTTTCAGTTACCGTTTCATTTTTAAACTGCTTCTGGATCACCGCAGTGGGCTAAAAATCGATCAAATTTTAAAAGAAGAATGAGCCACACTCATTTATTACGGAGTTCATGTAAGATGCAAGAGGAGATTTTGAAAACGTCGGCTCGACGTTTTCAATTTGGCATTCATTTTAATCTTGGCTACGCGTAACTAAAAACTCTTAAGAATTGTTTCTTTGAGCTAAAATAGCCGTTTTGAAGAAACTTTGGCCGTTAATTTTTGTTTTCCATCGGTAAACAGGTCTCCTTTGCTTTCCAGATTTTTACTAACAATCCATGACACTACCCCTTTAACATCAAACCGCGCAACAGTAGTGGTTTTTCATTACCTTATTCAGAAGAGACTAATAAAAATTACATCTAGCCAGAAACCGAGAATTTTAGCTCTTAGGTGGTTGCCAAAAGCATCCCCCTAGTGCGCTTTAAGTGCGCCAGGTGGCCGGAAGAAATTCCTTTAATGCTGTGCGACAAATTGACAAATTTCATTTTAAAAACGTACCGATTCTTGGTGCAAGAGACTTTACAATCCCTACAGTTCTTCAAGCCTGCAGGTAACAGACGGAAATATTTTTTTATCACATTGGCCAATGTCGTAGGTAATTTTGATTTTAGTTCGAAAGGGAAAGTGTGAAACACAAAGAAATGGGCATAAATTGTGTGTATATGGCTTTGTACAAACATACGCATATCTCTTGTAGCTGATTTCACCTGAACTTTCCAACTTTAAAGCGCTGTCTAAAGCAATGGTACACACCATAAATTCTGAACTGAATGTTAAGTGAGAAATTAGTTCCCTTCCAGAAAATGTGACCATTTCACCCTTTTGCGTTAGCAAATGAAGGAATTCCTGTAGGCAAATCAACCCCCGTACAAAATTACAGTGAAATAATAATTCACCCCTTACTGGCGTTTAAATGTCAGAATGACAAGCACACACTTCCTGACATAAAAAATGGATATAAAGCTGTCAGGTATTAAAAAGAAATATTCCTTAGTGGCTACATATTTTTACAACAGATTTTTGCAACGCAATATAAACGCGTTGCCTACATTGTTTGTGGTTTGTGTACGCCGCAGCTGTACGTTGTCGTTTACGCTGCTCACACTATGCAACATTTCGGACGTTGAATTTTCAGTTCATGCGGGTTTTTCTGAGGTCTGCACATTGAACGAAGTCAGATGTTGGCGTGAATATATTTTTTACGACACGGGTTTTAGAACGACGCAAACACACAATAGCTCCGTTTATACGAGAAAATAAGCCGCGGCTTACTTTTTTTTATTTTTTATTTTATTTATTTGTTGACGTTTTGGCAGCTATTCAGCTGATGTGGACTTGCTATACCCACCCACCCATATGCACACAGAGGACAGCCACAACACCGAGAACTTCGTCCCCTACTCTTCTCGAATAGTGTGTGGGTTCTTTAACGTCCCACACTCAGGGAACTAATGAACATGGAAGCTTATCGTCCTTATCCGAGAAGACTTGAAAGTCTAACCATTTGCAGATGTAATTACAAAGGTAGCACTTTCTCCTCAGTTATTTAAAGACCCTGAGTGTTGGTCCGGCCGGAGTCGAACTCACGACCTCCCGCATGGCAGCCCGGTAATCAACCAACTGAGCCACCGGTGCGCGGCTTACACAAGAAGCAAACAGCCTGCATAAATGGTACAAAAGATACATTTACGGCTTTCTCAAGCCGCGGCTTAACCTGGCCTGGGAGTTTTTACTCGTATAAATAGTTCCTTTTGCGTATTATGTACGCCGCTGCCAGAGTAAGCCGCAGTTTATTTTCTCTCGTATAAACGGCCCTATTGTCTCGTTTTTTGTAGTTAGTGCGAGCTTTGGTACGTTTTTGTCTACGCGATTCATAACATGCAACATGCACACATGCTTTGCTCTTAACTTTTTACGGCATGGGTTTTTAGAACGACGCATAAACATATTAGGGCCGTTTATACGAGAGAAAATAAGCCGCGGCTTACTCTGGCCGCGGCTTACATAAGACGCTAACACCCCGTATAAATGGTTCAAAATCTACGTTCACGGCTTTCTCATGCTGCGGCTTATCCTGGCCTGGGAGTTTACATTCGTATAAATAGTTCCTTTCGCGTATTATGTACGCCGCGGCCAGAGTAAGCCGAGGCTTATTTTCTCTCGTATAAACGGCACTATTGTCTTGTTTCACTTTGCTCATGTTTATGGAAAACGGTTCTTCCACAAGTTGGACCGCATAAAAATAAGCGACTTACAACCACTGAAACATGCAATAGTCGAATCCACACACGGATCGTAAAAGCGATTCACGAATTTTACGGATCGACGTTCGATTCGTGGGGACAGCTGTGCGACGGTAATGTAAATTGTAATGCATTTTTCGGGTCGACAGATCGTATCTTCGGGTCGTTTCACTTAGTGAGTATGAACGGGTATGCATGCCTTGTGAGGGCTGTTGGATATGACTTCCTCAGGTTTCCAGGCTACAATTTGGTAGATGAATGGCTTATTTTGTTGACAATTAACACACCAAATTTGGAAAAAATCAGAAGTAACACAATTTTCCGTGACGCTCTTTGTTTTATGGCTCCGTAAAATGAGTTTCTGGGTGATATAATTAATGAAATTCCTATTGAGTATGAATTTGCACCTTTGCATTTCAACTTCAAGAAAAACAAAGCATTTCCTTCAATATAAATAAAATATTCCAGTAAACACATTTAATATAGGGGTTGGGGATATCTGCGCCGTAGTCGGAAAGCGTTACCCTACATCCGTTTCCCAGAATGGATCCCTAAATGTACACGGTAACCTTAAGAATGTACCTTGATTTGGTCTCAATTAATTGCGCCAATTTACGAAAATAATTTTAATTTCTGATGTTGAAAACCTGAAAAATTTTACCAGTTAGTTAATATGAAGACTCTATTCAATTCAAAAGGAATTATAAACTAATATTTCCGGAAGATCATTCAGTGCCATTAGTACTACGATAGTTTCACCTTGTGTAACCGATAAAAATCTCCACAAAACACCGAATACCTTTTACGAAACCGATTACAACGACAATATGAAAGCTGTAACATGTACAAATGGCTTGATGCATACATGCATACCTAATTGACCCCTCCTAATAGGGCCAGTGAAACACAATCACGACAGAACAGAACATTCAACAGCAACTGTTAAGAATCCCAACTGGCCGGAGGGAAACCAGTTGGCTATTTACACGTGCAGCTGAGAAGTTGAACCAGGGACTACCAGGAACAAATTCAATGAGTGGTCAGAACGTATCTTTCCCCGGGCTCCCCGGATCTCAAGGGAAGCGCCCTAACAACTGGACTTAAATAGAAATCAACACTTAACCTTCAGCGAAACAAGGCGATCGGCAGTAGAAATTGTTTCGTCACCTGCGATTTCGGGAAACAAAGAAAGCAAACGCGAAAAGTGACAATGGCCATGACATGTGGATGTAATAGTATGACTATGACACCTGAATGACGCAGAATGAACGTGTGTCCACTAAAATATACCGTTATATTTTATATAAATCTACACTCTCCTAACCTTATTTAAACTAGCCAATGATAACAAACGTTACAGTTTGTGGATACGACGGAAAACAAACGGTCCCCATTTTATGACCTGGTCTGCCCCGACGGGGGCATCACACGTATTAATAATGACCACAATTGTTATTATTAATATAATCAGTATTTTCTTGTTAAATGTAGATAAACGGGGGACACTATAATTGTTTGATTTTGTTTGCCTTTAAGGGAGGTGACACTAAACTACAGAAAAACAATGGTTGCTAAGAAAGCTTTTTAGACAAAGGGCACTACAGAAAGGTTGCATGGATCGTTCTATAAAGTGACTTTTTCAATGAAAATCTGGTATCATTTCAATCATAAAGCGCATGCGCAACTAGTCCCAGTCCTCTCTGCCGTGCGTTTCAGTGAAAAACAGGTATAAGCTCTCAGGAAACGAAAGGAAGAGGCAATGTTTTCACTCGATGGGAACCGTCCCATCATTTTTTTGTAAACTGTTGCATGAATTTTTTTATTTGGACCAAAAATGGAACTGATATTTTGAAAACTGTATCAAAGGAGGGCCTTATGACGTCATGCTTTTTTTGAGAAATTATTTCTTTTTAAATCCATGCTACAGATTTTGTGTTGGAATTTTGTCATACTGTTGGGTCAAAAATTTATGAAAAACATGGGTAGCTTGCTGAGTTTTTAGGCATTTTCTCTTTTAGTCACGTGATTTACCAAATATGGTTGTGAATCGAACCATAGAAAGGAATGTGAAATAGAACACACTTAGCAATAAAGATTACTATGGAGGTAAATGAATTCGGGAAATGACTCTTTGAAGGAGTCCATAGCAACGGTTTGGTAATTAAGAGCTATCCCCTGGCTTAAACCTGTGGATGTTAAAAGATTTGGCTCCAGAAAGAAGAAAAAATATATTATTTTTTTATAATATTAACCTTTTCAGGGTATGTGTTGCTTCATCTTATTGTCATTCGCTATATGACAAATGAGAGAGCTAAACTACTTAAACTTGTAACTAACCTGACCTTTAAAAAGGATTTAATACTCTCGTAAATATGGCCATTTTGATAATGACTCTAAGTCAATTTTTTTTCCTTTTCTTTTCCACTTTTGCACGAAGCAACAATCTTGCAATGAAAGACGAAAATGTATGGAAAATGAATAACGTCTTCAAATTCACCGAGGCCCGCTATTCCTTAATGTTGCAAATCACGGATGCTGACGGCGCTATTTCCTATCTTACCAAAAATCTTCATCAAATTTACAAAATATAAGTGTTTCATGCATTTTTTTCCCCTTTACTTTTTAGGAGATGGTGTACCCTGCCCTTATGGAAAAACTGGATCCTCATTAGAGAATTGTAGTGCAGGTAAGACCCCCGGACACAATGTGACGCTATTTGGTCGAGTAAATCGTACAGTCTTCAGTACAATATAGACCAGTAAACTAAGTAACCAATTCTGAATTCCTTTTTGTCTTTCTCAAGGGCGACTCGGACGATACGATTGTTGCTTACGACTTTCAAATGCCACTAGCACTACATGATCGATGACCTTAGATCGCGTATCGCTCGCGATTCGCGAAAGCCTGTCGACATGATTTACTCGACTCGATTTGTGGCATAGGCTAGTCGCATGTGATGGTCATAATCAAAAATCGTAGAAAAGTAGAACCAATTACCTTTCCCAAAAAAATGCACTTAAACTTACTTTGACTTTGGAGGTGAATCATCTCAGAAGTACCCGATTCAGAATTGTTTGGAAATTGTCAGGGAAGCGCAAACTGCGAAAATTCAGCGAGGATCTGGTATTGTAGACAACAAGGAAGCGCAATATCGACGTTAGCCCATTTAATGCGCAGAATCATAAAACGGAAACTGATCCGACATGCACAGTTTATTGGCAGCGGTAGCAAATCAATAGTTTCTTCGTATAGCAGCAAACAGAAGCAAAGGTTAAAACTCGTTAATTGATTTACAAACCATGCAACTGTCACTGCAGCTGTGGCGCGAAATAAAATATAAAACTAACAGAGTAATGTGAGAAAAAAATGACAGATACTCCTCATCGTCGAAGGGGAACTCGGAAAACTGGCTCGAGCCCCAAATGGGATTTGAACCCACGATCCTCCGTGATCTAGCTACAGTACGGTTTGTCTAACCACTGAGCTACTGGAGACTCTGTGGGTGAGCAACGGTGAGATGTGGGTATAGATGACTACTGCATCACGCAGTCACATAGTCCAATTTGATAACCATATATGACACTTAACTGCATCGCGCAGCCACATTAAAAGGCATATCGGCGATAACACCTCGCTAAGTGCAACCTGCAGTCACATTAAGGCCTATCGGAGATGCAACCATCTCTGATATACCTTATTATGACTGCGCGATGATTGAATGAATTAATGCATGAATGAAACTTTATTTAGCCACGGCCAATTCATCAGCTATTTACAGAAAGATCAAAACTATAACTACACAACTATAACTATAACTATAACTATAACTATAACTATAACTATAACTATAACTATAACTATAACTATAACTATAACTATAACTATAACTATAACTATAACTATAACTATAACTATAACTATAACTATAACTATAACTATAACTATAACTATAACTATAACTATAACTATAACTATAACTATAACTATAAACTACACGATGTTAAAAAGCTGCTTTCCGTGAACGCACTTTGCTGATTGGGCACCTAGCCCCATAAGGAAAGGCATTCTACAGTGTGGCGCCACTATAACTAAAACTATTTTAAATTTGTACGTGGCAATCTAACTATAACTTTGTACTCGGGGTCCTTTAAGTTGTAGCTTGTATTTCGTTCAAAAAACTTCGATGCTAAATGGTCCGGAGCCATCCCTGTCATGCAAGCATTTGAATACCATGGTGGCCCTTTTGTATGTTTCGCTGGCGATTGAAGTTTTTCCACCCCAGAATTCCCTACAATTGGCCAACATCAACGTCATAAACGTCATTAAGATCATAGGCTAATCACGCGACCAGTAATGAAAACTGGACGATAAACAAAAATGTATTATATAAAGAACTCCAAACAACGAACTTCCCTTAGTCTCTCGGATGCATGCTATGGATTCCAATTCGTAAATAAATAAACCTTAAAGAGATAAACCTTAACGAAAGCCTTGTTCACACGGCATAAACTAACCTTTCGACCCGGATTCAAATTAACCCGGGTTAGCTATCGGCGTGTGAACGATGCTAACTCGGGCTCGACTTGGACTAAATCTAACCACCAGCCCAAAAACTAATGATTTCTCAGGACAAAAGTTAAATCCCGTCCACCAGAGGACGGGGTTTCTAATTTATTTTATTTTGTTATATTTTATTTTATATTTTTACAATCCCTAAAATTGAAAAATTAAACGAGACTTACCTGTAAGCTGAACTTTGATTGTAATTCTGTGAGTCACCTACTGCCACAGGGGATCACATGAGATTGCATCACGCATGCGCACGTCAGTCTTCAAAGCTTGAAATGTGAATGTTGCTAAGCGGGGTGATGCACGGTGTTGTTGTAAAAAATGTAGCGAGGTGATAATAAATGGACACGGTGCTCACCAGAGAGGTTTGTGCTAGCCCAGGGTGTGGGCATGTGATCCCTTGTGGCAGCAGATGACTCATAAGTAAGGTAATTCTCGTTTAATTTTTCAATTCCATTTCGTCACCACTACCACAGGGATCCCATTAGACTTCAAAGCCCAGACATTCACATGAGAAGAATAAATATAAACACGAGACATGTTTGATCAAGGATGATGTACTCCAGTGTACATGCTGCATACAGTATATCTGTGGTTGAACAGGAACAAACTCAATATCAGATAGGAAATACATGTTGAAGCTAGATAATTCTGGTCAATAACAAGGCAAAACGTGCATGCATTCACACAAATGTTAAGTGCAAATGTATCTAACAAATTTCAGTTCTATATTAAATGGTTAGTACGGATGTGTCAAAGCTACAGAGATTCCCTTTGTAAGGGCTTGTTGTAGGACTGGTCAAATTTCCTTTCAGAAGACCAGCCTGCAGTGTCCAGAATTACCTTAATGGCAACAGATACAGTTTTTTCTTTCGATTCTGCCGCTGCTCTGGTACTGTGAGGTTTGAAGGTGTTGATATCAACACCAGCACGTGACATAACCGAACGGGTTCAGCTTGATATCGTATCTCAAGAAGCACGGCCACGATGTTTTACATGGCTCAAGCAAAGCTTTGTTTTAGTACCTCGCAGCAACTTTGACCTCCGAAGAGATTCTTTCGGGTGAGTAAAAACAAAAAGGGATTGATCGTTAGGGTAGGTGCGTGAGTGTAGAGATAGCACTTTATATGTTGGTCTGCTTTGTTTAATGTGTCCTGGAAAGGCAAACTAAAACGAACTTTCTCTCTCTTTCATGTACTGTTTGTCTACCAGGTGCACTCTCCATCATCTTTGTGCTGAAACAATTAACATAGTTATTTTCAGAGTCTGAGATTTCAGGCTTAATTGAGTTGGCGGAAGTGATGTGGTACGGTACGGTGGCACAGGTGGATTTTTGCCTTGAATTGCCCTTCATGAAGCGGGAGGCAATAGGATGGCAACCCATGTTCACCTTGTTAAGAGAGATAATAATAGCCGATAAAGCACTTCTTGGCTGTGTTTATGGTGGTGTATGACAACCATTGTTTATGCAAACTCACTAGGAAATCCAATACTTTATTTATGGATGGATTGCACAAATCAATTTTCCATTTAGAGCAAAAGTCATGCCATTGCTTGATATACGAGGCATACTGTATTTGGGTCTCATTTGACCATGATTGTAGCAAAATGTTGGTAGCTTTGCTCGAAGTCGCTCTCTGCTGAAGAGACTCCCTGATACTTTTCAAACCTTTAGTTGCAGTTTTCTGCTGAGAGGGTGAATTGCATTGCTGTGGGACAGATAAAAGAGACTGTCCGACTGTAGAAGTGCTAGAGGGTGGTCTGTCAGAAGATCCAGAAGGAGGGTAAACTAGGGTTGTGTTGTTCATAATGGAAAGATAACAAGACCTCCTGTTGATTGACCTTGTTCGATCTTCTATCAACACTTGCCAATGAGACTAAAAAAGGCGGAAAGACATAAAAATAATGAAGTTGCCAATTCACGAAAAGGGCATTGATAAACTGTGCCCCAGGGTGAGGTCTTCATGACACATATTTTACAATCTTACAATTAAGTCTAGAGGCAAACAGGTCAATTTCAAACATCCCCCATTCTGTCTGTACAACATTAGAAAATCTTGTGAGATAATGACCATTTTGTTGACTCTTTTAATGCTCTAGATTCCTTTTCTGCTGGTATGTTATCAGACCCTGGAATATGATGTTGGGTGACTTTTGCTGTTTCGTAACAACCCTGGATCAGGTCGCTATTCGTTGCCGTGATACACGGTGATGTTTCGGACTTTAGCCGTCGCTGGGAGTCGAGCAAGCAATTGGCCTCGGTTAAGTCCAAAGAGTTGGGGGTCCAAACTGAAATACCGTCTTCACCATTTCTGCATACCGGTCAGGTAGCAAAAGAATATCTTCTCTCAGATTATTGAAAGCTTCAGTTTGGGCTTTCGAAGCTGTGACAAGTTGTGTGAGAGAGCTTTGTAAGCTACGGAGGATGCCCGCCATTTCGGTCAAACTGTTTATCTCCTCAGTGGTGCAATTTTCTGCGCTGTAATCTAATTTCTTAGGGTTGTCTTCGCCCATAACCTTCAGAGATGTGAAGTGAGAGCAGTATTGTCGAAAATAGACAGAACGTTTTCCAAATTCCTTCGGTAAAATGTCACTGCTTCGAACTGGCAGCGCGAGCCGATAAGCACTGACGTGCGCATGCGTGATGCTATCTCATGGGATCCCTGTGGTAGTGGTGACCAAATAGAATACACTTCACAGATTTACAGATCAAACTCCTTGACTTAACTAAAGCCTGGTTTCAGTATGATCTGCAACGGTCTGCAATCGGTCGGCGAAACGGTCGTAATGGTCAAGAATATTGAATTTAGTTCTACTTTCCCTACCATTACGACCGTGTCGCAGACCGTTGCAGATCATATGGAAACCAGGCTTAACAGTTAGTCCAGAACACCAAAATATGGCACTCGAAGAAACCTATTCCATTTTTCTTACAAAAGCAGTTTGAGTATTTGTCATGACCGAAATGTATTTTTCCACTCTTCTTTTTTTTGTTAAACAGAATTAATATAGTCTGCGAATTGAAACTTTATATTTTCCTCAAGCACATTACTACAAAGAATATACTTCCCGATAAGGATTTAGTTGTTGAGGATTGACGAAAACAACCAACCGTTCAGCACACCAAGTGCAATTTATTTTTCGGAAAGTTCGGATATTTCTTTCCGAATGGAGTGAGTTATACCAATTGGTAAATCCGCGCCATAATGATGTCTGGCGATTACGCATGAGTAGAATAGATGCATCGTAGTTTGCTCAGTACTGGTGCAATAAAGACATGCAATATGGGTTTTTGTTTTCATTTTATATAAAATGTTGTTTTTATGAAGAATGTTATGGATTATTGTAAATGGTTTGAACCAAGGAGTCATATCATAATTAAGTAAAGTAAGATCGTCTGTGTGAGTGTAGTCCTGAGGAGGACTGTTTGAGATGACATTGACTGACGTTTCGACAACCTGAGCGGAAGTCATTTTCAGAGTCCAGTGATTTGCCATGTAGGTGCTTTAAGAACTCCGGTCGTAGATGTGCTTGGTCCACTTATTCGTGATGTTATTGGTCAACTGTCAGTTGAGCCTATAATAGATGTAGTTGGCTGGAAGACTAAACATGCAGTGATTGGTGCGTTTCCATCCGTCTATAGGTCTAAGGTATATACGTGTATCGTAGAATACGTCGGGCTGTGCTGTGATAGAGTAAATCAGTGTGTTCTTTGTCTGTTAATGTCATCGATGAGTCGTTTGTAGGGTGCGGGAAGTTGTAGGCATCGGGTTATTGGTGTCTGTTCTAAGTTAGTAAACTAGCTTCCAGTATGATCCGTGCGTAGTAGTCAGTGCTGTAGGAAACATATGCAGCAGAGTCCCAGTCGATTTCCAGTCCATTCTCAATCGATTCGAGGATAATCGTAAGATTCCTTTTCTTGAATGCTTGGTCATCCTTGACAACAACAGACTACAGACGACGGTTTACAGGAAATCCACCCACACTGACAGATTCCTTGACGAATCATCTTACAACCCTACGGCACACAAGGCTACAACAATACGGACTTTAACGAGACGCGGGCTACTGGTTTCTGACTCACACGACAGCTTAGCAGACGAACATAAGTACTTAGATAATGTTTTTAGTATGAACAACTACAATTGCGACTTCGTTACACGCAACACTTACCATACAGAACCTAACGCAACAAAGAATAACCTGACACCTACCACTACAGTGACTATACCCTACATCAAAGGAACTTCTCAGATTATCGCTAGGATCCTACAGCCTTGCAACATCCGTGTTGCTCACACACGCATCACTACCTTACGAAAACTACTAACGTCAAAGACAATGACCAACCTAAGGACAGATAAGGAGCAGTCTTTACTTAAAGCGAATCTTTTTAGACTAGCTTTTGATATGTAATGTTTTTAAGTTACTATGCAATAATCAGAAACCCATAAGGGTTGAAACGTGTAACGCGCGTTCACAGCTTCCGAATAGTCAGTGCGAACTGACGGATTTTCAAACTTTCCGTATTGAACAAGAAATCGGAATGGGTAAGACCTACACTTATCGTTTGCTGTGGTTTATGCCGGTTTTCTTACATTTTTACCCCTTTATTCCCCGGGGCTTTATTATAATTACAAAGAGTGCATGCAAGCATGAATGCCTGCATGCACTCTTTTGATTAAACAAGACAAAGGGTCGAATTAAACCTCCTGAGTATTACCGCATGATCTTTATTGGGAATACAAAATGTACAAGCGTATAAAGCTTGCTGCACACTTGAGGAAAGAGCTGAGCAAACTGCCTCGCGAGGCGGTTTGCTCAGCCGTTTCCTCACGTGTGCGGGGAAATTGTGGTGAGAAATTCGCCTCACGAGGCCGTGAGGATAAAATCAAATTCAAATTCCTCAATGTGTGCGGCCATCATGAGAATCGAGCTGAGCTTGGTTTAGTCAAGCATCCAATAAAAATACATGGCATACTCACGTGACTCCAGCGGTTTAGGATGGTGTCGGAGGAAGAAATTCCGACGTCACTGAGGTCACGTGAGAATGCCATGTATTTTTATTGGATGCTTCATTGACCAAGCTCAACTCGATTCTCACGATGGCCGCACACAATGAGGAATTTGCCTCGCGAGGGGAAAAATATCAAACATGTATGATTTTTTCCTCACGGCTTCGCGAGGCCAATTTCTCACCAAAAGTTCCCCACACACGGTGAGAGAACGGCTGAGCAAACCGCCTCGCGAGGCAGTTTGCTCAGCTCTTTCCCCACCGTGTGCGGCGGGCTTAAGGTCTAGTGTCGAGAGCCAGGAAAAGAACAAGAACAATATTTGGACTTGCCCTTTCGGTGGTGGACAAAACACTGAGCCCCAGTCCATGGACTACCCCGATGAACTACCCAAATGGACAACCCTAAAAATACTATTTCGAATGAGTACTGTTGATCTAAGTGTAAGCAGCATCTCAAATTGTGCTTACTTAAGCCTCAACACCCATTTTAAACAGCATTGTTCAACAGTATTTAAGCGTAAGAACCGATTTTAAAAGGAAAGCACCAGATAACATCGACCTAAACCTTAGTGAGCCATCGATATGTCAACGGGGTCATTTCGTTTTCGCTCCCTGCTCGCTCTCTCGCTTCTGATCGATCGCGGCGAGGATTATTTCAGTCATAAAATGGTCAATAGACCGGTCATTTTCGAGACGTTACAATTATTTCCTTCGTGTCATATATTATCCCAGGTTGGGTCCTGTTGTTAGCGAATTGATTTTCAGTCTTTCAACTTGCAGCTAACAAATTTCCGGCGCTCTTCCCACGGTAGGAACGGGTGTAAAGAAAATTAAAGAAAAAAAAAAGAGAGTTAATAATTAAAAGTTCCACTTTGTGAGCGGCATATGTGGCTCATCAGGTTTTAGTGCTTTCCATTTTAAAAAGGTTAGCTTTCAATTAGTGTTGTGATGGCTGATTACTTCATGTACGGCAAGTGAAGTGAAACCATGGCCGTATGGATGAAAATTTTGGGAAGTCAGGATGGTTTAGTGGTCATCAACCGTGCCTCCCACCTCTGTGACCCGGGTTCAACTCTGGCCCGGGTCGTATGTGGGCTGAGTTTCAGTCGATCTCAATCTGACTCCGAGAGTTTTTCACCGGGTACTCCGGTTTTCCTAGCTGCCTAGCCCGCAGCACAGCTCCTTTGGTCCGACCTCGTTGAGCTGCGCTCTCAATAATTCAGTCTCCGACTGCGAGAAAGGGCAATTAGTAGGTCAGATATTATTATTTTATTATTATTAATTATCAAGGTATGTGCAATGTAAGTATTATAATCAATTCAGTTCTTTCAATGGCACTCATTTGAAATGACATTTTTAATAGTTAGTCCATTTTAGGGTAGTCCATTTGGGTAGTCCATGGACTGGGGGTTAGTGCTTTGTCCACCACCTGCCTTTTCAGTTGGTCGCAAAATATTCAACATAGCTTGGATTAACAGACACTCCGCTTTGTCTTATTTGCAAAATACAATGTTGAAAAGGCAAAAAGAAGTTCTCCAAACTTTCATCGTGTGCTCTAGCTAGACGATTATAATTCAATAACATAACGCTAACAACAGGAAACAATACAACGTCCGCCATTTTGGATTAATACACCAGTTTACCAGTAGGTGCAAGTAGACGCTCCAGAGAAAGTTTGTTTACGACTGTACGCTTAAGTGATTGACAGCTTTGTCACGATCTGTTACTATATTGGTCAGTTATTGTGGCGTCACATGTAACCGGAAGCTCATAAGGAAGTGCCCAGGCAGTTACCAAGAAAAGGCTGGTTTTCGGACAGACGGTTTTTCCCGCCCTCTCTTTCGCGCCATCCACCCCGTTTTTTTTTGTCACCCAACCGCAGACATATCCCATGCTCTTCCAATATGGCGTCTGATACGTGTTTCACGGCAACAATCTACCGCCTGCAAGCAGGCTAAAATAAACGTTATTATTAAATAATATTTTCCAAATGGTATTGATAGCACAAGTGTTTCAATCATTTTTTAAAATACAACCACAAATTCAAAATTAACATGTAAATAACTTAAAAGTAACTTGTTTCGATATTTCAAACATCATCATCAACCGTAGTGCCGGAGTATAACAGTAATTTTTTTACAAGGTGATCCGTATATAGAGCTATTAATGCAATGATTCCATAATTTTCGTTACAATTTAGAAATTCAAACTAACCAACAATATTATAGAAAATAAAATCTCTCATACATTTCACAATATTTTCTGAAAAGATCATATACACATATAAAGAGGCTTAAGGACGTTCGTGCTAATTGTTTGTTTGCAACGTTACTGCACAGGTAACGCAACTGTAATATGCCACGCGTTACTTCGAGCATTAATGAAGTTGAGGTTTTAAAACCTTTGCAACAACCGTGAACGATAAGTCTTGAACAGCGTTGGATCAGAGAAGATCATGATCAGTCAAAATTGATTAAAAAATATTTATGAAAGTCAAATAGACTACTTCACGACTAATATTCGCGTTGTTTTATCAGCCGTGCACTATTCTACTTGATTTTCAGAAATATTTCTCAAGCATTAGTGAAAATAACATGGCGACAAAAACACCAGGAAAAAAAAAATCCAGGCCGGCACAAGAATGGCACATTTATTTCCTAATCATCATGAAACGTTAAAGAAGTGAGCGGGAGGGTGGAAAAGCTCTGGAAAAGTTAGCTGATCGAGTACTAGCTGAAAGTTTGGAAAACTCGAGGACGGTCCGTTGAGTAAATATTATGGGGCTGTTTGTTTCAAATGTTTTTATTACCCTACGGACTTAAGTTCAAAGTGAATGCCTGTTTTTTAAGTTCCTTTCCTTTTCTTTCGTGAAAATGGAGCAGAATTGTATTTTCGTCCACCTGCGGGGAAAGAGCCAGCGATTAAATTTCACAAAAAACCACACTCCAGAAGATGAGCATAACCGCAATGGAGAGATATTATCCAAAACACTAATCAAATGAAGATGACGTCTGCTTTGAACTTTATTGCTATTCTCGAGAACGTTAATTTATTTTTTTTTAAAATAAAAGCCTTTCATCCCTTCAAAAATCGATCCTGTCTTGGGTTCCAGTCCGTCCCCGACAAGTCACGCAAAAACGTGACAAACGAAATTTTCCAAGAGCTTTGCAACATCACATCCATTTCAGATCACCGGTGACTCCTATTTTTTTAATCATGAATCACTTACTTTACTTACTATCTACAAAATATGACAAAATGAAAAAAAAATCCCACCATAAGAAGGTATCTTTTTTATTTTTATTGTTCTTTTCTCGTGCCTTCGAATTCCGGAAGTGGTTGGAAGAGCTTCCGAAAACGCTCGTCCAGGATGAACTCTACTGTTGGCGGCAGCCCTAGCGGCATGCAATTATCGAAAAACCTCACTCCTAAAAACCTATGCACGCAAACCTTCACTCTAACAGTTTCTTTTTATGATTTTTGACGGATGAGCAGATGAATCTACATCTCGTTTTCGTGACCGATTTAACGAAATTAAGGCATTTTTCCACTGCCATTTTCTCCGAAACAAAGCCGGTGCCCCCCCCCCCCCCCCTTTTTTTTTTTGGAGTAAGTACTTTATAATCTAACTCTAGGGGAGAAATGAATAAAATTTCACGGTAGGAAGATTTTGGCGCGAACGCCCTTAAGGTAATTCCCTTGAAATTGTTCTACTATCAAACTTGTTTGGAAACTTGCCATAATAACATTCATGATGTGAAAATTAAAAGAATGCAAAGAAAAAAAAAAATAAGGGGTCACCGTGCTTGTTTACGCGTCAGCATGCTCTTAAAATAGGGTAATTTTACTGGTTGCGCGTTAAAAATTCGAATCATCTTCATACAGAATTAAGTCTTGGTTACTTCAAAGACACGAAATTTTATTTTGAAAATAAAGCTTCTTTTATTCACATGAGCAGTATTGCTTCATTGACGCCGTTTTTGATTGCCTGGTTGTAGTAGAAATAGTGCACGTTTTTGGACAGTTCCGTGGTTAGCTTGAAGTCCTCGCCCTGGCCAAAATACACCCAGTACGGAACTTTTTTTCCAAAAAAAGCATGTTCTACTATCAATATTTTTTTCATCTTCAAATATGTTCTTTATTAGACTGTTCTTAGCAAATACCTACAAAAAAGTTCGGAGGTCACCGTCCTCGTTTCAGAGAAAAGGAGCAGTTATGTCGCTATCGGGTTTAGTTTAAGGGAAATCTCGTACGTTTTGTAAACGCACGTGCTCATGTGAGCGAGCTAATGACATGAAAATCGTGCGCAGTAGGGATGCGCAATCCTCTAAGGAGGCTGGAAAGGATTTTCAGCTGAGCGCGCTGGAGTAAGCCACATACGCAATTCTAAAAGCTGCTCGCGTCAGCTTATTATTCAAAATGGGTCACCAGAAATAAACAAATACCGCTAATTTCGCTCACTTTTCTTCTAATTCCTATCTATATAGAGTATAAATAGGCATCTCCTATTCACGAAAACCACGAAAATTGTACGCGAACGGTTTAATGGTCACTTAAACCTGTTTCTGTTGGCCTGTAGCTCCACTCGCGCGAGCACTCGAATGAACGGGTGACGCATACATAAATGCTGATCTTGTAACCCCCTCATTTTTCAGATTGTGCAACTTTACTCGTTTATGTCGCTGCTTCTGGACCGTGAATTTCTTTTATTATTTTTTTTTTGCATGTTAGCTTAGATTAATTTAAAACGTCTGTCTTTCAAATTAGATTAAAAATAGAGACATTTCAAAAAAACGGATTTTTCTGAAAACTGCTGACCTACAGATTTTGTTGAATTTGAAATATTTTAGAGAATATTTCTAACATTATCTGGAAATTCTGAATCGAATTGGAAGATTTCAGCGTCCCGTCTTTTCAAAAAAGACAATATATCTTGATTTTAAGGCGCAAAGAAATGCCTTATGTCGTTGCCATGGTAACGCTTTTTTGGAGGAAAATGTAATGTGACAAATTTATGATGGGTACTTAATACCCTGGCCAAATTTCGTCTTGATATGATTACCCTGACTGTATCTAAAGACAGAATATATTTATTTGTTTAAAAACAGAGAAACTATTTTGAGCCTCCTTAAGGGTCAATTCGATACAAAGTGACCCCTTAGCCTCGTTTATGTGGCAAAACCGCTGATAACTCCGATAAGGGCTATTACAGCAATGTTAACAAAGATACAAATAAACTATAATATAGAATAACGGATCAGTGTTTGGTGACCAAACTAGCAATGCAAAGAAAATTACACTAATGTTTATAAATAAAAAAAAAAAACCCGTCGTTACTTAATAATAATAATAATAATAATAATAATAATAATATTAATAATAATAATAATAATAATAATATTAATAATAATAATGATGATGATGATGATGATGATGATGATGATAATAATAATAAATGACAAAGTTAATAATTAATGACAAAGTGGCAGCTGTCATACACTGGAAGCTCTGTGAAGGATTCAGATTTGAAATGGGAGCAAAATGGTATGATCACAAGCCTCAGCTTGAGCTTGAATCAGAAGCGTTCAAGTTGCTGTGGGATTTTAAGATCCAGACAAACCATCGAGTTGACCACAAAAAAAAAACTGATATTGTTGTTCTTGATAAGCAGTCAAGATCATGTCTCATAATAGACGTAGCCTGCCCCTTTAAAACCAGGGTCAAGAACAAGGAGCAAGAGAAGGATGAAAACTATCAAGACCTTATTAAAGCGAGAAATTGGGCGTGTGTGGAACTGTCATGAAGTGAAGATTATCCCGATCGTCATTGGGGCTTTGGGGGCATTTTCTAAGGGACTTCTTAAAGGTCTTGAGGCTTTAGAAATGACATGTGCATTCGATCTGTTAAAGAAAGCGTGTCTGCTAGGTTCTGCAAGAATACTCAGGAAAGTCTTGGATACTTAATTGGACTGCATGGTTGATGTTAAAAGTGAAATGGTGAAGGGTTTCCCAACAGTCTGGGCACCTTAGGTCTAGGGAGGAGACCAGATACTATTATTACTATGATTATTATTATTATTAGAATAACTATATAAGTGAAGGAAAACAGAAGAACAGAAAAAGTTGAACAAATACCAGTATTTGAAGCGTGAGATTTGTTGGTTATGGGATTGTAGTACTGTGAGAGTGGCACCACTTGTAATTGGACCGTTGGTCAGCTGGGAATCTGACAATTATGAAGAACAACCAGGTCTCGTCGTTGTCTTCGTCGCCGCAGCCGCTGTCGTCAATCCCCATTTGAGCAAAGTAAGCAGTTGTACAGAATCCTGGAAAATCCTGCCTTGGACGCGGAAAAATGGAGAATAACCACAATAATATAAGAAATTGAAGAAAGGATCGATAGAACCTTATTTGGCAATTAAAGATAAGTAAGATTAAGAATTCTTTGAAGAAATTTTAGACAGCACAAGTTACTAGAATCCAAATTAAATTTGTCTAATTTGCGCAATGGACAAGGTGTCATTTTACTTTTCCTTGTTAATCATTCCTTTAATGATATTAATTTTTAGTCTATGCAACATTCATTTTATATTATGTTCTTTGTTAGTACCACAGAAGTTTCCAACCCGTTACCTTGGGTATCCTGTGATATCTGCGAAGGACGAAGACGAAGTCGAAGAAGTCTCTTTGTGGTGCAATGTATCAGTTAATGAAAAAATAAGACAATGGAAGAATGTGACATATCAGATTGAATGGTACGCAGACGGCAAGAATAAAAAAACCGACTGGAATCCAAAATTAGTCGGCGAAAATATTACGTCTGAGTTGTCCGGAAAATTCAGTACAAGTTTACCACACTATGAGCCGGGACAATGGGTAAGACTTTTTTAATCTCTTATCCCCAATATTTATACAGTCAATCAGTCAACTATTTATCCCGATGATGGTAGCGATTACGTTAAAGATGACGATGACAAAACATACACTAAAATATATACTTTGTCTCCCCATGAATGGTGGGATTCTGGTTTCCCAGCTGAAAATTCCGCATTCCGTGTCCTTCGATTTTAAATTCCCGACTTCGTAAGATTCCTGCTTTTAGTAGGATTCAATATTTCATACCTCAAATACAACAAGTATAACAAGAGAA
>NC_090872.1:27482003-27497003 GCF_036669935.1 Montipora foliosa
CTTTTTTTTTTCGTCGCCTTCCACCTCGTGGGACAAAGCGACAAAGAACAAAAATCCAAGACTTGTTGCACAAACGGTCCTCGACCGAATTTTTTTTTTTTCCTTTCACGCCACCTCGTGGCACAGGGCGAAATTTCCCGACGCACCGCTACATCGGTCCTCGACCGATTTTTCCCTTTTTTTTTCTCTTTTTTTTTAAATATTTATTATTATTTTTTTTTTACACCACCTCGTGGCACAAAGCAGAGGTCCTCGACGCATTGCTCAAACGGTCCGCACAACTATGCGGCCAGACAAACAAAACCAAACACCACTGTCAAGCCACAATGGACCTTGACCAAAGCCTCACGACCCACGCCCCTCTCAAGGGACAAGCAAGAAACAATAAGTGCAAACAGCGTAAATAATATCGTCGGTCCTCAACTGGCAAAACAAGTAGCAAAACAGCTCCCAGATATATAGCAACCCAAATTCATAAGAAACAAACAAAGAAAAGAAAACAAACGAGTGCAACAGCAAAACATAATATAAAACAACCGATTATCGCCTAACATTAAAAGAACCGTATCCTGGCGAGTCCAATGGAATAAATTACCGACCACGTGCTCCCATCGCGAAGTCTAAAAAAGAAAGCCGGCTCCCGAGTAACAGGAAAAGCATAACCAAGGAAATACAACGTTGGGTAACAAGAAACAACCAACAAATCGCGGTTAGAATGCAAAACTAAAACATTGTAGCTGAATTCCTCAAGGGTCACCGTCGAGTCGTTCGTCATATTCGACCCAGTTGTGTTTTCTTGAGAAGAACTTTGGGACGCATTGTTACCGCTCGCGGTGGTTCTTGAAGTTGCACCCGTTTGTGATGAAGACGTGGTTGGTGGAGCAACCTGCTCCACAGAGCCTTGAAGGGGCTGTAAAATTTGCTGGACCGTATTGCAGGTTTGTTCACTGTGGACGGACGCTCGGGCATATTTTAAACTATTCCAACCAAAGTTAGGCAAAACTGACAACTATGAATAATCAAGGCGTGATTATATACTATGCATGAGGACTAATGAATATTATTAATAGGGTATGGATAGTTGATCAATGTCTTTCGTTATAATTAACCAGTATCAAGAATACCATAATACTCTTTGTTTATCCCTCCAAAAAATTGCATAAGCATTGTTTCCAGTTCTCTTGGGACCATTGAAAGTCCCAAGAGAAAGTACATGCACAAGCACACTCAGGAGTAAACGAGTCTAGAGTCACCTTCACCTGTTTTGCAGTATGAAAAGACTGGAAAAGGAAAGCGAGAGAAACATCCTTTTTGGATTGCGAAGCGTCCGAGAGAGCGATGAAATCGCGATAGATCCAAACTAGATAAATTAAACAAAGTACTTTTCGAAAGTCTAATTGTCGTAAGTACTTTTTAGGACACAATATACTAATTAACAATAAATTAATTTGCCAACTCGAAAGCAGTTGTTACTTTGGTCACCGCACACATTTAATATAGTATTAGCTCCGTTTTTATGTTATTTAATTAACTAATGAAGAGAATCTGTTATTGTTTTAATTTATATCTTTGAACTTATGAAAATAGTGTGAAATAAATTGAACTTGCGTTGCATTTTACTTGGGACAAATCAAGAAATGGTTATCCAAAGTGTACAGACTGGTGATTTTTTTTTTTTAAATTGTTTATGTTCGTTAGGTTGGGTTAGACTAAGGTTATAGTTTCGAAACACTAATCAATAAATCTGATTTCCGGTCTCCGGGCGACCTCTGGGTCCAAACGGACCCAAAAATCATAAAGCGTCTTGAAAAAAATGTTACTTCCGGTTGTCTCCAAATTTGTTATGTTAATTGTGAACAAAATAAACCAATCATCTACCAAGTTTTAGCATGGCAACTGTATAGACCATATGCAACGGCCCTAACGTAATGTTTATGCAAATGAGTCGCAGTTTAAAGACTGTTCGAGATGATTTTTCACTCCCAAACCTACGCTAAAGGAAAGAAAAATATCAGGGAAACAATTTCAAACAATTTTAGAGCGGCAACTAGAAAACAACATCTAGAAATCGAGGTTGGTGTGCCACAATATACATTCGCGTACGATCGCCATTTCCATAGTTGATTATCACCCAGATGTTTCAAATCCTGTTCTACAGGTTTTAGACAGCCTTTCTTTTGAACTTTCTCTCGGTATACAGTCAAACCCCGTTAATAGGGTTTCCCCCTCATGACTTCGACCGGATACCAGAGCGTAGAGAACAGGTTTAGAAATCCTCGAGGTTAGCCTTTTTTTTTTTTTTTAATTGACCGTTGGATCGCAAGCTCAAGCCAGGAAACTTCTTGTAAGAATAAATAACCTAGGAGCTCCGCTTTTAGGCTGGGCTAAATCTAAATATTAGTCTTAGTAGTAACCTGAATGTAAACAAATCCAGAAGGCATGGATGGCGAGATGTAGCGTGCAGTTACAGCATGCAGTTACAGCATGCAGTTGCAGCAGCAGTGAGTGAGCCTGAAGCGAACGAACGAGGCAGCTCTCTAATCGGGAGAACACATTTTTTTTTTGAAACGCAAGGGATTGTGGTCAAAGTGCTAGGAACTGCGCGGATGGAGGAATTAAGATGTGCGGTATGATCTTGTTTAGACTCCTCGAAGTTCCTTCTGAGTAGGTTGCACCGCCCGCTTTGGTGACGCAAGCGAGCCGAGGGGAGAATGATGCTAGAGCGACCAACCTCTCGCTATAATTTCATCTCGCTCTATCACCATTCTCCCCTCGGCTCGCTTGCAAGACTGACTAAAGCGGGCGCTTCGACTGACTCAGAACGGACTGCGAGCAGTCTAGATCTTGTTACGCAGAAGATTAGAGCCTGCCCTGTTACTCATTTCGCTTCTCGTATCCTCAAACTGCAGACAGTTTTCAATGTCGCGCAACAAAAAAATAAATTCGAAATCATTCAATGAAAAAGGCCAAGAACTTGGAATGTTGTAGGAAACAATTCTTTTAACCAACTTCAACTTCAACTTCAACTTCAACTTTATTTAAAGAATAATTGAAAATATACAACGCAAAAGGACTGGTCCACAAATAGCATTTGGTAATCTGGGCGGAACATTCACACTAAAAGATTACAATGAAAAGAATAAGTAATTACTAAACTTACATAATTACTTGCACAGATTGTGTCAACTTAAATTATTAGCATAATTACAAGTTCAATGACTCTTACGAGATATGTTTGAATGAAGAAATCAAATTCTACTTGTACATTTTTAGAGCAGAGGTAATTTGGGAAATATCAATAAAGTCACCATGCTTTTTAAGAATATCAAGAAGGAAAAGGTGGAGTTTCGTTTGGAAGTGTTTTTTTTGGGAGCTCTCTTAATGATGCTGGCTTCTCATTCCAAATTTTATCTCCTACTCTTTAGAAAGCTCTTTTTTTGGATTTCTTACCTAGATTTCTTAATATAGAATTAATTTGCTGACGAAGACCGAGGTGTGTGTCGCTGAATAGGTTTAATATGTTACTGGGTACCTTCCGAGTTCGTATATCATGCATTAAACAACAGACGGATTTGAAATAAAGAAAACTTAGTGGTAGAATATCGGCATCAATAAACAAAGGGGACTGCATGTTTACATCTCTCAACAGAAAATATAAATCTAAGTGCTCGTTTTTGAAGGACTATAATTTTCGTCAGGTAGGATTTGCTTGCAAGACCCCATGCAGTCTGTCCATAAGATATGTAGGGCAAAACTAAAGATTGATAAATGCGTAGAAGAGTATTTTGTGGCACAAAATGCCTAAGTTTCGCAATAATCCCATCTAATCTACTTATTTTGACCAGGATGTGCTCAATATGAAATTTCCAGCTTAAACTGCAGTCTATTAAGACCCGAAGGTATTTTACAGAATCTTTACATTCAAGGTTAACTGATTTGCTCAGCACATTATTGACAGAACTTTCAAGCGGTATCTTGACGGGTCTTTTTCTCAAAAAAGCCGGAACACTAATGATGACAATAATACACGTTATTTCAAACTCCCTTTTGTCGGCCATTATTCCAAAATAGCGAAACTTAAAATCCGACAACTTACTAAGCGCTTTTGCAAATCTGACCTAACTATCTCAATTAGTTTTCACTTCATTTAAAATTAAAAACATGTTTAGTGTTAAAGATCGTACTCCTGTTGCTCTAAAATCCATGGCAGTTTACCAATTTTCTTGTGCGGGTTGTAATCCCGTTATATTGGCGAAACTAGTCGCCACTTTTCTACCAGGATAAAGGAACACACGGAAAGCGATAAAAACTCGCATATTTTTAAGCATTTCAACACATCCCCTTTATGTAAGAACAAATACTCCCCTTCGTGCTTTAGTATTCTGGATTCTGCCAGCAACTCAATTAGTTTAAAACTCAAAGAAGCTTTTTTATATAAATAAGATCAAACCTGAACTTAACAAACAATTGCAGCATTACAACACTTTTCTCACGTTTTAGTTTACACCTTGATGTTTGGTGTCACGCTGTTATTAGTACCCGCTTTTGTATTACGTCATGTAATAATTTTTTCATCTACCCGTAGACTTTATAACTGTTCACACTTTAGGAACTCATTAAAATGATGATGGCAGAAGCATGCCGAAACATGTCTTTCAAAAAAGTTGTCTGTTTCCTACAGTATTTATGATTCTTGCTACTATTGCGACATTATTATATGCTAAAAGTTTCGGTTTGAACGCTAGTTGCTTTTGATAAGGTCGAAAAATAACATAATTAGATGTTTTAATGTTGAGGGTTAACCTGTTTGCTGTTAGCCAGTTACATACCTTACGAAGTTCACAGTTTACAAGGGTTTCAAGAGATTTAATGTCTTTATCGGCATAGAGGATATTTGTGTCATCAGCAAAGAGGTACTGAGAAATTGAATTTGTCCGAGCAGTACTGCATGTCGTTTACGTATAAAGAAACAGGAGCGGTCCCAAGACAGACCCTTGAGGCACCCCATAGGTAATTACAGGTAATTACAGCCTTGTTAGAAAAATGACATTTAAGTTATGTTGTTTGCGTTCGGTTACTTAAATTAGAAGAAAACCAATCATTAATTACTCCACGGAAACCATAATGGTCCAATTTGTTTAATAATATACCGTGGTTAACCGTATCAAATACTTTCTTCAAATCAATAAAAATACCACACGAGAAAAGGAGTTTATCCATATTAGTTTGTATTGTATTAATAATATCCAAAATTGCATGTTGTGTAGAATGTGATTTACGAAAGCCATATTGTACCTGATAGAGTAATCCATTTTCTTCAATAAAAGAGATCATCTTCGAATACATTATTAACTTTTCGACAATTCTGTTAAAATTGAATAAAAGTGATATAGTTCTATAATTATTCACATCAAGCTCGTCGCTACACTGGCACTATTTTTGATAATTTTAGCTTGGCCGGGTGTACTCCTTGGGAAACAGAAACATTTAAAAGTGTCGCAAGAGGCAGGCTTATAACGTCAATTACATATTTTGGTGATAGCGTCGGACATGAATAAAGACCGTAAGTTTTCTTATTAGGAATAGAAAGAGTTTCTGTTTCCACTTCTGAAGCTGTTACTGGTCGGAAAATAACACGATGACTGGGGTGACTTTGATTTAGCAAGAAAATCAACGTAACTATGTTGCATCGAGGAAAGCCTGCTAGCTAAATATCGCCCACCGATGCAAAATGCTTGTTGAATATGTCTGGTATACGCGGTGGGTTCCTGATCACACTGTTGTTTTTTGTGGGGTCTTAAGCTTTAACTAACGGCTGCACTTAAGCATTTTGAAGGCATAGTTTTTTTATTTAATTCCTTCCCAAGTTTTCGTCATATTTGCAATATTATCATTAGGCCACAGATTTTGTTTCGACAGAGCTTATATTTAGTATTGTTACCGGAAGTAAATAATCTATTTTAGACCTTAATTGATATTTTTATTCCCCTTGCTATCCAATGGAAAAGAAAAAAAGAAGAAATGTATGAGTGCTAGGGTAACCCTCTTGCTAGGGTAACCCTAGTGCTAGGGTTACCCTAGCACTCATACATTTCTTCTTTTTTTCATCTACGTGTTTACAAGGCAGTTAAGGTTACCCTGGCGCTAGGGTAATCCTATCTGAGTGCTAGGGTTACCCCAGCCCTAGGGTAACTCTAGCTGCCTTGTAAACGCTCTGCTAGGGACAACTCGCCTACCCGGGACAACATTTTAGCGGTTTTCATTGTGTTTGCGATGCTGAGGGGTCCACGTTTTGTACCGTCCATGCTCAAGACCTATTAATTAAAATATCCCTTCAATTCCACGCATGCACAATTAACATCTCTCCTCATCTCTCCTTACCCTAGTGGTAGTGGTAGTGGTAGTGGTAGTGGTAGTGGTAGTGGTAGTAGCAAGTGCACAGGGGCTAACCCGTCAAGGAACTTTTGAAACATCACTATGGCTTTTTACATTTTGCTTCTCAGTGTTAGTGCGTTGATCCCATTTTAGTGCTAAGAAGCAAGGTTCGACTTTTTTCATAGCTAGCTTACAGAATCCCCCTAGATTCACGTTTTTGCAACTTTTGGTAGGTTCTATACTCGACAAATCACTCAACCCTTCCCAAATCGAGCAACAAAGCTGAATCAAAGCCTTAAAGATTTGTACAATTATAGTGCATTTGGAAATGAGGGGACCAAAATGCCTCAAGGCACTTATTGCCGAGGAAAGCTGTCTAGTACATACTTTGCTCATATGGTGAGACAACGAATGATCATCATCAAAAATAATACTTAACTAATTGGCATGCATAACTCTCGTTATTGATTGCTTCACGATCTAATTTGATATTACCGAGCTTAAGAACTGATGACGGCCGACTTCTGCCGTCAAGAGGAAATAAAGTTAGTGCCTGAATTACTTCCGGCTGCCGTCGCTGTGAGCACTCACCACCATCACAACCAATCACAGAACTTTTCCCACTACCAATCACAACACAGACCAAAGCATCACCACATTCGCTTGAATTTTCAACAGTCACTTGACTCTGAAGATGACTTTTGTTCAAGTTGTCGAAACGTCAGTCAGTGCCAGCAGTCCTTGTTTTGACTACTTTAACGTAGCGGCCTTGTCTCTGACGTAAAGAAGTCCATTTTGCCGTTGCGGCTAAAACATGAGTTACTGTAATCTTTATCAAAATAACACCATTTGAACTTAATTTGAGCAAAAATTGCTCCCAGGAAATCTTAACCCTTGTTCGTTTGCCTTTCTCTGAACAGTTCGTCAACTCAAAGTCGACAGAGAAAGCAACCCAGCAAGACTTAATTTTTTCTACTCCTTGTCATTTCTATAAAATATATATTAGAATTATTGCGGCATAAGTTGGTGTCATTTAGGTTATTCCATTTGTCTTGTCTCGAGTCAAATAAAAAAAAAGACTTTTTTTCAGCAATGCTTTTTTTATCCTTGATTAATAATGGCACTTGAACTAAGAGAGCAATTTGGTCTGAAATCATAATCGAACGAGCACGCATCTTAATTACTACATAAGCTCAAGAGAGGATGAGATAACAGTCCCATCATTAACCTGCGATCAAGCGTACTTTTCTTGAGACAGGGCGCTAAAAAGTACGCCTGGTGCAATTTCTTAAAGTGCCCCTAACCCTTCAACTTATTGTTTTTTTGGTAGATTTTGACATCTTTCAAGAACTTATTTTCGAAAAAAAAATTCAAAAATATTGAATCCGGGCTTTTTTTAGGAGAGCTGAAAGTGGAGGTTGTCTTGACTATGTTTTCACCTATCGTTCGCATTAGTCCCCCACTCGGCCAAAGTATCGAGCGTGACGTAAGAAAAGGACATCGTGCAACCTTGAGTTGTTGGGATGTGTGAATATTAGCGGAGAACACAGAGAAAATGGGTGAAAAGTGCGTGCTTTATGGATGCAGCAACTCTAATAATAAACAAAAAAGAATCGGCATGCATAAGATTCCTTCTGGTAGCGATCCGAGGGCTGAAGTCCGCTGGTTTCGTCTGCAGCCGCTTCTCAAGAACTTCTTCTTGCTTGTTTTTTTTCTTCTTTTTGTTGTCTATAATTTTTTAACCATTCTTTATCAGTGAGAGGCTCGTCCATATAGGCTTGCAATTCTCTGTCTGATTCTTTGTCGGCAGTCGAACTTTCTGATAAAAGTTCTTGATTTTCTCGTTGCTCCGTCTCTATTTCTTGAAAATCCAGGCATTCCGAATCGTCCGAAAGATACTCTTCCGTACTTGAGTCGGAAAACTCTTTGGAAGAGGACATATTTTCAGACCAATTGTAAGTTTTCACAAATAATCTTCGAAATCGCACTCTTACGTTATGGAATGGTGTCCTTTTCTTTCGTCATTTTCTTTCGTCACAGCTAAAAAAAGTGTTAGATATCAGACGCTTCTCATTGGCTTGTTCCTAACGAGCCCACGAGAGAATAATTTGCAATCAAACCTATTTCTGCCAACCTGCTTGACAGTTGGTGCGGTTTCTCTGTTCAAACCATCAAAAAACAAATAATTTCGAGATAAAATGGCAGAAAAAGCCCGAATTCTTCATGTCATCATCAGGCGCAATCAACAGTACAATAAACTTTATTTAAACTCGAATATTTGAGATGCAAATAAAAGATGCTTTTCGTACCATGTCTAAGGAAAAGTGCGCCTGATCGCAGGTTACCCCATCATAGTTCTTTAACATCTATTTTTAGTTTCGCAAAGCTTTTTGAAGTCCTCGTTTCCAGTGCCGTGTATATGTGACCTATTGCGGGACAAATAGTTATAACATGAGGTGCTATCCGTCAGATGCGATAAAGCAACACACGCAATTCTAAAAGCCTCTCGCGTCACCTCATGATTCAAAATTGGGTCACCAGAAATAAACAAATACCGCTAATTTCGCTCACCTTTCTTCTAATTCCTATATTTATGGAATATAAATAGCTCCTATTCACGAAAACTACGAAAATTGTACACAAACGGTTTAATAGTCATTTAAATCCGTTTGTGTTGGCATGTAGCTTCACTTGCGGGCGGACTCGAATGAGTGGGTGAGGCATGCGTAAACGTTGATTTTGTAACCCCCTCATTTTTTACTGATTTTGCAACTTTACTCGTTTATATATCTGCTTCCGTCCGGTAATTTTTTTAATTTTTTTTATTTTTTGAATGTTAGCTTAAATAAATTTAAAATGTTTGTCTTTCAAATTAAAAAAAGGAAAAAAACACCTGTAGGTGAAAAAAATTGAGACATTAATTAAAAAAAAAAAAAAAGATTTTTCTGAAAAACTGGCTTGAAATATGTTAGAGATTATTTTGTACACTATCTGGTAACGCTGAAGGGGAAGATTTCACCGTCCCGTTTTTCTGTTTTTTTTAAGACAATATATATTGATTTTGAGGCTCAAAGAAATTCCTTGTATCGTTGCCATCGTTTCCCGTCGGGAAAGGGAGATGAGTGCGTGACACGAGCAATCTGGACCATTTGAGAATCAGGCTATGGATTGCACTTGACATCTATAGGACTTTGCACTACGTTTATCAAACAAGACTTATATATTAGGATTGAGTTTCTTCATTTGTAAAAACCTAAAATTGACTAGAAAAACGAAAAGCTCACAAAATAGATGTTAGCGTTTATGATCAAGCTGAACCTTTTTTTAATCTTCTGACTGACAAAAATATTTGAGGCTTTCAACCTGAATGTGCATGAAAATTTTCTGATGGTGTTGGTGCCGATGTTTACGTTAATAGTGCCTAAAGAAGGCGCCCGAAGATACTGCTTTTTTTTTTTTTTTTTTTTTTTTACGAGAAACTTGTTGGGGCGGTTCGCAATATCCCTGCCTATGCGAGAAATCGCCATAAATGAACGTCTTAGTCCGCTGGTTGCAGTTCCGGACTCTCCTTATTCGTTCCTCTTTCGGAAAATATCCCTTAGAAAATACCAAACAGGCCCTCTTCAGTCTGTTTTTTCGTTCTCTTTCCTGTCGCCGTCATCTTCTTCTATAAAGCAGAAGGAGTAATCGTAGGAGGAGAATTTCTTCTTCGTCCGTCATTTTGGAAACTTTGCTCGTCCCATTCTCCAGCGAGTTTTTTTCTGGAGTTAACTGCGCTTGCGTATGTCACTTCTCTTATGCTTATGCAACATGTGTGAACTTTGTTATGCTTATGCTTATGTCGCAGTGTAAACCAGGCTATACCGCGAATGTTTTCCAGTCCGCAAACATAACTGGTCACGTTCTCGAGATGACACACAGAAGGCGTAACCACAGATTCAGAACGGCAGCACTTTTCTACGGGTAGCGGGTGGCCCACGACCCTCGGGTTAGATCACCGCTGCTCTGCCGACTGAGCTACAAGGTCAGACGGGAGCAGGCCGTGGGAACTGAAGATATTAAAGTCACGTGAATGAACATGTACAAGTACAAGGAAGAATTACATTTTGCAAACTTTGGCCGTGTAGCACTTATAGTTGAACAGACTTAACTGATTAGAGTGTAATGTGAAGTGCTATGTTTCCACCCCATATGAACCATGTGAGCGTTAGCCCTACTGGTGGAAATGGGCCCACACAAGGACAGAGAGAAACTCTGAACAGGGTGGGAATTGAACCCATGACCTTCGGGTTAGATCACCGCTGCTCTACCGACTGAGCTACAAGGTCAGACGGGAGCAGGCCGTGGGAACTGAAGATGTTAAAGTCACGGCAATGACCTGACATGTACAGGTACAAGGAACGATTACGTTTTTGCAAACGTTGGCCGTGTAGCACTTATATTTAAACAGACTTAACTGAATAGAAAAATTAAAATCACGGTTAATCGATATTTCGATGTATCAAACATCATTCTCAAGATTGAGATCGTTTATGCTAACGTAAAAGTTGTAAAGAGAGAGTTGAAGATTTTTAGTATCTAATATGCGCATTCCACAGTGCTTGATGTTATGTAAATATTTTAGTTAAGCATCAGTGAATCAGACTCGAGTCAGACTCCATCCGCGCGAAGTTATTCACTGATGCTCAACTAAAATATTTACATAACATCAAGCACTTGGAATGCACATATTAGACATTCAAAATCTTCAACTCTCTCTTAACAACTTTGATATTAGCATAAACGACCTCAATCTTGGGAATGATGTTTGATACATCGAAACGTCGATTAACCTTGATTTTAATTTTTCTTGTAAAATGATTCAGCAAGCAACTCCTAATCCGTTAACTGAATAGAGTGTAATGTGAAGTGTTAAGTTTCCGCCCCCATATGAACCATTTTTAATAATTTGTAAATGTAATATTAAATTAAAGATCCAACCCTTAAATTTCCTTAAAGAAATCGCCAAGTAACAGGTTAATGCAGTATACATATACCTGTGTTCAGGAACTCATTAAATACTACTTAAAGATAAAAGACGTCTTTAATGTAATACATAAAGTTTCTTAAATCCCCTGGCTTGAGATTTGTGGTTTAAGACGCGTTTAAGAGTCCTTGAAGAGTGCTTACGAATAGTAGGAATACTATAAAATCAATTTACCATTGTACCGGGAGCAAAGTATAACTTCACTTTTCTTCTGTATTCATAGTCTGAAAATGAACCTTCCGTTATGGACTGTTCTACTCCCATTCTGTTTCGTTGTTACAGGGCTACATTTGAAAGTGTTAAACTGTAGTTGTTTAAGTAAAAAAATGCTTAGAAAACACTCGTAGAAGACCTAATAAACTGAAATTTTACTGAATAAGGGGCAATAAAAGTTTTAATGAGATAAATATCTGAGAATTATTAAAATATATGCACGCACACGAGAAAAACTAAAATGCGTTTAATTTTAAAACAATCACCTATTTACGACAAGTAAAAGCTTGAAAGCGTGAACTGAAAATTCTTCCTTCAGCTTTATAGCACCTTAAAACTAATTTAAGGAAGAGCTGTACAAAGCACTTCGTAGTATCTTCTTCGCCAACAAACGAGAGTCGGCCCTCCCATACTACCAAACACTGGATATTCTTATTTGAAAATGTTATCAAAATTAAAACTTGTTCATTGGCACATAAATTATACAACAATCCTTCCTCTGCACCCTCCATATTTCACAATTTCCTAACACCTGTGACAGTTCTTCATTCTCATACCACAAGAAACTCAACTAAACTCAATTTTTACCGTCCAAAAGTTAGGACCAACATGGGTAAATTAACTTTTAAGTACTCTGCTTCTGTTTCTTGGGAAACTGTCCCCTTGATGCTAAAATAATTACAAAGCCCAAACCAATTTAAGAAACTCTACAAAGCCCATTTAATCTCTTGCCAATCAAAAGAGATATGTTCTTTCAGTTAAGTACTTAAAAATGCTTCATTCCTTAATTGGTTTGTCTGCTTGCTGCTGGTTTGCTTAGTGCTTTCTGCTTGTTTGTCCCTTTACGTCTTCCTGTTATTTCCTTATTTAATTCTTTAATTATTTTATTAATTTAATTTTAATATACATAGTCCATGGTTCAATATATCTTTAAAAAATATTATGCTAGTCATAGATTCCACGTTCATTATGCTCAATGTGTTTTTCTTTTTTGCTTATTCTAAAGTAGGTGGTGGCCAACTCGAAAGCAGTTGCTACTTTGGTCACCACTCACATTTAATAGAGTATTATCTCTGTTTTTATGTTATTTAAATAACTAATGAAGAGGATCTGTTGTTGTTTTAATTTGTATCTGTGAACTTACAATGTAAATAGTGTGAAATAAATTGAACTTGAACTTGAACTTATACCACAGAAGATAGTCTATTTGCGAAAAATGTGAAGTAAAATTAAGTACTGGAGAAGTTCACAAACGGAATGCGCCCCATAATTAAAATAACACTCATTTCAATCAAAATTATCAACTTATTGAACAGTTACATGCATCTAACGAGTTCTGCAATGGATGGCCTCTCGTTAGGGTTGAATCTAAGAGCGCGATTTTTAGCCAAGAGAGGCGTTAGGCGCTTCCAAAGTCAAAACTGCTTTTTCATAAAGGAAATCGATGAACTTTGCCAGAGAATATACATCGCTGGCAATGCTGCAGGTCCCAGCGGCAGAAACAATCCCTGGTGCCACGTTCGGGTACCTTCGAAGGTAACTTTTCCGGTCTTTCGCCAACATTTGTTTCCTTGCTTTTTGTGGGGCGCCGATCAACGTGCTTTTCCCAAAGACAATTACAATGGGATTGTAGCTGTCATTTCATTTCTCGAGAAGAACATTATCGCCCTTTAAGTCATTGTGGAAGTCGCCTTTCGAAAATGGATTTAATGAAGGGCGCTTCCAAGGTGGTCCACCACAGTTATCCACTCCTTGTCGGAGGCAGTGCGGCTCAGTGCTTGCCGGATTCAAGACACGTTCTGGAATCTGGTTGAAATTGTTCCTCGTTTCGGTTCTGACGTGATTGTGTTCATTGGGCCTGAAAAGCCCCTACGGGGAGTGGTCATTTAAGTGTGTGTGTGTATGTACGTTTATGCTTCATTATGGCACGCTGTAATGTCAAGGACCGTGGGACTGCATTACAAATTGAAACAGTGTGACCTTGCTTTGTATTCCGAAAAGAAGGGGACGAAAACAAACAAACACGAAAGATCGCCGATAGAGGATACAAAGACATAGGTCGATATTTAATTTTTTTACTTGACGTATCCTTTTATGCCAGGATGATCACCAAATCGTGTTATTACCGTGGCTTTGCGTATAAGTTTCTTTCGTAGTGTTTCTATTGCATACAGGTAAACAGGTCACCCTATGATGTAACAGAGAGATTATCTTAAAAAAGACTAATTCAATATATTTTTTAAATGAAACAAAAAACCTAATGGCAAAGTAATCACAAAGCGGGCAAATGAATGCTCCAGTTTTTCTATTGCAACCAAGTAAACAGGTCACCCAAGGATGCAACAGAGAGATTGCCTCCAAAAAGACTAATTCAATATGTATACATATTTTTAAGGAAACTAAAACCTTCATGGCATATGCAAAGTAATCACGAAACAGGCAAATGAATGCCCCAGTTTTCTATTGCATCCAAGTAAACAGGTCACCCAACGATGCAACAGAGAGATTGCCTCCAAAAAGACTAATTCAATATGTATACATATTTTTAAGGAAACTAAAACCTTCATGGCATATGCAAAGTAATCACGAAACAGGCAAATGAATGCCCCAGTTTTCTATTGCATCCAAGTAAACAGGTCACCCAAGGATGCAACAGAGAGATTGCCTCCAAAAAGACTAATTCAATATGTATACATATTTTTAAGGAAACTAAAACCTTCATGGCATATGCAAAGTAATCACGAAACAGGCAAATGAATGCCCCAGTTTTCTATTGCATCCAGGTAAACAGGTCACCCAAGGATGCAACAGAGAGATTGCCTCCAAAAAGACTAATTCAATATGTATACATATTTTTAAGGAAACTAAAACCTTCATGGCATATGCAAAGTAATCACGAAACAGGCAAATGAATGCCCCAGTTTTCTATTGCATCCAGGTAAACAGGTCACCCAAGGATGCAACAGAGAGATGACTTCAAAAAGACTAATTCAATAATATTTCCTTTTTGATAAAACTGAAAACTTAATGACAAAAGAATCACAAAACAGGCAAATGAATGCCACTGTTTTCCTATTCCATCTGAGTAAACAGGTCACCCAAGGATGCAACAGTGAGATTGCCTCCAAAAAGACTAATTCAATATGTATACATATTTTTAATGAAACTAAAAACTTCATGGCAAAGTAATCACAAAACAGGCAAATGAATGCCCCAGGTTTCTAATGCATCCACGTAAACAGGTCACGCAAGGATGCCACGGAGAGATTTCCCTCAAAAGACAGCACAAACATTCTTTTCGGAACAAAAATTATTCAAACAGCACGGAACTATCAAAACATATCTGGACACTCGAAGACAACAACACCAATTTTACAATTAACTGG
>NC_090872.1:27502003-27537003 GCF_036669935.1 Montipora foliosa
TCTGGCCGTTTTCTACCACGGCAGAAATACTGAGGGCAACACCCATAAAGTGGATGATCGATTTCCAGCCATTCCGTCGATCGACTTCCCAATGGATTCCTTTAAAATCCAGTTTCCCAGAAGTAGAAGTCTTCCTAAACAATGTGAAAAGTGACATCCTCAAGCCTTTTAATTTGAGAACTGCTAAATACAATCTTACGCAAGAAGAAAGGTTAGCCTTAAGGTCTCTTAAATTTTGTGATAATGTGATTAGAATTCAAGATAAAGGTTCTAGGTTCGTTGTTCTTAGTCAGCAAGAATACCAAAATAAGATGCTAGGGCTGCTTAATAATGATTTACATTACGACGGCTTAGACCGTGATCCAACACTCGACCAATTTGAAGTTGTGGAAGAATGGAGTCGTAAGTGGTTTTCTGAGGGGCAGATTAGTCAGGAGATCGCCACATGGGTTGTAAATTTAGAACAAAAACCGGGAGTAGCATTTGGAAATGTCAAAACACACAAACGAGACAACCCTCTTCGTCTTATTACATTCTGTTGCGGTACAGCAGTCGAACGGCTTTCTGCTTTTACAGAATTCTACCTTTAACCTCTTTTACAGAATCTTAATTCCTTTGCTAAGGATTCTACTGATTTTATCAATAAATTGAAGGATTTGAATGCAAAAGGTCCATTTCCTGAGGGGACACTGCTTGTGTCTTGGGATGTCGTGTCAATGTTTCCCGGAACATCGACAACAATTTGGGTATTTCAGCAGTTAGAAGAGCTCTTGATTCCAGATCTGTGAATATTCCTTCCACTGATTGTCTAGTCGACCCTGTTGAAATTTGTCTCAGGGTAAATAATTGCGAATTTTCTGGTCAGAGTTTTGTTCAAAAACACGACACGGCCATGGGACCGAAAAACGCCTGTAGTTATGCATACTTAGCCATGGATATCACTGACGAGAAAGGCAAATTTGGGGGTAGCCTAAAACCAATGCTTTAGTGGAGGTACAGAGATGATGTTTTTGACATTTGGACTCAAGGTCTACCTAAATTGTTGGAATTTACTGATTATATTAATGCTTTGTATCCTACTATCAAATTCAAATTGGTTTATTCTGACAGTCATTTGAACGTCCTTGACCTCACGTTGCATTTTCGGGATAGGTTCATGTTTGAAATCTCAAAATTATCCCACGGAGCTTGTTGACAAACAGTTTGACAAAGCTCTCAGTATTTCAAGATCCGATCTCCTGAGCAATCAGGTCAAGCCAGCTAAGAAAGTTTTTCCATTGGTGCTTGACTACAATTCAATTTTGCCAGATATCCAACGGAATATCAAAAAACACTTGCATCTATTGCAATCTTCACCAAAAATTAAAGACAAGTTTCCATCCAAGTCGATATTTCCCGGTTTTCGTCGAACCAAAAATCTTAAGGAGATGTTGGCACCGTCAAAATTCCGGGTAACCTCTCGTGGAAATCAAGGCGAAGAAAACGGGGGTTGTTCAAAATACAACAAGAGGTGTGATCTTTGCAAAAAAAAGTAATAATAATAATAAATTCAAGCTTCGAAATTTGAAAGTTCAGCAACCAGGCGTTGGTATCCAATTCAGCAGAAACTATCTTGTTAATTACAAAATGTTATTTATTTGGCCACTTGTACCAAATGCAATTTACAATATGTATACTCCACCAGTTAAAATTAGATTCCGCAACCACAAGTCGAACATGCTCAAGAACAAAAAAACTTGTGAATTAGCCATCCATTTTAATAACTCTGAACATGAAACTTCTCAAATTAATTTTATCATCATTGAACAAATTAGGTCCTTTATAAATTCCTTACATCTGGATCAATTATTACTCACTAGGGAAGCCTATTGGACCGCGCAATTATTTACCCTTAATCCTCATGGTATTAACAAAAGGCGGAAATTTAAATCTAAACACCGCATTAACCACTACAATTGAGTAATTGTGATCTGCCATTTTTCCTGGTGATTTGTTTATTTCATTCAGAGGCCCTCAATGGAGAGCTTGATACTGCAGAACAAACATGCACTATTAATTAGGCTTTATATGTTTTCTAGATTTTGTCACATAATTGTACTCGCCTTCACTGGCATTCAATCAGTTGACCTTGTAATTTAGACCTTTGTTGTACCTCGTAACTTTAGTTTTAATATGCATACTTGATATTTAAGTCGTTGCTCTCGTAACTCACAACCATTGTAAATAGGTTTTTAGTTTTTAATTTTTATCCTGAAGAAGGCCGAACGGCCGAAACGTCGTTTCCCATTAAAGCTGGAGCAGTCAAGAGTTTGGCTTCATCCTCGTCAATTCATACACAGATCTATAAATTCTGGAGAAGATATTGTATCCTTGCATTGGATCCTCTTACTGGTAGCCTTTCGTTTGGTAAACCAATTTTATACTGTTTATATATTTAAATGAATGAATAATCAGGACACGATCATACTTTTGCCTCTGGTTTTCATACAGGTCTGTTTCGTACAGGACGTTTAGTTTGTCCTGCACTCATCAGTGTGTAACCAAGAGTTACACACTGATGAGTGCAGGACAAACTAAACGTCCTGTACGAAACAGACCTGTATGAAAACCAGAGGCAAAAGTATGATCGTGTCCTGATTATTCATTCATTTATAATTGCCCTACCGCATGGTATAGAGCACTCTTAGTACAGCAAAAACAAGCCTACTTTACGTACGTTTATATATTTATATATATATATTTAGACGAAAGACTATTTTGATTAATATTTTTGTCTTTATAACACACCAAGTGCAATAATTTATGTTATCATATAGTCTTCTTTTTAACTACCATGATGTTTGATTCACACGTACTTATTTAAAGTAATCAAATTTTGGGGGAATTTTTAATTTCTTTCACTATAGAGTTATAAGAATTTGCCAGTTTGTTTGGTATTGTGCATTTCAACTGTTTTAAGGATTTTACTTTAATCAAGTAGATACAGTATTTTTGGTATGATTGTATACAGCACTTTATTAAGAAGTTTTAAAATGTAAGAAAGTACTGTTGGTTCGCGGAAGTTAAAACATGTAATATAGAAACTCTTAAATTGATATTGTGTCCAAATTAAACTTTCAAAATTTACATTTTAGTTTTTATATTGGGGAGAACATAAAATAACTGTTAAAATATATTTAAATTGGTTTTTATATTTGGGATAAGAAAAAAGAGTGAAGCTAAACATTTCTCTAGGTTGTCAACTACAACTTATCTGTACCTAAACTCCTTGCTGGTAATGCCATTTTTCAACCCAAAACGACTTCGCTTTTTGTATCGATCGGTTAAAAGCGTTATGTTGACTGAATTTATAAATGTTGTTTTCGCAAATATGGTTTAAAGCAGTGTTGATTTCTACAAAATTTATAATAATGGTAATAGCATTTAGTGGAGTCCAATTTGGTCTGTGATCATACGCGTGATTAACAAAATCGGACAACCGCGTAGCGGGAGTCCGATTTCTTTAATTCGAGTATTCTTACAGACTAAATTGGACGACACAAAGTTCTTTTACCAATTCATCATAACCATTAATATTACAATTTCCGAGAAAACAAAATTAATGCACTCCTTCTTCATCCTCTAATGTTACAAATTCATCAATTTAATTTTGGAAAATCCCCAGTTTGGTAGGGTAAGTGGTGGTTGCTTTGGTTACTGTGATAAATTCTGTGATTGGCTGATATAACTGTCAGATTTCAGGTATCCGATTGCAGCCAACTGTCCGCTATCACTGTCCCATTTCAACCCTACACAATAATTAGTGAAAAATAAAGTAGTTAATGCACTAATCAAATTTGAAAATATTGTAATAATTATTATTATAGAGGCAATATCCCTCTTGAGAGGAACTTTTTCACTTATGCATTTTGGACGGAGTTCTCCCCGGCAGAAATACAGCTGAGCCCGAAATTAATATAAAGAAATTCCTCAATATTTGTGTTTGCCAGCTTGTACAAACTCTTACGCAATTCGAATTACACACGCCTACTCGTGAAACGACATATAACTCAGACAAACAATCTTACTTTGGGTTCTGATATTCAGCCATTCTCAGTAAATGGGTGCAAGTGGTGTCGCACACTCAAAAATATGCATTGTAAAGCTAATAGACAAGGAACCTGTTTTTCTGTGGTATTATTGTAAGCTTTCATTTATTAATGGTAGTGAGTTAAAAAGTTCCAATTGTCCATGGTGTTACAATACACATTTGGTCGATGAAGTGGTAATCAAGGCTATTTGCAAAAATGATTTTTCGCACAGCTCAAAATTGAATTTCTGTTATGGTAACCCATCGATGTGAGAAATTTTGGTTTTATAGCCATGACGTCATCGACCGTACGTACGTATGTACGTCCGTCTACCCCTCCATGTATGCCAATCTGACCAGTATGATGCTAGTTTACGGCATACATCTTTCATATTGGACATCCATGTTTTCATTAGTTGACACCTGTCAAAACAAGGTATCCGCTGACCAGTATCAAGTGACCATATCGCGGGCTCAAGCTTAGAACTCACCGAGATCGGTTTTTTTAAAAGTTGACCGCTGACCAGGTGCTAATTTTCGATTGGATTGCAGTTTGCTTGGGTGTTTGAAGAGCCCTTCGAATTCTGCAACTTTCACAAAGAACTAAGCGTTATACAGATTACTGACTCCTTGAGAGTTTCACGAAGCCTGGGTAGCAAGCATTCCTTTTCGACAAAAAGAGCTTCGAAACGATTTTCCGCAAACTGGCCGCGCGGAAGTTGGGGCAAGAGACTGAGGGAACGCTTGCAAGAAGACCCCCAATTTTTGAAAAACGCCCACCTTTTTATGGTTGACTTGACACACGCTGATTGACGTCTTATTAACAATTAATTAGCCAATAAAAGATAACCATGTTAACACATGTTGGCTTCCGACAAAACAAACCGAGGCACCGAGGAAACACCGAGTGATCAACGCAGAATTTGGCAGTGTGATTTTAAATGTTAAATTTGTAACGGCAGCTTCTAAGCCGGGTACGACTGGTTATGTTTCTTCTGAGAATTTATTTAAACCATCGAAAAGAAACTTACGGGCAAATTCTAGCTGATATTTGCGGCGCGGTTGGAATATAAGTTATCGAAAACAACAGCCAATTTTCAGAATTTGTAAGCAATCCGTGCGTTCGTAAAATACGAAGTTTAGAAACATATAAACTCGTACAGAGTTCGATGGGTAGTAAGTAAGGCCGTTAAATGCAAATCTCCAGCAAAGCTGACCATGAAACCATTCAAATAGGTTTAAGTTTAAAACTAACGACGATTTCAGTGCGATTTGCTGGCTATTTTGTTGGTGCAGAGTGATTGACGAAATGGATCGTATACTAAATCTCCTGGAAATTACAGGAAAATCCCCTCGCTAGTTTGATAATCCACAGTACGTTTTTGGTCAAATCGTCACGAAATCGTAGATGAAATAGCAAGTAAAAGTGCTTTAAAAAATCGAATAACTTTACAAAGGAGCCGCTTTCTTCTCACAATAATTAAGAGAAGATTTAACAGGCTGCGTAGTTGTCTTCATCTTGTCTCAATCCATGATATAGGACTCAAGCTTACATCAGGCAAGGTACGCAGAGAATTTGACGAATTTCCTTGATCCTGAAACATGTGGATTCTGATAGTTCGCAGGCATTTTATTAATTCATCCTGCGTAAATAAACTATCTTTTGCAAGCGAGCGAAAAGCTCACTTCAGTTCAGTCCAAACTTTTCGTCGACAATAAGCGCTGCCAAAGTTTTGTTAAATAACGATCGAATCTTTTGCTTTTAATGAATTACGGAAACGCCATAGCGGCTTCAGCTGACACGTAAATAATATTGAATTATCCTTGATGGATATTGTCCAAGCAGTCCAGATTTTCATTTAAATTACAGGCTGTCATTCCCATAGAATTCACCTCAACCACTTACTTGATCGCGTATTATGCTTTGAAATGGAGAAATCACGATGATACTCGAGAAGCCGGTTCTTCATTTTAAGTTCTTTTACTTCGCACTCCGCGCATCCAGACAAACATCTGAACAATTAAGCTTTTTCCGAATCCTGTTGGCAAAACGGCCATTACATCTATACAGTTAAAGAGATGGCGCATTGACAGTTCTTTTCTTCCTTTTCAATGTAAAACCCGAGACCCGATTCGCTCAGCTTCGACACACGATTCAAAACCTTCCACATCTTCCACCATTGCCTTTGTCACGCTAGAACTTAGGAGAAATATTTTGCTCCAGAATTTGTCACCTGTCAATCATTGTGACTGTGCCGCACCAATCAGAAGCCCCCGTTCGTGGGCGAACCGGTCTTTCAAAAATAGGGGGTCTTCTTGCAAGCGTTCCTTCAGTCTCTTGCCCCAACTTTTGCGCGGCCAGTTTGCAGAAAATCGGCTCGAAGCTCTTCTGTCGAACAGGAACGCTTGCTACGCAGGCTAAGTTCCACGCCAAAACAGCTATTTAAATATGGGGTTTCCCCTTATTCTTCTATGGTACTATGCTGTGACTTTTTTCCCTAAACAGCCCAACCGTCTCTCGTTCTTTTGACACTGTCTACACTTACAGCAAGACAACGAAGATAAACAAAACTAACTCGAACCTTTTCGCAAGGGAGACCGCCATTATTTTGTTTGCTGCTTATGGCGGGCCCGCGGATGCGCTCCTGAGACATCTCAATGTTGCGCACGCGCAGACAGAATTCCCGTCTGCTCTCCACCCCCTACTTGAAAGCCAATTATGCTGAGCCAATTAGGTAACAGGTCACGCGTGAAGGCTGTCAATTGACACCCAATCATTTCACGCTTGATTTACATGATACTTCAATTAGTTTTTTCGTACTGAGATTATGGCGGGAAACAAAGAAAAGCGATTTTAGTGGTTTTAAAATTTATTTTTCAGAATTTTTTTTTTTGGGAAATATACTTCACAGCCCACCGATTCAACATTTGCAAAAACACAAACTTTAAACGAGACCCCCAAATTTACCTATACCGAGACTTTAATTTTTCGCGCGCTTCCTTTCATCGCGCAGAATGCCTATTGTTCTCCGGACATTTACTTCCAGAGCAATAACAATTATAGATCAGTAAAATTTGCGGCCAAGAATGACTCAAATGGTTCTCATTGGTCAAATATTTCGCGCTCTTTCTGCCTTGGGGAATTCTGCTTTGCTCATTAAATTTTCAGGGCGGAGCTAAGAAACAAAGGACGTTTCAAGTTATTGTTTTCGCTATTGTTCTTCGATATCATACTTTGAGAATGCATTACAAGCCGACTTTCACAAACATTTCAAATTTGCATTTATCATTTCTGATCTCACAAAATGCCTGTTTTAGGATTTCGCATTTACTGGAAAAAGTGCTCGGCCTCTTGTTCAAAACAATCATAACCAAAAAGTCCGCTATTTTCCGGCACAGTTTCTTACGTGCAATCGACAGACTGAAATTTGTCAAAAGAAATGAATCAACTCGAATCAATGTTTAACAGAGCGAAACAATCGAGAAAAAGAACTTTCTTGCTCAATGTTTGGAAACGAGTTTCGGTGCACAAAAACAAAACTTTTCAATCTCTCGCGACTCAAGATGTCCGCCGTGTGATTAAGGCCTGTGGCAATCAGCAGTGAGCTTCATTAAAGTTTGTTACGTTGCATGTGCGTGAATGTAGAGTGATTGTATCTTTTAGCGCGTTTCTGCTTTGCATTTCTGTCAATGAAATGCGGGTAAGTATAACATTTAAAAGGCTTTGTTTCGCTTTTCAATGAATGAATGAATCGAAATGAATAAGAGGCTGACGGATCTTGGTTGCGAGAAGGTTCCCGATGCGTTTTGTAACTCGTGTGTAACTCCTTGGTTGTTAAATTAAAGTTAAGGAATTCTTGCTCTGACAAGATATCCTCGACGAAGCTTTTGGGGTAGCCTCGATCTAAAAGGCGAGTTAAGAATTGTAACTTTTTTAACCTAAAGGATTCATTAACCGAGTTTGTTCTTAGTAAGCAACAAATGTGGTGCCTTCACAGGCATTCGTACCTACGAAAACTTAAATGTCGATTTTTAAATAAAGTGAATGGACTTGCTTCGCCTGAATCTTGAGTAGCTTATGATCGAAAAAGCTAGCGCGCGCGTGCCTTTTCTTTGTTGCGAAAGAAAGAGAAGCTTTAACTAGAACATTTTGCTAAGAAACGTGAAAAAGCTGCAAGCTATGGCACCGTGTTTAAGAACAACAAGATTACTTTTGCTTGGGTATGCTAATTTGGGTAGTCGGGTCTACATGGAACGCCATTGGCGCTTTTCGATCCTGCGGCCTTCCTTTGTTCCATGATTTGTCATTATAAAATCCATTGTAACCTTGCTGAGAGTGACAGACGAAAAGACCATGGAGAAACGTTCTCGCCCGCCTCAAGGATTTTACAAGTCCATTGAGACGCCTTCGATTCCCCGTGACCGTAAATGTGAAAGAAATCCTGAAGTTCTTGGCACCTTCGAAGCTGAGCGCATCATGGTCAAAAAGATTTTTAACTGCAGACCTTACTACATGGTTAAATGGTGTGGATACTGTGCCAGCCAAAAAACCTGGGAGCCGAAAGATCACCTGCCAGCAGACTTAGTAGAAGCCTTTGAGAACGCGAAGGTCCTGAGTAAAACAGCTGATCCTCATGGCAATCTTAAAATTCGCGGTAGATGTGAATAGTTTTTTCATGCAGAGTGGTTTTCAACAATAGGCATATTGTTTCATTTGACAGGCATTGTTATTCATGCCTGGGCTGAAAACAATAGCTCGCCAGCTCTAAACGCGCCATTTTCAAATGAAACTAAGACTAATAATTTTCAAACTGAAAAACAGAAAGGTTCCTGGTGACCAATTTCGCAATTGAAACGGATTCTTTTCAAGGACAGACTCATCTGCCATTTGCCGTGCGTGAAAGTCTAGTAGGTATGTTAGTTTTCCCAAAATTGCTCTCCAAAATTACTGTCTATACGAAAATTTGCAAAATTTTCCGTATATTCAAGTGGAAAAACAGAAAACTTCTACTTCCTCGATTTCATTCTTTTTTAGTGCCAATTGTAGGCTAATCCTTGATTTTCAAGAAGCCGTGCGTGAACCTTGAAGTTATCATTTCTGAGACTCGGGAAAGTGAATTTTGTGAACCCTAGTTGCCTAGTTTCGACCCATTCTTCTCTAATTTATGGCTCTTCAGAGCGCGATCGCATTCGAATTTGCCGCTTCAGTGATTATGAATTATTCATGATGTCCAGGCATTCTGCGCGATGCTTTGTCTGATATGAGGATTAAAATATATAGCAGCACTATCGTCCTTGTCGGTATGGATTTTAGGGCCCATTTGAATTTTTTAGTGGAATTTTCAGCAGCTTATGTTTCCGACTGCTTCATAGGAGTTTCCAGCCTTGGGTAATATATATATATATACATGTACAGAAAACGCCCGAAACCCCCTGAAAAATCGCTTAAAGTGTTACAAAAAACACGTAGAAGACAAGAAGCCTCACAAATAAAACGAGGACAAATGAAGACGTTTTTATTCAATTTTTCGCTCATATTTAATTTTCACTTTCAAGTGCAGTTGTTTTCTGATTGCGTCAGGTTGGGGAACCTCTGCACAAATGCGATCCAAACATTTTTTCACTTCTGTTCGCGGTTCAAAATATTTGGAAATTTTGCTCCGGACCAAAACACGAGATACTGTTTTCTGCAAATTCAGTCTCAGAATGCAGAAGGGAGGTTGTATAATTCTAATATTGGGAGGTATGGGTGAGCTTTTCCGATTAACTTTCGCGCGAAAATAAATAGGCATCTCATTCAAGTCGTATATATCAAGCCAAGAGCTTCCGAACAGCAACTTTGTTCACGGAGTCCCTCAGTGAATGAATGATAACGTCGGTTCGATTGATGAATACATCGCTTAATTAAATACTCGGGTGTAACACCATTTAAAGATTAATTAAAAAACCAAAACGGCTTTCTGCATTTGTCGCTGTCTACTCAACTTTCCTCACCAAAGTTTAACAAATACCTGTAAGCTTTCAATATTAACGTCATAACTCCAAGCGGCTAAAGCAGAAGTGCAGAGAGGAATTTGTTTCTACGGTCTTTCTTGCCAGAAATCTATGTTTGACCGGAAACGTTTCTTCAATATGGTTTAGTTACGGGACTGGAAAATGAAAACAGAGTTTGAGATATCGAGGAATTCTAAATGCCCGAGTTCGAAGTAACGCGCCCTTCATCGTGTGTTTACGGCATATATCTCCATATGTTACAATTATATTTAGCTGATGGTTCGCGTATGATTTAAGTTTTTTTTTTCTATCTTTATTTTATTTACTGTGGTAAGTGGACTCTGAAAACCCCCACTCGGATAAGTTAATAAACATTAGCTTTTTGGTCTATCTCTCAGATGGTAAGCGCGCTTTGATTGGCTTATTTTGCAATTCGTGTTGTAGAATTCGACCTGCAAATTTTAACTTTGTTTTTGTTGCTTGAGTTTCTAAGGTAAAAGTCTAAATATTAATAGGTATCATAACAAAGTCTTTTTCTGGGACTGCAATGCAATTGAGTCGACTCGGATAGTAGATTATATTTATAAAACTATGGTTCATACAATATGCGTGGGGTGTTACATTCAGGCTTATGATGGGAAAAGGATACATGTTAGCGGTGCGAAATAAATACGTGATGAAAATGAAGAGAAACAAGATGATGCAGAAAATTGAAAATTAGATCGTTTTATTCGACAAAAAAAAGAAGAAACCTTTTGCTGTCTCTTTTTCTCCAGGTTACTCCCTCAACACTTATCATCACCGAATGCGAGTTTAACATTTCCAAGGAAATTACTTTGACACCAATGATTCCGGTTAGAAAAAATCAAGATGACCAGTTCCTCTCTGTGAGATTTTATCTTCCCGAAGATCTGTGGTTAATGAGCAAGACTAATTGCTCCATCATTTTGCAAGATACCAAATCAGTTACAGTTAAAGTCGGGGCTACTTGTAGTCCGCTTCGCAAAAAGAAGGATTTAATAACTGTTATTACTCCCGTGATTTCCAACGGTGCTCGCAGTACATTTTGGTCAAGACCTCTACATGGAACTAAAGATCCTGCATATGGATTACCGACCGTATGGGTATGTAGCTGTGAACATAGTTCAAAGAATGAACGTTACTAATAAATACATTTCCCTGGAAAGTTTGGTACTACCGCAATGATTGTATAAAACCAACAGACTAGTATTTGTGGTAGCTGATGTTTTCAGTTTTGGCCCTTCGGTAATTATCTCTTGCGAGGGGAGTACACTCAAATTCGAAGCGGCAGATTATCACTTCTCTTGCGGTGTTTACTTTGCTTTTGTCAACTTAGGTGTATCGCAAAATTCCCATGAACGATACTGTTCGCGGTATGAGTACATCTGTTGTGTCTAATAGATGATTTTGGCTATTTCGTCATAGTAGGAGAGTGCTTTCTTTTGTACATTATTTGATTCCTTACTTATTGGTTATCGTTATAGTTATTAATTGCCACTACCTTACTCGCAAAAGTGATCATCATCACCATTCTCATCCAACCATTTCAATCATCATCATTATCATCATTGTCATCGTCTTCATAGCGTCATCTCTCCTTTTCATCGCAACTAACGCCCTGGGGGAACACATCCTCTTTGAAAACTTTCCTTAAGATTGCTGATTGCTTCTTGGCAAGAAAAGCATCGAAAGCTGGAACCCGTTGTCTGCATAACTTGATAGAAATTAAAGGGTCCTTTGTCCTTCTCTTTTAGGTTACAGTTGAGCCGGTGGGCCAACAGTTGCATAAATGTATGAGTGTTACTGATCCACACATCCGCATGCTTGACGAGCTGGATAGTAAAAAGTATGTCGAGTTTAAGCAGCTCCTCTGGTAATTTTTCATACTACCTGTACGATAAAGAGGGTTTGGAGGCGGGGGGTGGGGTGGGGGGGGAGTAGTGGGAGGAAAGAGAGGTTAAGGGTGGCCGTGTGGAAATGCTCATTCCTCTTACCTCTGCGGACCCAGGATCGAATCCTAAGTTTGTATGTGGGCTGAGACTTATCGATCTCAATCTTATTCCAAGGATTATTCTCTGGGCAGTCCGGTTTTTCTATCCAGCAAAATCTACACCCAGGTTATTCCATCTGGCAGCAGTGCTCTGCTCCGAGGTCGCACATGGGTCGTGTTTTGGGGCCGGGCCCATAGCCGGCAGCACAGCCCATCGATTATTATTTAGCATATATCGCCGAGGACAATAATTGCTCTGCAATAAAAAAACATTTTTATTTTCGTTGAGAGGGAAAAACTGAAACTGTTACACAGCAATACCTGGAAAAAATATCATGGAGCAGAGAAGAAAACTATTCAACCCACACGTGACGCCAAATTGGCGAACCCGTAACACATTACCCCATTTCGAAGACCCAGCTCCTGTAGAATTTATTTACGCTGTGTTCTATTTTCAGAGAGAGATGGCATGATTTTTTCGGATACGGAGACTTTCGTCTCTATCGTAACAAAGAAAGACACTTCGAGGTAAGGGCCATCCCTAAGTAAACCAAATAATAGAAAGTGTTGATGTGGCTTGCGGGATAGCAAATGGGATAGAAAATGGGCAAATTTAGATTGAATAGAGATTTTCTGTTAACGAATATGGATTAATCTCTGCCTGAATAATTGGCGAATACCTAAAATGGCTAAAAGGTTGAGTAGTTTCCCCAAGTACAATAAACTGATTAAACCAAATACTCCTTGCATTTCTGTTTCCCAATAGTTCGAAAAGAATGGCCTTTAGTGCACCCAATAGTACCGAAACACATCATGTGATAAGGCTGTTATTTTAAGTAATGCGACGTATGGACTTTAGAGCAGTTTTTTTTTTCTTTTTCAATATCTTAAATATTCCTTATCGAGTCCCACCAGTCTTAAATGTCAACGTATAAACAAACGCCACCCATTTCAGCGAAAATATTAGCTACTGTCGAATGAAACTCCACCTGCATGGAGAGACGTATACCGGAGTTATTGACCCTTATTCCTTTTCTCGGAATGAACAAAAGCAGCCCATTTTATTCTGCTACCGATAGTACACCCACACTAATGAAGAGAATGCATTTTATTCAGTGAAAATATTAGAAATCCTAATTGTAGCTAGTCCTCGAAATTCAAATGCCAGGCTATATGCGCGAGAACTATTCCAATTGCTGACTTGTGTAATGGGAAACATAGTATCGCGATGTTTCTCGTGGCATCAACCATTTCTATTAATGTGCCAGCCAGAACCTAATTGGCTGTTGAAACAATGACTTCTTTTGTTCCGTGGTTGACAAATTTGAATATCAAAAGCATTGCGACGTCAATGCTTGTAAACAAGAAATACCGTTACTTATAACTCGAAAACTACATTCGAATATAAGGCGCTCTGCTATTCAGTGTCCACTATGACTATACTCCTTGCCGTCGCTGTACGTGAAATAAGGGCAAAAAATAAATTCAACTTTGATTTTATTTGTTTAATTTAGGTGCAAACCAGGCAGTGGGAATGCAATCGAAAAGGAGTAACGTGTAATTGTGGTGTTATCATCCGAGATCACAATGACCTGATTAGTTTCAGTTGCTGTGGTTCTCCGCCACAGTATTCCCGGGATGACTCAACACCAATCATGGTTGAAATACCACGCCAAAAGTGCCTGGCGCCAGGGATTACCATACGTCAATTAATCGAAGGCATCAACAGTAAATATGAGGTATTTGATGTTGGATTCGATTTCTACATCCGCAACACAGCCACGCCGTCGCCTTGTGGTATAAGAGACCTTAAGATACCCCGAAAACCGGTGTACGGGTAACGGATAGCGCCATGTTGTTTTCATTTTGCGATGACGCCATCGATCTTACCCGTTATACCCAGCCGTTTTTCTGGGGTAGACACCAGTTTACCAGTAGAAGAATTATGAGTAGCTACAGAGAAGACATCGTGGATAATAAGTTTTTATGACGTTTTAAGTAAAAATATTCGTAAGGAAGGATTTTGGATATATTTGATAGAATTTATTAAACAATTCCGTAAACTTATTTCTGAGGAAAAGGAGCAAACTTTGCCGCCACGGTTGCCATCTTTGCAAACAATCGTTACCAATCCCTGTGCGTTAACTCTACGGGTATCTCAATCAAAATGGCTACGTTCATGAACAGTTGACGTGTACGGGTACACTAGCTGTAACCTTATACCGGTATACGTGTATCTTAAGGTCTCTATAATACGGAGTTTAAGAAACTTCTCCGAGTACGGTCTACGACAAGGCCACAAAACAAAAATATATAGATTTAGCCAAGCCTAAAAACGAAGCTCCGTTTCTAATCCCAGAAAGCAATATAGACCACTTTCATTAATGACGACCATTTTGACATTCTGTTGTCTTTATGTTAATTAGAGCTACTGCCCTCAATTTGAAACAAATTATTTTGCAATTTTCTTGTCGTAACGAAACTAGAGAGGCTTATTAGCATTACAACAAAAGAATATTTTATTTGGCCGCCATTGTGAAAGAGGTCTACAGTGTACATGGAAATAATTATGCTTCTTCGTAAAGTACAAAATTAATCATCAATAGTGTATACAATTTATAGTGATCAAACACCTCTAAGCTGACAGTAGTAAACAAACAAATATTGCAAATAATAACCAACAATTATAGTCAACAACTAGAACTGAAATTACATGCAGAGTAATCTCTTTCACAATATTTTCCGTTTGACTGATAATCTTTACACCCTCTCTCTTCAGTTTAGAACACCATCAAAAATCTTACTAATTAAAAAGTTAAGCTAAAGAGTAGTAAATAGGCCATTTCGGAGTTCATATCTGCCTTTTCATCAAAGCGAGTCTAAGTGCGAAGGTTTTGTGATGGTAACTAGTTCTACTTTACATATGAATAAAAATTAATTAAAAATTTCGCACTTAGAGTCGCTTTAAAGAGGAGGCAGACATGAACTCGGAAATGGCCTATTCGCTTATTCGGCTGCAATTTCACAGTCAAACAAAGACGTTCACGCCTGGACATCCATTTGACACAAAAGCCAATAAATGTGATTGTTGAAGTTTGCCAGAATCTCTGCCAACACGGAATTGCAAACGTTTCAGGCCTTCTGTGTTTTTTTTAGCGAGTTTTACAAAATATGTGAGTTCAGAAGGGAAACATTACGTGAAAGCCAACCATTGTAAATTAATGTTTTGTCTCTCGCTCGCTCTATTTCCCTCAGCTCTACGGTGTTCTTCATTGAAATTTAATCTTCTTCTCCTTCCTCGGCTTCTCTGGAGGTTTACTTAGCTTAAGTTTCTCAAATTTCGTTTTTGAACTTTATCCCGTTGCTCTTCACTAATATGATTTCCCGCCAGAAAAACGCGGGTTGCTGACGCGCTTCGCGCGCCTGAGCTCCGCTATCATGGGCTAAAAGAGGAAAAATAATCGTGGTGCAGGTGCGGCACGCATTTTAGCGCATTTTTTACGGCACTGTACATGACAACGACGTGAGGTTCTGGCGACAACGTGAGCAAACAAATGTGAACCATTCGTTCCCCATTTTTAGAGATAAATTTGTATAAATTTAGTTTTATAGGACATTTCGCCCATATTGTATGACATAGCGTGATGGACAAATTAGGCTTAGGATTGTGCATTGATATATTTGAGGTGAGGCTATCATCACCGTAGCTGTCGCAGATCTTAAAGTCCCCAATGGCGTTAGTGCTAATTTGCATAGACGACAGATAGTCCTCCCTTAACAGCCTGATGTCTTACTATTTGGATAGGGATCGAGTTAGGGAAAGAAAATAACTTACTGACGTGTAAGGTAGCGTGAATTTCATTATACCGCTTTTAGATAAGGTTTCGTGGTCCAGTGGTTAGGGTATTGGGTTTGTATGCGGTTGCCTTGGATTCAAATACCGTTCTAAGCTCTGGTTTGGATTTGTTTCACGTTTTCCCGGATTCAACTCTACCACGCATTGTAAACAGCCAACTGGTCTCCTGCCATTTGGGATTCTCAACTAACTTTCTGTTAAGTTAGAATTGTTTCTTTCTAATTATTAAAGTGGGGTGCCTGTGAACTAGGCTGATAGCCAAGTGCACTTCAGCAAATGAAACTTTTTATCAATAATTACCCGGTATCGAGATCCAGTGATCCCTATCTGACTTCCGTGGCTCAAGTGTCTTTCAGGTGTCTTTCAGGTGTCATTCGGATATCCGCAAGTTGCCATCGTTATGCACTTCATCAAGGTTTAACTGCATTCCCGTCACCAGAGCCTCGGATCTTATGTCTGCGCATGATCTGAGACCCTGGCAAACTCTATGTAGGAGAACATGCGCGATAGGGTTCTTAGAGCCAAAAAAATGGCTATTTGAACCTTACGACGCCTGCTCACTTGTCGTGCTAACATGAATGCACCAATCAGAGACTCTTTTCATTGTTCTTCACGGAAGCTAATTAATGAGAAGACACTTTGTTTCAGGGTTCCCTAGAGCTCTTCTCTCCCTCATTCATGCACAAAAAAGAAAAGCTCTGGGGTCGAGATTGGGTCCAACTGCTCAGTCATCCACTGGTGCTTTTCAACGCCAACATGACAAATATCAGTAACGATTAAATCGACACAGAAGCATCGAAGAAGCGAAAATTAACAAGAAGACTAAAAAATAGAGCAGGCCGCAAGTTTCTGTTCTAATCTTTTGTGTAATGAGCAACTTGCCAAACAGAATCACTGATAACGCTTATCTTACCCCGCGGTCACATTCGCGCTAGAACCTTTCTTGCTTGGCCAATATTTGGCCAATATTTGGTTTTAGCACATTCCTAGCTCGTCACAGGTGTGACCAACCAGGCATGGCGTTGCTTGCTTGCTTAAAAAAGAGGCGGAGTTGCTGAAAACTTCACAGGATCTGCAGTTTAGCTCAAGAGCGCTCTGCAGTGCTTCTGAACTGTGCTAGGTAAACAATTCACGAAAGCTGACCACTAAGGAAGAGAGTCGTAATTTGACAGCTTGATCTTTCGTAATGAAGTTTTGACTAAAGGTGGACCTGTGAATCATTTGTACTCGATTATGTTCCGGATCACCCATCCGTACAAGCAAAGCAAACTACCAATTCTTAACTGATTAATTGCGCCACCTTCTACGTCTCCACGGATTTTCGTCAAAGGTTTTGCTCAAAGCATTTCTTGTAATACTGCTCACGCAACTGTTCCAAGAACAGTTGGACGGTTAGACGAAAGAGGTTCGCCTTCCTCATCAGCAGAAACGATTGAAACTAGTCTGGGAAACAGTTCATCCATTTTCAACGAACGCGCAATTCGAATCGAAGTGCAATGTGACCACGACTTCTTTTCTTAAAGTTCTAGCCCTTGCTACTGATTGCTTGACTGACGTCACAAGTAAGCATGCTTGAGGAGAGTCTTGACCGCGGGGTTAATTCCTCAATTCCTGCATAACCACAATTCCTTGCGTTTCGAAGAAAAATGTGTTCTTCTCCCGATTAGAGAGCTGCCTCGTTTGTTCGCCTCAGGCTCACACACTGCGGCAGCAAAAATGTTTCTACAGTCGAGCCCCGGGAATGGGACCATCCATTCAATGCCACTAGCCCATTAATACGCCGACCAGTTTTTTTTGTGTCCCGAACAAAACCCCACTCACTTTCCTATCTCAAAACTCCGTTAGTACGACCACTCCGTTATTACAGATGACCACCGACCACCTCTTGAAGTCCTGAGTCGTTATTTTCTTTGTAAAATTACCCCGTAAATGCAACCTAACAAACAACGCATTTTATCGAACGATCATTGACAAAGGTGTTCTCCAATCAATTGATATGACAACAGCCTAATTTTTTTTGCCTCCTTAATTGTTTCCAGTGTTTTTAGTCTCTTCAAATCACTCCCCTCTTCTTTTCTGACAGATATATAGGTTAATTTTGAATGTCCAATATCTAATGTCTAGTCAGTGTGCAAAATGGTTGGCTTAAACACTTCCCGAACTGCCAATGTAGTATGTTGGCCTTACTGTTACTATAGTCTGATCTGTGTCATTTACAAGATGAAGGTTCCTCTCAATGATTTCATGCTGACCTGTCATAAAACGAAACTGATGTGTACTTGAGTGGTAATGAAATTATGCTGCGGACGCTTGCTCTGCCTTTCCTGGTCGGAAACAACATATATCTTTCCTGACTTGGTATCACGAGCCGCAACATCAAACAAAAAGCACTTTCATTGTCGTTTCTTCATAACTTGTGTTGTTCTTCAGATTACCGAGTCGTAGTAAACGTAAGTAAATTGTTGTCACCTGACTTACCTCCCAGTGGGTATAACTGTTACATCAAGGAAGTTGATGTCCGCTCGACCTGACCGCCGAGAGATTTAAGCCGTATTCAAAACCAGCGACTACCCCTCTCTATGTGCACAGTAGGTCAAACCACCCACCTAACATAATAAGAAACATCCCTGAAGCAATCAATAAAAGGCTATCAGAAATTTCCTCTGACCAAGATGCATTCAACGAAGCTGCACCCCTAAATCAGGAAGCGCTGCGCAAGAGAGGGTATGCGAACAACCTCAAGTTCAACCCGGCTCCGCAAAGACCACCAAACCAAGATAGAACGCGGAGGAATATAATATGGTTATGACCCACCCTTCAACAGAAACGTGCTAACAAATATAGGAAGAGCGTTCATCAACCTCGTTGACAAATGTTTCCCAACTGGCCACAAATTGAGCCTAGAATTGAGCTACAGTTGCACAACTAGCAGGAAAGCAAATAATAGACGGGCACAATAAAGTCACCTTAAGGAAAGCCAATCAACCCGTACAGGATCAAAACGTAAATACGTGCAACTGTAGAAACAAGAATGACTGCCCATTAGAGGGTGCCGGAATGTCTGCAAAAAGATATCGTGTACCAAGCCACAGTCACCACGCGTGAGGAGTAATCAATTAATAACTAACATTTTAACTACATCAATAAATAAACAACCCTAAATCTTAAAATTATTACAATAAATCATAGAAGTCTGTACATTACAGATGTAGTTCTCTCACAGCCTTCTTAAATTCCTTAAGAATTTTCGTTGAACGTAATTTATCCGGTAAAGAATTCCACACTCAGTTTTGCACCAATAAAAGGTGTAGATTTTAGGCCGAAGTTTGTAGTTTTCTTACGCGGAACGACTAGCTTGTTGGTACCTCTCAAGAACTTCACATTATTACGTACGACGAACAAGTCACTTATATATCCCAGTAATATACCGTTTACAGCTTTAAAAATTCATATGGCAATGTCCTGTAGGCGACGATTGGACAAAGTTAAGCCGTGGTCATCATCACCATGAAGGGGTACCCCTTTGTTATAGACACACCCTAGAGCTCTCACATTAAGCCTTTCCAGCTTCTGCTTATCAGACGCATTACAATTATTCCAGATCGCAGAACAGTAAGTAAAATAAGACATTACATACGAGTTGTAGAGGCACATCTTCGAAGAGATTGAAAGCCTGTTCTTTAGCCTGCTCAAAACGTCTAACGGCTTTCCAAATATCTTTGTAATCTTGCCAATATGTTTTCTAAAATTTAGGGAGTTATCGATAGTTACGCCTAAAAGTTCTAAATGGTCTACGTTAGGAACCTGTACATCACTAATGCTAAAGGAAAGATCGCAAGGATAGTTTTATTCGAAGAAGAATAATACATTTACATTTCTCGGGATTGAGCACAAGCTTATTTTCGTCAAACCAACGACTCGCAACATTGAGATCGCCATTGATTACAGCCTTTACCACCTCAGGATCGCGATCACTAAAATAAATTTGATTATCATCAGCGTAGTTGGACAAATTAGCACGATTAATAAAATAGAACAGAGCATTAAGAAATATATTAAAAAGGAGGGACCCTAACACCGATCCCTGAGGTACACCCTTAGAAAAAACAACAACATCAGATGTTAATTACATCTTTTATCCTGACACGCTGGGACCTATCTCTAAGGTAACTGTGTAGAAGGGGCAGGCTGACTGGAGAAACACCATAGGCAGCAAGCTTAGCGAGGAGGAGGTCGTGCGGTATCATATCAAAGGCTTTACTCGGATCCATAGAAACTGCGCCAACAACACACTTATTAACCCAGAATGGGAGGTGAAGTTCCCTTGGTTACGCTACTCTGTTACCGAGGATGGTGCTCACTGCGCTTACTGTTTTGTGTTTGCAAGTAGCACCCCTTCTCCCTGGGAGCCACTGATTTGTGTTCCATTCAAAGACTGGAAGAACGCAATAGGCAGCAAAAGGAGAATTCTCACTAATCACGAGCTCTCTAAAGCCCATCAAAGAGTAAGCAGAAGAGAAATCGAGTCTGTCAAAGAATCCTTAAGTCGCGGATACTCCGAGATCGTTAAGGAAAAAAAAAAGGAAACTCCTCCTTGCAATACTTGATGTGGTTATTGTGCTTGCAAAACGTGGGATCGCATTTAGAGGAAACTGGGACAGCGCAGCCATGAAGGAGAACGGTAACTTTGAATTCTTTATAAACTGGCTAGCAAAATATGATGAAAGTCTCTCAGAACATTTGTCCACTGCCGCCAAAAATGCGCGTTGACTATCCTCGCAAATCAAAACGAAATGATAAATTGTCTCGGCGAGAGTATTCGTAATGCTCTTGTTATTGATATTAGAAAGTCACAGTTTATTAGTGTTATGTCCAACGGATCCTCGAGTATATCGATGACAGAACAACTGGCGGTTTGCGTACGGTACTTGAACACGTCGTCGGACGACGAAGTTAGCGTCAACGAAGTATTCCAGGGATTCCTCCCGACCACTGACGCAAGCACAATCACTGACTCACTTCTAGGGAATCTCAGTAAGTGGGGTTAGGATATTGAGGGACTACGTGGAATGGGGTTTGATGGCACCTCCAATATGAGTGGTACAGTGTCAGGGGTACTGGCAGGGATAACCCAGCACTATCCCAAACTAAATATTTTACGCACGGTTCCAGCCACTGTCTGAACGTTCTTGTTATTGTTGCTAGTTCAGGAAATCAAAACCTTTATGGCAACATTTCAGGAATTCTCCTTTTTCTTTTCGTACTCTCCCAAGAGAAAGGAGATTCTTAAGCAAAACTTCGCTACTTCCTTCCTCCGACGACCTTTTAGCTGACTGCCCCAAGGAAGAGCACGAAGAGAGATTGCCCAAGTCAGCTTTAAATCGAGAGAGCTTGACGACCCTAAGCGACGGGTGTTGGCTTTCACGAGTTGACTCCGGCAGTACGCTTCTCACCAACTATTCAAAGATATATGACGCGGTGACACAGGTAAAAGCCCAGTCTAAAGGAAAGTCATCACACCACGCCTCAGATTCTTGCATGGAATGGAGCAGTTCCAATATATTATTTCAGCTGTTCTGACCCAGTATGTCTTGGGGTATACAAGACCCCTCTCAGTTCTGCTCCAGTCGAAAACATGTGACCCCGTGAAAGCTGACACAGAAGCCAGAAATCTGGTCTCCCTTTGAGCTGGTTTAAGAACCGAAGAGAAGTTCGGGAAACTATATGCAAGAGCTGTGAAGGTTGCACAGACCACCAAAGTTTTACCATCAAAGCCGAGAACTACAGTACGGCAGATGCATCGAGCAAAGACCCCCGCTGAATCTATTCCAGATCTCTGTTGGTACGAATCTAGCTTCATGATGGTTTTTAATTTTTCTTTGTTCTAGGTTGAATTACTATTTTCCTTTAGTGGACCATGTGATGCGGCATATGAAGGATCGTTTCCCTGAGGCCCTTAAAAGTGCCATCCAAGGTACGCTACTCATCCCCTCAAATCTGAGGAATCTATCAACATCTGTAGAGGAAGCAATCCAGAAAGAGTTCGCTGAAGACCTACCAATGCCCCAGTCATTCGAGCACGAGGTTAGCTTTGTCCTTGTACTTCTTTGGAAAACCCTTACAAACAGCTTTCCTCACTACAATATCTGCCAATATCCGCTCATATTACTATCTCTTCCTCTCTGGGCGCTGAATACATTTCAAGCTGAACACTTCTAAATTAACTTACAGGTCACCCGCTGGAAACAGGACAATAACAGCATCAATTCTCTGACCAAGTCGGTGGCTTCTTGAGACGAGCGTCTCTACTCCAACATCTCCACTATTTTCCAGCTGTTGCTGACTCTTCCGGTCGGAAGCTGTTCGTGCGAACGCAGCTTTAGCGCCCTCCGGAGGTCAAGGCATGGTGCCGTTCATCGATGGGCCCCAAATAGCTGAATGATCTTGCATTAGCCTATATACACAGCGAAATCCCTGTGGAGCCGCTCGAGGTTCTACAACACTGGCGAATCGCACTGGCATTTAACAGCTAACTTCGTTGTCATAAGTAGAGAATAAACTGCTAACAAACACACTAAACACCCCGCATAGAAGATCAGAACTTAGAGCCCCTAAAGTAGTATTAAATACCCCCAAAAAGTTCTCATATTAAAAAATCTAGATCTTGATTATGTTTGGGGCTGTAATACCGAAATTTTGTCGGATAATTCCTGATCAAAGTGTTCTGTTAAATATAATCATAAATAAACACCCTAAATGCCTAGAAAGAGAATTTAACAATGGACATTGCCTCAGTCATATTTTTTTCTGGCTACTGCCCTGATGTCAGTGGAAATTGTCGAAAAATGCAAGGTATTTTCAACAAAACGTCCATACAGAGGGTAGAAGACAATATGACCATCACAGTAAACGCAAAATATACAAGAAAGGTTTAATTTATCGACAGCACAATTGCCAGAAGATAATGACATCAAGCCATCAGATGTGAAGAGCATAAAAGATAGAACTATACAGCTGGAAAACTTTATGGAGCAAGTTCAAAAATTGAGAAGTTCTATTGAGAAGGATGATGCAAATGTATTTACGAAAGCTGAAAAACTTAAATCTTGCCAAGAGTGCGATCTCAAATTCCATGACAAGTGTTTCGGATCTCTTGCAAGCGTGAAAAAAAAAATGCAAGAAAGCTAGACAAGAATGCAAACCCTCAAAGATAAACACAAGAGGATGTTCCCTTTGGCCAAAGGAGGAACTGCCTTAAAAAAAGAGAAAACAAAAAGAAAACAGAACCAAATCAAAAAAGCGCCGAATTGAACGTGCACACTAAAAAGTAAAGTGTAAGACTACACTTAAAAATGGTGTAAAATTGTTGCCAGCCCCGCAAGCCGTTTTTTTGTGTGTATTATTACACCAACTTCTAAAGTGTAGTTTAACTCTCAAAAGGAGGGTAAATTTATACGCAAAGTAGTGTAAAATGTGTGTAATACAACTTTGCACTTGTAAAATTACACATGTAGCAAGGGTAATAATATCAGAAAGGAAGGGTAAAATTACACTTTAAAATGGTGTACCATTGTTGCCAGCTCGGCAAGCCGTTTTTTTGTGTGTATTATTACACCAACTTCTAAGGTGTAGTTTAACTCTCAAAAGAATGGTATATTTAAACGCAAAGTAGTGTAAATTGTGTTGTACAACTTTGCACTAGTAAAATTACACATGTAGCAAGGGTAATAATATCAGAAAGGAAGGGTAAAATTACCCCGTATGACGGTGTAGTGATCTACCCCATCTAAAAAACCTGAAATTACACGATAAAAAAGTATAATTCAATCCCAATATGAAGTGTAATTAAGCTTATTTAACATCTATTTATCAATAAAATTATACGTGACAATGGGTAATGTAAACTCAATCGTAATTACACTTGCTAACTTAAGAAAAAAAACGCACAACTCTAGATAACTAACAGCCTACAGTGTATATGAGTTCTTTAATAAGGGAATAACACGACTTTTTTCGGGAATATTGTTTATTTGCGCCCGCGTTGTGTCATTTGCGGCCCTCGCGCGCAAATGACATTACAAGGACGCAAATAAACAATATTCCCGAAAAAAGTCATGTTATTATCATTATTATCAATCAACAAGGCCAAATGATATCAAGAATGCGAGTTTTAGTAATACAACACACTAAAAATTAAAGTGTAAGACTACACTTAAAAATGATGTAAAATTGTTGCCACCCCCACCATCCGTTTTTTTGTGTGTTATCACACCAACTTCTAAAGTGTAGTTTAACTCTTAAAACAATGGAGTTCGCCCGCAATCTTGCTTCAACCCAGGTAGCTCTTGTTCAGTAGGCACAACCTGCATATATAAAATGAAGTGGAAAAGAACAGATGTTGTAAACATTATAAAAGGTGCAAGTTACATCGAACTGCATGAAGTGCGCCACCCGACAGTTCATGCAGATGGAAATTATACTACATAGTACACTATAACAACTAAATTAACTGCATGGTTAGATCTACTTTACAAGTTACATCAAACTGTATGAGGTGCGCCAACCGCCAGTTCAGATGGAAATTATACTACATAGTACACTATAACAACTAAATTAACTGTATGGTTAGATCTACTTTACAAGTTACATCAAACTGTATGACGTGCGCCACCCGCCAGTTCAGATGGAAATTATACTACATAGTACATTATAAAAACTAAATTAACTGCATGGTTAGATTTAATTTACAAGTTACATCAAACTGTATGAGGTGCGCCACCCGCCAGTTCAGATGGAAATTATACAACATAGTATACTATAACAAGTAAATTAACTGCATGGTTAGATCTACTTTACAAGTTACATCAAACTGTATGAGGTGCGCCACCCGCCAGTTCAGATGGAAATTATACTACATAGTATACTATAACAACTAAATTAACTGCATGGTTAGATCTACTTTACAAGTTACATCAAACTGTATGAGGTGTGCCACCCGCCAGTTCAGATGGAAATTATACTACATAGTACATTATAAAAACTAAATTAACTGTATGGTTAGATCTACTTTACAAGTTACATCAAACTGTATGAGGTGTGCCACCCGCCAGTTCAGATGGAAATTATACTACATAGTACACTATAACAACTAAATTAACTGAATGGTTAGATCTACTATTGAAGTTACATCGAACTGTATGAGGTATGCCACCCGCCAGTTCAGATGGAAATTATGCTACATTGTACAATATAACAACTAAATGAACTGCATAGTGAGATCTACTTTACTTTCAATGTCATAAAAGAAGCACACCACTCGAAATGTAAATAGAGTAGGTCAAAAGAAGACCTCAGCACATGATAGAAACAAATACATAACGATCAAACTTTATCACCACGAGGGAACACAACACGTAATCATCAAACCTCGTCACAGAATAACAAATCTTACCACATAGTGACAAAAACACACCACAAAAAAAAACTTGAAGACCAAAAGAATAAAGATTACATAAGGAAGTTATAGCTTTCCATAATACTTTCTTGTTCTCCACTGTATTCTACTACTTCCATTTCATCATTAACCCTAAAATAACCCAAATCCTGACCATCTTCATTGAATTTATGACATACAACTGTAGGAAGTTCAGATTTGACTTAAACTTATAGAAAAAAAAAGGGTAAACTCCACTTAAACAATTCAAACAAAGGAAAAACTGTTGCCATAGCATTACTAGCCTAATAAGGACAGGAATACAACGTGGAGTGAACAGTTCTTACCTGTCAACTGTCTTTCGCTTCAGACTGAAGTGTTGCTAGTGGTTGTCTGTAGTTGACTGGCTGGCCGCACTATGTTGCTGAGGAATAAATAGGTGTATCTTCATCAGTAAGAACAAATGGAGACCTTACACTAAAATCTTCAAGGGATATTTGTGCTGAATTGTAATCTAACCTTGCACAGCTCTACTAATTTCTTTATTCTCAAATTCATTGCTTTCCTGAATCAAAGAGCCAATTTGAATAAAATCAGTCCAATTCCACTGAACAACACTTTATATTTAGCCTGTGTGGTGACCGACTGGGAAAAAACCGATTGGAAAACGAAACCGAACCGGAACAAACGAACTAAGAATTGAACAATAATATTATTATTGCAAAAGTAGACAAAGTACACCAATTAAACCAATGGAATAATAAACAGAGATAAAGTTATCTGGGCTATAGGTTGGCCAGCTCTTCACAGTCTGGGTCCAGCAATGGGTTACTCATGAAGTTCTCTCCTATTTAGCCTTACACGAATGTTTTCACTTCGTGACACGTATGTCTTTCTCTAAAGAAATCTCAGTAAAAAACAGCCGCCATTTTTGTAATATCATGCCCCAGGTAAGTCATGGGTAGTACCAGTCCTTTACACTTACCTGGCGCTGTTGTCGCGCGAGAAAATCAATTTTCCTTATAATCTTCAATTTTGGCCCAACATTACGAATTACGGAATAAGTTATGCTTTCAAATCACTACCCGTATAACTTTCCAAGAGGCCAAGCAAAGAATTCCTCATCAATTTCCATGCATGAAAGAAACATACATTTATATTAAATTTTAAGGCGGGAAGTTGCGGTCGCCTCGCCAACGAACAAATACGACAACATTATGTTTATGAAGTTAGGTAGATTTCACCTATTCTGCGCGCCGGCATATCATTTTCCGGGAGAAGTATTCTAACTGACCGTCGCCGGGACCCAAGGTCTTGATTTGGGTGACATAACGAGCTAACAGTGCCTTCCATTTGTGTCTCAAATCTAAGGAACGTCAAAACACTGCAACAATTCTTTCCTTTTCAACGTAACAGAAAACAGCTTGTACTTTTTTATGTATTTTAATACATCGTCCTTTGGTGCGAATTGTAGTCTATCCAAAAACACTTGGATCAACTACAATACGCACCGAAGCACGATGAGAACATCATGACCCTCAAAACTTAACAATAGAAATAATGAACACAGTTTACTCACCACGAAAGGATTCAGCATATTTGTTGTACGGGGCGCCTAAACTGGTAAGCCATTCGCCTACTTCCTCTACAGTCCATAGTTTAACATCGGAGCATCCATGAGCAGCCATTGAATTTAAAATAACGCAAGAAACAGGACCTCCAAATATTCAAAATCCTTCTCCGAAGACTGGCCGAATGAAAAGTAATACAAAGAGGGTCATCAAGTTTCTTTATCACTATTCAATAATGCATCTTGATTGGCGGAGAATTACGTCGCCTTTTTGACCGGAAATTTTTGTCAAAAGACGTAAATACCGCAGCCAACCACATGGCTCGAAGTGACATTTGTAACCGGAAACAAACCTTTTGAATTTTACCATGCAGCTGACACCTATGCTTGTTACGAACCAGATTTTTAGGAGCTTAAAAAAACTACCAGTACTGGCTCACATTCGTAGTCGGCATTCGCACAACCCAAATTTTCTCGTCATTTGTGGTAGGCCTGGGTACAGCAAGACTTATAAACTCTTTTCAAGTTTTGAATCTCATTTTCCCCGCAACCATCCTGAACTTATTTAGGAAACGGACGAAGGACAAGAGAACGAAATTCTTTCTCATGATGATTCGGATGATCCCGTACATTCGCCCAGTTCAGAGGGAGAAAGCGACTCAGAGAATGACACCAGAGATACATCTTCGAATGTCTTCGAAACGTTGATATATTCATACTTAAACTAGAGAGTGTGACAAATTGAGCCAGACTGCAATGAGAACTACGTACAAATAAATAAGCCCTGAGGACAGTTTGTTCGGCCCAGTATATCATATTTATGAATAGCTATTTGTAAGCCCACAACTGAATGAGTTAAAAAACCACTCTAACATGGTTTAGATTAATCGGCCTTTTACTATTAAAATTGGTGTAAAAGTACACTTCCAACTGCGTAATTTTATCCTTAATAATACGCATAAACTTTTATCCTTTAAAAAGAGTAAAAATACCCTACATATAGAGTAATTTTAGAAGATTATTTTGGTGTAATAGTTTACACAGTAACAAGGTGTAAAAATACCCTACATATAGAGTAATTTTAGAAGATGTTTTTGGTGTAATAGTTTACACAGTAACAAGGTGTCATTTTACATTTTCGCGTTCGTAACATTACACTTTAATTTTTAGTGTGTGAAGAGCAAAACTGCCAGAGTGTTTTCTTTAGCAGGTGCAGGCTTATGTTCGTATGGAGATAATATAATTGAACCTCATCTCCTAAATAAAGATGCCATATCAAAAATGGTGAAACGTGATGTCAAATGATTATAATTGTTAATATTTGAGAAAACATATGTTTACAAAAGAAGCAATACAAGTTTTTGATACTTTCAACTAATATTTGGAATTAGTATCACCCAACTAGTGGACTAATGCAAATGTTGAATTTTGATTGGCTACGTTACTAGAGGACTATTAGTAATAGTCCTCGTGTAGCGAAAAGGGTGACGCTTTCTTTCGTTTTATTCCGGCCAAATAAATATTTCTTCAACTTGCATTTGCTAACTTTATCATTGCCTTTTCTGTCCGACTAGTTGGGTAATACTAAAACAATTAGACCCTTCGCCCTTAAGGGCCACAGGTCAATAGCCCATTCGGCTTCGCCTCATCGGCTATTGACCCATAGCCCTTGCGGGCAACGAGTCTAATTGTTAAATAGACAGTGACTCAAATACTGATTTCTCTGATGATGCAGACTAAATTGAAAGGAGATTTTATCTTACACAATCTTTTAGAGGTTATTACTCTCTTTCCATTTAGTCTATATTATTAGTAAAATTACCATTAGCATATATATTGCTGCTTTTTGGTATATTTAAATTGATATGAATGTTTTCTGTTGACATGAGTTTGAGTAACTGTAGGAGCAGTTTCATTCCTAGTGTTTACATATCTGCAGTTAATGAAATGAAGCATAATTATTCATGACCCACCCCAATGAATAGCATGGTTTTTCTTGACCCACCCCTTTTTACATGCACAAAAATGATGGCCCACCCCTCTTTTTTTCCGGTCCAAGTCTTCACTATAGTTTGACAAAAGTCATTTTTGGTGGTACCGTTTCAGGTGATAATACCCACAGGAATTAAAGTGATCTTGTCAAGAAATTATTGGGGCATAGATGTGACCATTATTACTCCACGAACTAAGAAGCCCGAGGATGAGGATGGATTGTGCACATATAAGGGAACTGCTCCGGTCATAACCTCGCTTGCACACCAGTACAGGTGTGTGTTTATCTATTTATTATTATTAACCCCACCCACAAAAAGAGAATTTAAGAATAAGTGAATGTGTGGGATTTTGACCTAATTCAAACCTCTATAACTCTGCTACAAAGCGTCTGATTAAAAAAAAAAAAAAAAGAAATAGTTTTAGTCATTTTATTAATATCATTCACACAGCGAAAAAAAAGATGATTGTACAGGCGTTAAAGGATTTATAGTGGTTCAAAGCTGGCAAACTTTCCATACATTCACTGTAATTTAAGCATGGCGTCACAAACTATGAAAAGGTCTAACTGATTGTGACGTGTTATTTTGCATATTGTTTGACACAAATAACTTTCGCGTGCCAACAATACGGCCAACAAAAGACGTCAAAATTACTTAAGGTGGCGTTTGAAACGTGAAAATAACTTTTTCATCAAGAAATTCTTTTCTTTTTTTTTTTTTTTCTGTTACGACGGCTCCCTTTGAAAGGAACAATTCTTGGTTTCACCCACTTGACCTGTTAACTGACCACATGGAGCGTCTCAATTCGATTCAAAGAGACGCGCGACTCGGAGAGTAACAACGGTTATTTTGTGCATTTTTTGTCGACTGAGGAAGCAAAAGAGACACGAAGAAACGAATAATAATCGATTACATGATCAAGGTCACGGTGAAGAGACGGAAGAACAGAAGAAACATTATTTCTTGGAGTTTAAAGTTGTCCTTTAGTTCATGTTGAGGTTTCTCTTTATAAGCGATGCCTAATGACCGTGTACGTGTCTCCTATCATAGTTCTCGATTTTTAATTGTAGCATAAGGATGTTTAGGGTCGCTGAGAAAACTACTCGAACTATTTTTTATTCATGAGCTTACCAAGTTTCACGTAAATAAAATTGTATCCCACTTTTTCCGTGCAGATTATCTTCAAGCTACTTCGAAAAACTCCCTCTTGAGATTAATAATAAAGCTAAAGAATTTGTGCCGTCTTGCCCTTGTGATGAAAAAAAAGACCAAGGCCAGGTGAATAAGGATTGCACGACTGATGGTATTCCAAGTGACTGGCCCTCGTTTGGCAGCCATTACAATCGCATAAAAATGTGTGACAATAGACCGATGAAAGGAAGAAAAAGAAGAAACATAGAAGTTTCAGATGAATTAACAAAAGAAGATTACGAGTTCTTCATGACTCCTTTAGAGTATAATGCCCACGACAGGATAAGACGATCCATAGTCTCCAAGGAAAATGCCACACGTTATTGCGCTGAGCGTTTGTCAGAAACTCTTGTGGGAAAGCTGTGCGCAAAATTAGGAACGAACGTCCAAGCGCTGGTTAATGTCTGCTCATCTGACATCGAGGTAAGCCTCTATTTATTCTACACCTTCCATGTTTGGTATTTTAAGAGCGTTTCATTACAGAACTTTTTCAGGCGCCATGCCGCGGGTTTGTCATGTTTTACTGTTTTGCGTTACCCTCTTGAAATAAAGTTTATTATTATTATTATTATTATTATTTTTATTTTTATTATCTGTTGTATTGAATAGCTTTCCAGTTTACAATTTGTTTTGAAAATTGCTGCGGACAGTGTCTAGGCAATAGTTCCTGGACTGAAAAAAAAGAATGTGTGTTTCATTGTCTTAAACTGTAGAATTTTTTGGTGATTTCACAGTTCTGTGATATGATCCACTTCTGACAGTTGGTTAGCACTTTAGTAACATTATTATTATTATTATTATTATTATTATTATTATTATTATTATTATTATTATTATTATTATTATTATTATTATTATTATTATTGGAGACTATTGAAATATTTTCAAATGATTTTACAACCTTTGCGGGCCTGTGGACTTGGGCAATGGTGCTCATATATCTTTCCTATAAAACCTTATGACTATGATCAATCTAACAAATTACTATGTAATATTGTAAAACGTACATATGCATATTATAGTTAACAAAATAAAAGTAGTAAAATTCATAGGATGATGCTTATGAACGATAAAAAAAAGAAAAAAAAGAATGCAAATAGGATACTATATACATCTTCATCATCCATAAACGGCTTTAACCAAAATCAGTTTATGAGAGAAACCTTTTTACTATTTCACAATTTTGGGAGATGATCCACTTTTGTGAGCGTTCAATAGTTGTCTATGCAAAGTTGTTATATAATATGCTGGTAAGTTCTTCAAGATCCTTGTAGTAAACTGCAAGAACATCAAAGACTACTGTAATGAGCTTTACTTTATGAACTGGGTATAAGTTGTTAATACCTAGTTTTAAATCTATATTTTTATCTCTCTTGTGTTTAGTTCTCATTGTGATTGTTCCTGGATTGCATATCGTTCCTTCTATGATGATCCATTCTTTAGTCTTTTTATCCAATACACTGATATCCGGTCTATTTGCGCCATTCATTGGACTTTTTTCCCATATTCCAGGGTATGTCCCACAAGATCTTTGCCTCGTTATTCTCTTGGATTGGTTGCAGATAAGAATGCTTGTACCACGGGTTAGAATACTCAGATTCTTTAAATCTGTATCTTTCCAATAAAGCATGGTAAACGGGGCGTAGCATTCTGTCGTGTCGTGCTTTATACAGTGACTGTGCTATGTGAGAACAGCCACAGAGAACGTGTGATACTGTCTCCTGATCTTTAAAGCAGAGTCGAAAGTACAAGTCGTCTACTTGTTGGTGTAACTTTTGTGATCTATAGATCTTTGTGTTAAGGCGTTGCTGTCTAATTCTTGTATCCACTGACATGACTATATCCGGAATTTTTTTCCACTGTTTAAAGATGTCGTATGAGTGAGCTGATACTTGTGGATCCTGCCAGTGTTGAGTCACAAACTTTTCGACCCATGGCTGTTTCATGACTTCATTTTTGCGTTTCTTCATACTTACTTTATGGATGATCTTTTTTATTTTCCTGGGTTCTTTGACCTTCCAAGACTGTTGCGCCATCTTCAAAGTGGCCATTGAGCTCTAGTTCTTCTGCATATCTTTTGCCATCTTTGAATACTGACCGCAAGCTTCTTTTTTCTTTTTCTTTTTGGAATGATTTGACTAGCTTAAAGTGTGGATCGTCACTGTTATTTAGGAAATGGGCTACTTTAAGTTTGGTATTCTTGTACAGTGACTCTATTTTAATCAATTCGTTTCCTCCTTCTTCTGATGGTAGATACAATAAACGTGTGGATTCATACTCATGCTTTCCACTGCACTCATCGATTACATGTCTTGTTGATCTATCGAGTTCTTTAAGAATGTGAATACACCAGTCGGTTGACCACGTGTAATATTGTAACATAGGCAATGCGTAGATGTTCGTTGAGCGGACCTTGCGTGGGACTGACAGTGGGGAAGTCCAAACAGCTCATAGTCGGTTCTCGTACTACTTGGCGGCTTCTCCTAAAACTTTGTCTTTTAGGTGTTGAGTGCTTTGATATTTTCCTAGGAATTAATAGTGGTCATCGTTGCTCAGAACTGGGATAGCACAAATGTTACTTACAGGCATTGCAGTGCTGTTGTTGCGGGTATTTAGTTTGCCTCTATTCAAGTGTATGGCAGCGCACTTGTTTATTCCCCATTCCATTCCAATGTCTGTGAACATCTTCTTTAGGTTGCTTGTAACGGACAAAGCTTTTTGTTCAGAACGATGGTAAGTTTTTAAGTCATCAACGTAAAGCACATGCGTGATCTTTTGGTCTGGGGCATGGGACAATTTATATCCCTCTGTACTCCTCAGGTACCATGCACTAGGATTAAGTGTTAATTATTATTAAGTGTATTAAGTGTATTGTTAATTATTATTATTATTATTATTATCATCATTATTATTATTATTATTATTATTATTATTATTATTATTATTTATTATTATTATTATTATTATTATTATTATTATAGCAGTGCAAACGTATGCATGCTAAACGATAGCTAAAGCACAATAGGGGCTGTTGCGTAACCTAAAGGCCAACAGGAAATAAGAAAATTAAAACAAAAACTTATTATAGAAACTAATACATTAAAATGTCTTCTAAGTAGAGCTTGAAGAAGAAGAAAAAAATTAAAATTTCCTTGTCTGAGATATCGCATTAAAATACTTAGAAAATGCTCTACTAGTGTCTTATCTTATGTCATTATTTTGAAGTGGCGGGCAATGTGTAAACTTGAAGCTAACACGGACTTCTGCATCTTTATCAAAACTTCTTTACTCTTCTTTTTCACTAACACCCTAACAGTTCTCTCAAGTCCTTTGGAGTATCCTCCCAGAACGTCTAGAATGATGTTGTGCTGGTCTATGCAGTATCCCTTGAACTGTTCTTTTAATTCCAGCCGCAAGGAGGCATACTTCTCTGTCTTATCCTGGCCTTTTGCAGCTCTGTTGTCCACCCATGGACAACTTATCTCTAAGATGGTGACAATCTTCCGCTTGCGGTCCACAACCCTAGCATCTATCCGGTTGGCTCGATCGGGGAGTGCCAAGGTGGTACAGTGTTTACGAGTTCTAGATCACGGAGCATCTCAAAAAAACAGAATCTTCAACACGCAATTATGCCTGTGGAGGTATTTGCTTTGCGCAAGCGCAGAACATCCAGCCAAAATATGTGCTACCGACTCTTGCGCTTTACCGCAGAGTCTGCATTGCACGTCATGCTCGCTAGCCTTTCTTGTCCTTTTACTCTGGTAGATTCGTGTATAGATAGATAGACAGATAGACAGACAGACAGACAGACAGACAGACAACAGACAGATAGATAGATAGATAGATCGTTTCCCTTATTTCTTAGTTCCTCTTCAGTTAGAGCTTGAGAGAGAATGGTAACAAGAATATCGATCACTATCAAAATTAAAAGTACTGGACTATTAAACTGAAAAGAACTGGATGAAACTATCAATATCCGGTCAATATCCGGAGAATGGTAACAAGAATATCTATCACTATCAAACTGAAAAGCACTGTACTATTAAACTGAAAAGAACTGGATGAAACTATCAATATCCGGTCAATATCCCGAAAATGGTAACAAGAATATCGATCACTATCAAACTGAAAAGTACTGGACTATTACACTGAAAAGAACTGGAGGAAACTATCAATATCCGGTCAATATCCGGAATTTCCGGGAAATCCGTGAAATCCGGAATTTCTGGGAAATCCACCAAAACGAAAAGAATGATGCTAAATGCGCATGGTCAACATGCATGAGGTTAAACAGCGGATTTTACGGATTCGACAGATTCTATAAAACTCCTTTATTTAAAACGGAAAAGGCGGATTTAGCATATTATTATTATTATTATTATTATTATTATTATTATTATTATTATTATTATTATTATTATTATTATTATTATTTAAATATCCGTGAAATCCGGGATTTCCACCTTTTATTTTCCACAGTTTATCTCATTTTACAATCTACTCAAGATGAAGTTTATTTCTCGGATTTTCTAGAATTCATCACAAAACACACACTGTCCCTTTATTTTTCGTGGTAGTATTTGTTTTTTTTATTATCATGTTTATCTATTGATACCACCTTATTTTTTTTTCCAAAGTCATATCACATCTCGAGTCTTTTCGCTCACGATGAATTTTGAGATTCAAGTCAAAACATCGCTATCGAACGACACAAATAGCTGATCTCGCACATAGCTCCTCTTGTTATGTTTTTGTTTGTCTCTGAAAAGTTGCTTTGAAGTCACCTATCTACTAGAAAACCGAACCTCACACCTTGGCCAATTTGATTTGTTAATTATCCTATTGAAATGCTGACCAAAGCCTGTGCTGTGATCACGTCCCC
>NC_090872.1:27549503-27557003 GCF_036669935.1 Montipora foliosa
AAAAATGATCTTCTTGCCTTATTAACGACACTTTTAATTTTGTTACGGACCTCCCTGAAGGCATTCCATGACGCTTCGCTTCCATTCTCATGCGCTTGCTTCCTCAGGTGATCTCTTTCTGATTGTAACAGGCGAATCTCATCCGTCTGTAACCAGGGCGCTTGGAGGGCGAGTAACCTTTGTTTTTCTTAATGGGGCATGACGATCAATACAATCCCTGATGAGCGAGTTCATGGCGTCTACCATGTCATCCGCACAATCCAATCCGTACACCACATCTAAGGGAAGCGAAGAAAAGTCTTCCTGAAATGCACGTTCGCTTAGATTCTTTTCATTTCGAATGTATTTAAATCGAGGTTTAAATCGAGGAATTCTAACATTAATACATGCGAACGGAGCGTCATGATCTGCCACTGTTGAGCAAGGTATAACATCAGTAAAAGTGAAAGTCCGCGGGTAATTAGTAACAATATGATCCAACAGTGTTTTTGATGTGCGGGTCACACGAGTAGGCTTTGACACCATCTGGTGGAGTCCAAAAACATCCAACATTGCTTGATATTTCCGTGTTAGAATATTACTTGGTTTCAACATGTCAATGTTGACGTCGCCCGTTACGACTAATAAGCCGTCCCAGTTCGCCGTGATGTTCCCCAAGAGAGCGTCCATCCGCTCTAACCAGTCAGTGTCACTTAAAATACGTGTAGATCTGTACATGATTCCAATAAGAACTTTACTATGTCTGTTGCGCCCAGGCACCTCCAGCCATAAATGCTCTAGGTCAGGAGAACGCTTCTCAATATCAATGCGACGTTTGAAATTTATTGACTCATGGATGTATGCTCCAACGCCACCACCTTTAATAAGCTCCCGATTCCTAAAAACTGATGAATAACCAGGCACAGACACATACTCCAAAAGCGCAGGGTTATCCTTGAGCCATGTCTCGCTGAGTGTTATAATGTCCATTGGATATTGTTTGACTGTTAGAAGGAACTCGTTGAATGTAGGGGTCATGCACTGGGTATTTAAGTGCATGAGTCGTAGGTCTTTTGATTTCTCTCTTAGAATTCTAATTATGTTCTGAGTAGTTTCCTCATCTTCAGAAGGCTCCGCAAGTTCATGATCTCCCACTATTTCTTCACTGGAACACGCACTGAACGGAAGTATAGAAAGCACGCATCCACCACACGTCCAGTCTAGTCCATGTGTCACATGCTTTAATCCAGCACACTTCACATGATTCATTCCAAAGCACACATTGCAGGTTACACATTTCTGATTTTTCCTAATGGTTTTCTCGCATTGTTCACATTTGCGTGTTGGCTGTTTAGACGATGGACCTGGATTAGTGCAAATATCCCCTCCTCTCAATAATAACTGCTGTGTAGCGCATGAATTGGGATACATAAGCATCTACCCTTGGATCGCTTGGGCTTCCTGTGGTAGTATTTTAGATTGTTTTGTCCAACAACGAAAGCATAGTCACAAACATTGTAATAGAACGAGTACAAGTTTTTGAGCCCGGAAAAATTGGATCTAGTTGTTTGGTTTCTCAAAACGTCGCTTTTGCAGGCAAAGATTCTCTCTATTAGAGAATAATTTGCACCACTGCACTCGATATTGTTTGTAAGTGTTATCCTAAATGCTAATGTAGGGCTCCTTGGATGAATGACTTTAAATAATTTCGTCTTGAACTCCAACTCGCCATGAACTTCAATGATCGTATTTAACTGCTCCTGCAAGTATTCCTTGTTGGTTGAGCTGTCCAGAGTATTCAGCATGATAACAATGGCTATGGATTGTCGTAAAGCTTCGGTCTTGCAGGCAAAGATTCTCTCTGCTAGAGAATAATTCGCACCACTGCACTCAGCATTGTTTGTGAGTGTTATCCTTTGTTCACTAAATGCAAATGTAGCCCTCCTTGGATGAATAACTTTGAATAGTTTCGTCTTGAACTCCAACTCGCCATGAAGTTCAATAATCGTATTTAACGGCTCTTGCGAGTGCTTCTTGTTGGTTGAATTGTCCAGAATATTCAGCACAATGATAACAATAACTATGGATAGTCGTAAGGCCATAGAGGTCATGATAGGAGAGAAAAGTCGCAAAATAGACGGAGCTTATTCCGACACAACACGTCCGACTTAATTATGGAAGTAAGTAAACCTACTTCTAATTAGCCATTTTTAACCCAGATGCGAAGGTTACACAGCACTTAACATGTTTCGAGTCGGGCACCGAAGATCTGTAAGCTCATAATCGATATATTTGAACAAGTTTCCTTATCTCCATACATTTTCTTGTACGAATTCGTAGCCATTATGGCCTTAGTGCGCACGCGCAACCGCCATCTTGTCCCTAATTTCTGGCAATGGATACGAGTCGTAAAAAAAGGCTGTGCAGTTGCTGTTCGATTCGTGGATTCTTCCTAGCAGTACATTTGTAGGACGACCCGTTGTCTAGTGGAGAAATTCATCTCATTAACATTTCTAACATGCTCTATGCTGTGAGACCCTAGTTTGAGTTGTCGATTCGTACGAATCGTGTGCTTATGATACGACCAGTTCTCGAATGGAGAAATGCACCTTATTAGCAGGCCTTAGAATATTTCTAACATGCTGTATGATAATAGACCCTTATTCACGTTGTCGATTCGTTCGATTCGTACGAATCATGTACTTGTGATACGACCCGTTTTCGAATGGAGAAATGCACCTCATTAGCGGGCGTGAGAATATTTCTAACACACTGTATGCTCGTTCTTAAAGCTTGATGCTCGAGCGGAAGAATAAATTCAAAAGTATCTCCAGGTAAAATCGTAGAATCGGAAGAATAGGAGAACCGGAGAATGATTTCAAAAGCATCTTACGGTAAAATCGTAGAATCGGAGAGAGATTTCTACACCACCTTAAGGTAAAATCGTAAAATAGGTATAAATCTTAGTGGCAAATCGTAGAATACTCCTAAATCGATGTATACTATTTTATGATTTACCCATAATCACATTGCGCTCAAGTTCATAGATCAATCTCACATTCAATAAAAGCAATTTTAGTTACATTTATTTATGGTGGGAACCAGAAATAATGGAAAGAGGTGTAATATTCTCGCGTTCATCGCTATTGTATTGCGCTTAATCGACAAAATCTATTTCAAAGGATGCTTTGGTTGCTATCTCTTAGAGCAGACGAACATCACTTGAGGGATACTTTTTTTCCGTTAATTCAATCTGAGAACGCATCAATTCGAAGAAGGGAAGTGATGTGTGCGTGCTGGGATGTCCGTGTAAGCTTTTCCAATTACCTTTCGCGTGAAAATAAAAGAGGCATGCGTGTTGCATGTCCGACGTGACAGTATCTAGCCAAGAGCTTCGTGACAAGCACATGGTTAATTACCATATGTGATTACGATGAAAACGACGCTCAAGCGATTGCTTTAGGCATCCCACGTAATAATACACCGTTTCACATTCCTTCGGAAGATCAGATTTTACACGCTTAAACTATTCCTATTTCTTATTATTTCCTTGGTCATTTATTCCTATATCTGCGATTACATAATCCAGATCAAGGTCATCTAAATAAGCAATGACATTAAACCACGCAAAAGCAGTGGTTAGTCAGTACCTTATTCAAGACTAACAAAAATCCCGGGAAAAATACATCCATTGCTGTATGTTACATTTTCAAAAACGGTGGCCACATTGCTGTAAAAATTGACCTTGTGTTTCCTTTAGTTTCTGTTTTGACTGGTACACCAGCGTATCTGCCATGATCAAACCCTCTGCTCCTTACATTTAAAACGACAACAAACTATGCAACACGCTCTTCATATTCAGTACTGATAAAGTGATTTGTTCTCTCCCCGCTAACATCAATTGCCTTATGCTAAAGCTGTTCCGTTTGTAAACGAACACTCCTCTCCTGGGCCCAAGAAACATTATGTGTACAACTATACTTAAAAGAGGGGGCAGTTGTAGTATCAACTATTATTATATTAGTAGTGTCACACCAGTGAGTAGAGTTATTCTTTGTGTGTCATTGCAAAAGTCTTACTTAAATGTTTGAATACTGAAGTGGATAGGAAATGCCTTGGCATTAAGCTCCGGTCAAACGTAAAATGTTTGGTGACCAAACATGATGTTTGATCATATTTGGCCATCAAACAAAACAATCAAGCTCCCGATAAACATGTTTTTTTTGTTTTCTTGACGTTTAGAATCAATTTGTCAAGCTGATTTGTTAGCATTCAGCCATGATTGACTCGGAATGAATTTCATATCATAATTCATTTTGTATTCATCGATATTCAAGTATATACGGGTCCTCTGCGGACGAGGTAAGGGTAGTATCATCGGCATTGATTCTAGGTTTTGAAAACAAATTAAATGAGGGGAAATCATTAATATAAATAGTGAAAAAAGGTCCCAATATAGAGCTTTGTGGGATGCACTGTGTCAGTTACAGAACTCGGATTTTACTCCATCAATACAAGTTTGCTGCCTTAGGTCAGTTAAATGAGACCGAAACCAGTTAACAGATTGAGCGCTGATTCCAGAGAGTGGGAGTTTTCCCAAAAGGATGGCATAGTCCATGGTGTCAAAGGCTTTTTCAAATCTAGGAAAATGACAACCATTCATTAGATTGCTACCAGTGTTCCAGTACCATTCATTTGTGGACTTTCATAAGGCTGTTTCAGTAGAGAACATAGGTCTAAAGCCAGATTGACATTCAGTTGGCAAATGTTTATTTACATATTTGTAAATACAAGTTGGTTAAAGACAACTCTTTCAATACGTTTACTTATGAAGGCCACTAGTTTTATTATTCAGTATTTTGTCTGTTTTGTTTGTTAAAAGCACATCAATAATAGTTGATGTGTGTTGAGTTATGCGCGTTGGTTGATCAGTTAACTGGCTGTATTGGTATACATCACAATCTGGTGTTTTTTCACCCACCTTGCAATTGATATCACCAATAATATCGACCTCCGTTTGATATGAGTCCAGTTTTTGCAAAAAAAAATCAAAATGGTTTATAATTTCGACATTGGACACAGGTGGCCTATACCAAGTTCACACAATGAAGGGTTACATTTTTGGTTTTGATACCTGGATACATATCATGTGACTTCCATATTATCTTCAGGCTGGTCATTAAGGGCGCTTTCCTTTTGTCGGAACTGGCCGGCCAGACCGGTCAGTTTGCAAATAAAATGAAACAATTTGAAGGAAAACGTGCATGATAATCCCTCGCATTCTTCTGAAGGAGTCTATATCACCGTCGAAGTGTGTTAATTTGAAGACGTTCCAGAGTTATTCCTTCCAAAAGCCCGGTCTGGCCGGACGGTTCTGTCAAATTGAAAGCGCCCTAAGATGCGTATAATTTGTTAAGTCCCTAATGTAAAATGCCACACCCCAACAGATTAACTTATATTGTTTCTTTCAAGAGTACAACCGGGAACACTGATTTGACCATCATGGACAGTGCTGGCTCATTAACAGCCAGTATATAATCTGTTTTGGACAGCAAGTAGACCCTAAGCTGGTCAATGTACTTATACAAAGTAGGCAGATTTATGGAAGCTATTTTAAAAACTTTAGTCACTGGAATACCCAGGGTTGGCCGTATATATGTGCTATTTGAAATATTTCTAGGTAGGTTTGTGGGAGTTACAGGAGTAGCTTGGCTTGCGTGGTTTACCGACCGCGGAATAATTAACAATTGTTGGACAAGGTTGAGCGAAATATCGTGATTTGTCAGTGGCGAGCAGATCAATTATTTGACACAGCCTTCTGCTTCGGTAAATAACTGATCTGCGAGACACTGACAAATCACGATATTTTGCGTTAACCAAGGTCAATAATTGTTTCATCATTCGATCACCTAAGTTTGTTTTTTGTTTTTGTTTCCGAGAAGCCGCGTAAGCGCGCGCTGCCTTGCAGAGTCGCGTAATGGCACCAATCAATTGGTTTCCTTCTCAGCATAATTATATTTGTACTAACAGTCAAACGTTCAATAACACTAAGCATCAACAAAACTGAAGAATTTCACAGTTTTCAAAGCTTATCCCGACAAGTGAAGCTTTGGAGTAAAGCTTGCATTCTGTTTTCTGGTTTCAGCATAAGATCTCTTCAGTACATAATTTGCCAACTTGTCCTTCGCGTCGATGACACGAGTGACTCTTCGTCTACCTTACTTTCCTTGAGATACTCTCGAAATACGTTTACTGCAACTTTTTTTCCTTTCTTATTATTCTCACTGTTTTTTCAATCAACTAAAGATGTCGAATCGTTCTCTGACAGCTCAGGAAACCGATCTTCCATTTTCTCACAAGAGCGTGATTTCAATTGCGCATGAGCACAATATTATTTGCAGCAAAACACTTATTTGAAAAGCAAGGATAAAATACATTGAATGCTAATCATAATTATTATTATTATTATTTATGATTACAGTTGAGGCCCTGTATCAACGGGGCAAGAAGACCTTTGGTCTTTTAAAAATTATGATTATTGCCCTTGGACTCCGAAGACTCTATGGTATTTTGCTTACCAGCATTTAACAACTTAGGAATTTATTGAGTAGCCCTGGGTCTCGCAAGATTGCAAGGAGGGAACAGGAGAAAACTAAAAGTAAAACAACATACTTCACACCCAGTCCCACATACCCGCCACACAGCATAAAAGAAGCAATAACGGGGTTAAAATAAAATATATATAATTAACCGAAAATGACCTAAGGAACTTAAGAATATATAATTGCAGGATTTAAAACAAGAAAAGCGAACTAACCAAAAAAGAGTTAATTAAACTAGTATAATAAATCTTAAGATACTTAACTAAATAATTATCTATTTTCAAACTGAACTTAAACTATAATACTAAATTTACTAATTGCTTTACTCTATTATTTACAGTCAATAAGTTCAGTTCTTTTTTAGCAAACCCAGTTCAGTCCTTTACAAGCAAATCCAGCAGTCCAGTTTTCCAACAGACTAACATCAGTTTCCACGTCGACTTCTCTATATCTCAGTGCCTACTTCTCCACTGGCTCTTAGTTCCTTCTAAGTTCTCGCGTCTCTCTCAATCTGACCGCATGAGCATGCATGCAAACTTTCTGCCCAACCAACCCGTATCTTAAGTTTACAAGAATTTATACTATTACTGTACATTAATTAAGCTTACAACGTAAGACCTTTTTTTAATAGAAATGGTACAACAACACTAGTTCATTAACACCGTTATGAAATACGAATAATTAACAACATAACACTGAACTATGGAAGTTGTGAAGAGAACAGGAAGAATGATGAAAAATAAAAAAAATAATAATTAAAATAAAAAAACAACGGAGACTATACATAAGTAATGTAAAAGCGAGAAAAAAGAAATTTCGTGACACGTAGGTAGGCAGAGCCTTTGTTATTTACATACACTTTGCTACTATTCAAACATGACATACTGGCGTTTAATAACTAAGGAGACACAAGGATACA
>NC_090872.1:27589503-27592003 GCF_036669935.1 Montipora foliosa
CCCCGTTTTCAAAATCATTGCCTGATTAAATTCATTGTCTGCAAGATACAGGTTTCAAACATTTATTCTTGGAATTGCTTAACTGTCTAGTTTACAATGATACCAATTTGAAGAATTTCGAATCTATCAAACCTGTTAAATAAATTTGACATGGGCAGATATATTTAACTTGGTTGCATTGCATCACCTGTCCATTTTAGTGCGCACTTTCTCATCGTCTACAAAATTATGTCGCTTACAAAACTCATTCCTGTCAAGGTACAGTTTGCAATCATATATCATGGATATCGGTTAACTGTGTAATTCACACTGATACTAATTTTACAATCGTCTAATGTGTTAAGTAATTTTTGAAGAGGGAGCTATATTTACCACGACTTAACTAACCTGAAGTGCTAGTATTCTACACATAAGAACCATGTGAGCGTTAGCCCTACCCATGTAAATGAGTCCACACAAGGACAGAGAACGTACGTTTTGCACTTATCCACCAAAAAGCATCCCTACTTTCCGCTGTAAAGTAGATATCGCTGATGGAAATGAGAAGAACACTGGAACTAGTCACTTCTTTCTCTATACTTTCTATTCTCTTAACAGGAAATTGCACAGACGAGGTTAGTGGATACACCTGCAACTGTTTGCTTGGTTACTCCGGGCTTAAGTGTGAAGTTGACATAGACGAGTGCAGCTCATCACCTTGTCTCAATAATGGTAACATTTTTAATCTACAGTTCGTCAAAGGTCGTTGTGAAGCTTTGTAAAAGAAGGCATATTTTACTCCTTTCATATTTATGAAGCCTTTTCTCCCAATTGATAATCTCCCCAGCCCACGCAGCTCAACCTCATTTTTAATTGGATCGATATAGCGAACAATTCTATTGTGTCTAGAACGCTTCATTATTTCTGTTTCTGAACCGGTCACGAGAGCATTGACCCCATCCACCGACTCCTCCAAATTATTGTTGACTTGATTGGGCAGTGTGATTCACTTCAACACCGAGATTGTGTGGGGAGTGGGGACAGGGGCAGGGTACAAGGTGATCCCCTTGAGAAAAGGGACAACTGAGCATTTTGAACGTTTCTAAAGACGTGAAGTGAAGGTACTGAAAAATTCGGTAGTGTAATAAATATAATCAATTTTTGTCATTCGCGTTTCTTGACGAGTGTGTTACAATTAGAATTGCTTCCTTTCTATTTGCTACTTGAACTAAATAAAATCAGCGTGTTTTATTAAAGAAATAAAAAAGCGTCTAAAAAGTAAGGTCCCTCATGTTATCAGCCTTTAAGTTTACTCCATCGTAAGCCACTCAAGTACACATCAGAATGGCCGAATCATAAAATAACAAGGGCAAACGGACAAACTACCTCGTTTTTGGAAAGAAACGTTCACACAGTAAAGATCTTGGAAGAGAGTCATTTCTTTATGAATGTATCTCTGCACATTTTCAGCTTATAGACCGTATTTCTATGTAACCATTTATTGTCTTGAACTACATGCATTGCCATTAGCTTGGGTTACTGTGTGGTCTTTCCCTTTACCGCGTTTGTACTTGAGTACTTAAGCTACCGCGTTTGTACTTGAGTACTGAAGCAAGAGCCAACTTTAGAATCTAGTGAGCCTCAGAAAATCAGATCAATAATCAGCTACCATCATACTCATGCAATAGTCGGTTAAGGATGATGTATTTTTTCTCCCACAGGGACTTGCCTCGATCGAGTTAACAATTACACCTGCGTTTGTAACGTTGGCTATATAGGCAGGCACTGTGACGTGATTATTACAAAGTGCAGCAATGACTCATGTTACCCTGGTGTGTCCTGCATGGAAGATACCACCCCTATTTCTTGCGGTCCCTGTCCATCTGGTTTTACAGGGAACGGAAGAAACTGTAAAGGTAACACTAACTTCTGCAGATTGCATGTACTTTAAAAATGTTAACTTGCACGAGAGAGGTGCGTGGGGTGGCATAGATGTGAGACATTAGACCAATGTGCCCCTTAAAATTTTTTTCGTTCATGAACCCAGGTTTAGAAGTCGTTTTAGGGGTCATCAGTTAGACTGCAATTCAGCATTCATTTGAAAACTGTCTCCCAGGAACGGTACCAAGAATCGAGCGTAAAAAGGCTTGCATAGGTGCGTAGTATTTAGTCGACTATTAGAGAAAGTTAAAGCTATTCCGGGGAGAGTTGAGGTACTTTCCACTCTCCCATTCTCTACTCGCACAAATCCCATAATAAACCTCTTTTACGCCCCAAACGTTTAACATAATCATTGTTTGCAATTTTTTCCTGGGACATGACGATGTCCCAGGAGAAATCGAAAACAAAGCCTATGCAAGTTGCGGACTGGATAATATTTCTAGTAGATTTCTAAAGCTTTGTAGTCCGTGCCTCTCAAATTCTATGTGATATTATAAATCAATTGGTTGGAGATTGGAAAATTTCCTGATGATTGGAAAAAGGCAAAAGTACATCCTATTTTTAATTCCGGTGGGAGAAA
>NC_090872.1:27604503-27612003 GCF_036669935.1 Montipora foliosa
TAAACAGTTCAGAGAAAATTAATTTGCCCCTTGATTTGCTTGCCTTTTAAAATAAACATTTATCAGATCCTAACCTGATCAAGAAATGTCACTAATGGTTTTTTTTTTTTTTTTCACAAGTGGCATCTTAAAGTTCTCGGCTGGTCCAAAAAGTTCATAACTGAAAAACAGTTAAGGACTGGTATTCAGTTCTAAGAAGAAACTGAAAAGTTTGACAATGTGAAGAGCACTAAAGAAACTGGTTAAAACTTAACAGCATTGTCTGGATTTCTCAGTGACTTTATCCAGTCCTTTGTTGCACACTACCAACATGGACAAAGTGAACTCAATAAGATTATTGTGGTTTATTGCTGAGAAAAAAAAGGCTGAATTTCTTCTCGCTCCTTTTAAAGCTAATATTTCACAAAACTGCCCCAAATAATACCAGGTGGGTCCATCTCCCTAAGGACAAAAAACGAAAATGAATGTTATTGTCCATGAGATGCATATTACAATGCTACAACATACAATATCATAATAATATTATTATTTTCCTAGACACAGGAAACTACACATGTCAGTTTTTATGGGGGCTGTAAAAATTAGTACAAAAATTCATTCTTATTACACAACCAAGACAAAGAAAACATGATGAGCTAACCATATAAACATACTATAAACCATACATAAACCAATGACCTTCAACTGTTCGCCTAAACACATGTTCTTAGATTTGAGTCTAACCATAATTTTGCATGCCTTGGACGTTGGTTTGAACACAGATTTGCAAATAATGGCCAGTCAAGGGGGAAAGCAAAATACCATCTTCCAATTTTTGACATAGATGTTGACACCAAGTGTGTTGCATTATTACAATAACGATAAATCATTATTATTTGGAGATTGTGGAACCTACATGTAGACTACAAGTAAGTCGCTCGGATGCCACTTTCAAGCGGTGTATCCGAGTCAATATTCCTAGGATTAACAGGAAGCAGGGCCTGGACATTGCATTTTTATTTAGCAAATTGTTCTTTTCCCTTTATATGGATGTTCCATTAATTAACAGACCAACAGTCTCCCGAACATGGGTGTATCAGTTGATTGGACAGGGTATTTTGGTGGGCAAGTATTTATGATTCTGTAATCAAGCCTCACTATGGCAATAAATAATGTTATTGATCACACTAATGTGCAACTAGAACTTCTTCTCAGTGTAATCTCAGAGGCCAGTCTTGCAACCAATTTACCTTTTCATTGAAGAAATGCCCTGAGACTGGGACAAAGAACTTCAATATTTACTATGTAGTCCTGGCCAGTACTTGTGTTCATTCCAACTTCACAAGTTGACAAGGTGTTTTCTTTTAGACAGCTGCCTTTATGGGGGCAGTCAGGAGGTTAAGTGGCTATTGCAGAGTGGCAGTACTCTAAATGAACTGCTGCCTTGGTTCAAGGAGGAGGTTGACAACTTTCAAATAATGCTCTTAGTATATGTTACGTTTAATTAACGCATTGTAAATATGATTGATTGAAAAGGTGATTTCAGAAAACACTGCCCAAATTATCTCGCTGATGAAAACTGTAGAGATTGCATGGGCAATACCCTAGTGTGCAAACTTCACCAAGTATTGTGAACACTTCATGCTTCAAAAACAAATATGGAACACTCACCCTCCGTTAGTTTCTGCAGCGCATATATTCCCAAACAATTTAACTGGGTTTGAATCTCATGGCCCAAAAATTCCACACAAATATGTTACACAGATCTGATGTGTCTCCTTAAAGTAAATCATCATGATCTCACTTCCAAAATTCACACCGTCAAGAGTTATAAAGTGACACTGGCAGAAGACGAGATCAAACGATCGAAATGCACACTTTGCGTTCATTTGCATGATTTGGCCTCCCTATCTAGCGCATGCGCAATCGTTTTTCAGATCTGTCTCATTTCCTATCTTTATTGTTCTTCGTATCAATACAGTCATGAGCTTCTTGGCCAAAATTTTACAACATCAACCAAACTCTTGGGTTTGGGTAATATTTTTGTTACCCATGGCGTTGTCCTTGCTATACTGCCAATTTCGACCCATGTGCCTTTCCCGTATTCCCTACCATAGTTCAAACAAAAAGAAAAAGTTACTCTAGGAATTGGCATTCTCTTCTAATTGTTATGTTATAATAAAAATTATCCGCAACTTATCTGGGACTGCCTGAAGGGTTCACTTGGCTCAGAAGTTGGTTGAGCATTGGACCAGCGTGCGGGAGGTCCGGCCGCACCAACACTCAGTTTCAAGAGAAAGTGTTTCCTTTGCCACATATCTGCAAATAGGTATACTCTCAGCTCTTCTGGGATAAGGACGATAAATCGAAGGGCCGGTCTCAAAACCCTTGTTCATGAATTCTGTGGGACGTTTAATATCCCACACAATATTCGATAAGAGCAGAGGACACACTTCCCGATGTTGTGGTCTGGGGAGCCTTTTCTCGAAAGTCCCAAAAAGCAATTTGCTTGTTTTGGAAAGCCAATCTTTTAGCATGTTTTCAAGCGAGATAAAAGAAACGTGACTGTGAAGTTTGACGACTTAAATCCTCTCTGTTCTCGAGATACAAAGGGAATTGTGACACCCGTAAAGTTTCCGGACTTTCGAGAAACGAGCCCCTGGCCTCAATGTGTCCCCAGTTAGCGGCAAAAGGCGCTAGAACGCCTAGACATGCAAATAAAGAGTGATTAATTGAAATATGTGACTATTTCTGACTTGATTTCTCTTTATTTTTCTTTTCAGATATTGATGACTGTGTTAGTAGCCCCTGCCTCAACGGTGGATCTTGTGTTGATGATGTAAACAATTTCTCGTGTAAATGTTTAACGGGATTTACTGGAAAACGCTGCGAGACGAGTGAGTGAAAGTTCCTTACAGGAAATTTGAATGTGATATAACAATCTTGCAACAATCACGAATAAAACTGAATCCAATAACTCGCAGTTCTTTCCCGCTCGCATCTCATGCTTCATGCTTCATGCTTTGATCATCATCATCATCCCCATCGTAATTTTTAGGATTAAAAAGCAATTGCTGTCGCGTGCTCTGACTAGTAGAAAGGATAAACGTCTGGCTTGTTCTATTATGCTTCACGTTTCAGTTTCGTGTTTCGTAAGAGAAAAAAAACTTGTGGTTGCTATGGTTGAACAACTCTTCAGCCAGCTCCAAACTTGGTTGAAATTATGGAAAAAGATGGCCAGGGTCGGATGTAATTTGTGTTTCTTTCAGATATCGATGATTGCTTTAATGTTACTTGCGAGAATGGTGCATCATGCGAAGATGGAATAAATAACTTTACGTGCTCTTGCCGAGCTGGATATACGGGAGTCCTGTGTGAAACAGGTAAAGAAAAATCTTGTGACTATTGTTACAACACCACGACAGAAGTGTTTAAAATGACCATGATGATATGTCTGAAACCAGAACTAAAATTTAACTGGTTGAGAATGGCTCAAGCTGCTCAGACAGTCGTATAATTTGAATTCATTTCTGATATCGATGATTGCTTTAATGTTACTTGCAAGAATGGTGCATCATGCGAAGATGGAACAAGTAACTTTACCTGTTCGTGCCGAGCTGGATATACTGGAGTCCTGTGTGAAACAGGTGCAGGAAAAAAGTCTGACTATTGTTGCGACACCGCGACTGAAATGATAACAATGACTATAATGATAGCAATTATGATATATCCGAAACCAGAACTAAAATTTAAGTTTAGGGCGAAGGCGAAGATAAAGGCAAAAGCCAAAGGAGGAAGAGAAAAAAGACGACTGAAGAGGAAAACTTGAGTTTTTTCGTCTTTCAGATATTGACGACTGCGACGATCACACATGCGCAAACAATGGATCGTGTGTAGATGGTGTGAACAATTACTCGTGCAGCTGCATGGAGGGATATACTGGAGTTCGGTGCGAAATAGGTGAGGCTTACCTTAAGTTTTCAAGGGAAACTAACTCTGTTGCTTCAGAGAAATAGGGTCCAAAGGACCTATCTGATCGTCATCATGATCATGATCATCATCTGATTATCATCTCATGATCATCTGATCTAAAAAATTGATCGATCGATCTTTAGATTGATAGGGTTGCTTAATTCAGTAATTCATTGATGGATTCCGCGCCATTTAACCATGGGTTAATAGATAACTGAATGAAAGGCTTGTGGATGAACATTCATTAATTTTCTCTTGTCAAAAAGAAATCTCAAGGATTTCAACTTTTGAAACAAATCGACAAACAAATTGAAAGGTTTCAATCTTGCAAACTTGTGCTGCTTTTTAACAATCGTTCTGGTTGATGTTTTAATAATCGTTCTAAATGATGATCTTTGAACTTGATATAGCTTATATTAATTATCCTGTTTGCTTAAAATGTAGACTTTGTCGCCGGATTTCGAAATCCACCCAATTTGTTAAATTGAGCGATGATTATAGAAAGCGCGACGTGAAACAAATGCCCGGCAAGTTGCCTTTTAGCTTACTAACTAGCTTAAGATAAATCAAACAGGAAGATATATGTAGAATGGTTTAGGATACGTGTTACTCTGGCCGAAGGCACGGCGGCCAGAGTTGAGTTTTCAGCCAGTTTTTTTTTTTTTGCGTTTCCACCACAAATCGGCAAAGCCTGCTGACCAAAAGAATCATGGGCTCTAAGGTGACGTTTATCCTACGGGAAGAGCTTCAAAGTTGAAGTGGATAATGAACAGAGGAAAAAAATGTTCGGAGTGAATTCACGCTTGTTACGAAAAATAGCATTGCGTGACTAGCGTTACTTTCTAGAAGCTTCGCGAGAGTTCGTAGTTTGTTTATTTTTAGGTTTGTACGTAAGCGTTTCTAAATCGGTGTGTTTGTAATCTTTCTATAATTAGATTGATTACTATTTTAGAAAGTTCTAGAAGTTTATTGTCAGAGTATATAAGTAGACGAGTCCAAGCGGAGTGTTTTTTTTAACAAGTTTTTCACAAGCGAAGAGAGTTGGCGTTGGCCGTGTTTAGTCAAGTGTGACAGAAGCTGTGTTTACTCAAGTTGGCGGAGGCCGTGTAAGTTTGTCGAGTACGAGTTATTTAGAGTTTTACTTCGTGGAAACTACGTTCATTTTTGGAATAAATCTTCTTGTTGTTGTTCCGACAACCCTGCGTTCAGTTTAGTTTGCAAGCTACCTTTCCTCAAAACATTCGAACTCGTAACATTGGGGGCCTGTCCGGGAGAGGAATTCATTTGTTTGCTGACTACAGAAACCAGCAAAGGACAATTCAAGAAGGAGTTACAGAAAAAGTAAGAAGAACTGTGCAAGAGAGTATATTGTGTTTTTGCTGTGAAATACTGCTATGGAAATGGAAAAGCTTTTGCAGATGTGGAAAGAATTCGGATTGCAAGGAGAAAAGCTTCTCGAGTTTGTGAGGGAAGAGGAAGAAAAAGAAGAAAAACGCAGACAACTAAAACAGGAAAGAAGAAGGGAAGAGGAAGAAAGAGAAGAGAAACGCAGACAATTTGAAGAAGAACGAAGAAGGGAACAGGAAGAAAAAGAAGAGAGACGTCGAATGCTAGATGAGGATAAAAGAAAGGAAGAGGAAGAGAAAGAGGAAAGGCGCAGAAGAGAAGACGAAGAGAGAGAAACCAGGCGACAAGAACGCGAACTAAGAAAATTGGAGATGGAAGCTGAGCTGTTGAAACAGAAAGAGGCTATTGAAGCGGCAAAAAGAGAACATGAGCTGGAGATTGCACGTTTGGCTTTGGAGAATGCTGCCGGACGTCCTGAAGAGAGAGAGGATCGGGCTAAGGCACCTAAACTCCCCTCGTTTGTTGACGGCAAAGACGATTTGGACGCGTATTTGCAGAGGTTCGAGAGATTTGCCGAGACAGCTAAGTGGAAAAAAGATGAATGCGGATCGAAGCTCAGTGCTCTGTTGTCTGGACGGGCACTAGAAGTGTATTCACGTCTATCGGAGGACGCAGCTAAGGATTATGACAGCGTAATGATTGCGTTAATGAAGAGATATGACCTTACCGAAGACGGCTATCGTCGAAAATTTAGAGCATCCAAACCAGAAGTTGACCAAAGTCCGGAGCAGTTTATTGTGCGACTGGACAGATACCTGTTACGCTGGCTAGAGCTTTCGGATACTGCGCAATCCTTTGATGGTCTTAAGGACTTGATCGTGAAAGAACAATTTATTGACTCTTGCCCTAAGGATTTGGCAATTCACCTGCGAGAAAGGGCACCTGAGACCCTGGCAAAGATTGCGAAGATCGCTGACCAGTACTTGGAGGCTCATGGTAAACACTTCTTCAGCTCAGCGAGCAGAAAGCCAACAGTGCAGCCTGAGAGGGAAGAGGCCAAGAACATGCAGATTAATCCACCGGCTCTGCATTGCTTTAAGTGCAACACCCGAGGTCATAAAGCCGTCAACTGCCCAACACTAACAAGAAAGTGTTTCCTATGTGGCAAGCAGGGACACGAAGCTAGAAACTGTCGATCAGGTGGACGCAGATCAGGAGGACAAAGTAAGGATGGTAACCCTGTGCAGCGTGGTCAAGTGAGTGCCAGTTGTCTAGTTCAACCACCTGAGGATAAACCTACTGATGAAGAAGTTAAGGCCTGTATTAAGCTGCTGTTAGCCTGTGGTAAGAAGATTCTATTGTTGAGTAGCGCTTGTGTTGAACCGTTGACTGGAGTGAGAAGTAAAATGCCTGTCGTGAAAGGTAGAGTTGGAGAGAATCCTGTTGATGTCCTGAGAGATACTGGTTGTAGTGGAATTGTAGTAAAGAGGGACCTTGTGGCTGAGGATCAGTTTACTGGCGAATTTAATGTTATGCTGCTCATTGACAATACCGCAAGGAAAGTTCCCATCGCAAAGATTGATGTTGATACACCTTATCTCAAGAGCCAAGTGGAAGCGCAGTGTCTTCCCGATGCTGTTTATGATTTAATTATTGGTAATGTACCAGGCGCGAGAGCCGCTGACGACCCAGACCCAAGCTGGCAAGTTCCTGTACAAGAAGCTTGTGCTGTAACAACGAGAAGTCGAGCTAAGAAAGCTGGAGAACATATTCCGTTGAAGGTACCAGATACCAAAGAAAGTCCTGTAGTTGATAGAGAAAAGCTCAAGCAAATGCAGCGTGATGACGAGAGCCTACAGAAATTTTGGGAGAAAGATGACGTAGTTGTGAGAGGCCAGGCTGAGACTTCATTTGAAGTGAAAGGTGGAGTTCTGTACCGCGTCTACAAGCACCCTTATGTGAACGGAGGAAAACGCCTGAAGCAGGTTATGGTTCCTGTGCAGCTGAGAAGTCGAATAATGGAACTAGCGCACGGATCGATCATGGGAGGTCACATGGGAATAAAGAAAACGACTGATAAGATTCAAAGCGCGTTCTACTGACCAGGCATTCAAGGGGACGTGACTCGTTATTGCAAGTCCTGCGATGTATGTCAGAAGACAGTTAACAAGGGTTCCGTACCGAAGGTTCCCTTGGAGAAGA
>NC_090872.1:27614503-27624503 GCF_036669935.1 Montipora foliosa
TCTAGAAGCTTCGCGAGAGTTCGTAGCTTGTTTATTTTTAGGTTTGTACGTAAGCGTTTCTAAATCGGTGTGTTTGTAATCTTTCTATAATTAGATTGATTACTATTTCAGAAAGTTCTAGAAGTTTATTGTCAGAGTATACAAGTAGACGAGTCCAAGCGGAGTGTTTTTTTTAACTAGTTTTTCACAAGCAAAGAGAGTTGATGTTGGCCGTGTCTAGTCAAGTGTGACAGAAGCTGTGTTTACTCAAGTTGGCGGAGGCCGTGTAAGTTTGTCGAGTACGAGTTATTTAGAGTTTTACTTCGTGGAAACTACGTTCATTTTTGGAATAAATCTTCTTGTTGTTGTTCCGACAACCCTGCGTTCAGTTTAGTTTGCAAGCTACCTTTCCTCAAAACATTCGAACTCGTAACAACGCTAAAAAGTATTAAGCGGCATAGGAACGAATCGGTCAGGGAATAGAAAATATTGCCAAGTTACAAGCAAAGTTCCAAAGTATGTCACTGGTGATCATGAGTTGAGATTATCTGTGAGCCCAAAATGCAAAATGCGAATGTGATGAAAGAGTTTCGAAAGTGAAAAATGTCAGAAGTATTACTCAAACCTATAACCATGCAAAAGTGTGTACTCTGACTGCAATCAAGAAAAATAATGTTGATCGACATTTTCTTTTTCTGAGAAGTAAAGAGAATCTTAAAGACGCCATATTGAAAATCCAACAACGCGATTTCCATGGGAAAGCAAATCAAATATGTACCGGAAAACGCGTTATGATAATCTTTGTCTTCCTTCTAATTACTTGTTTTGAAATGTGGAGTAGATTGTACTTTTCAGTAGTGTCATTGTAATAACAACCATCGCATGGATATCATCTACAAGCATAACAGTTTATGTACTGAATACTTGTACGATGTTCAGAAACGGTCTCTAATTCATTTGAAGACAATATTATGCGCCCTGAATTGAAACAGTCAGGTGTGGAAAGTTATTCAACGGCCCCAATAAGGTTAATATCGAAACTTATAATCAGGTCGTATTATGAGATGTTTCTTTACACCAACGATAAGGATTTATTCGAACGCCGTGTCCAGACGGAATCGTGAACCAAGTAGAATACCAATGAAAAAGCTTAAGCGACTGTCGAAGAAGAATCGAAGCTGAAAGCGTTTGTCTTCCGTAAAAATCGGAAAAATACACCAGTATCATCTAAAATTCATCGCTATGTTAGATTTAAATCGAAGGGACATCGAAGAAGATTTAAGAGATGCGGAAAGTTAAAAAATATTCTTTGTTTAAATGTGTTTGCCATCGTCACTTTTCAGGAGTGATAACCATAGAGTTAATTATTGTAAGTTTAAACTAAGTTCCAATATAGAGAAGAACCCCGGTCTAACTCCTCCAAATTCATCTCTTGCTCAGTTTAAGAAACAAAAATAATAATCAAGCAAAATGTTTATTAAAAGCTGAACTTCTTGATACCAAAGCCTTAGATCTTTTAAAAGGTCTCAATGGATGGAAGCTGTAGCGATGACAACGGTTACGGACTGAATCATTGTCATGTGCAAACGTTGTAGTCATCAAAACCGTCCGTTTGGTTATTCGAATTCCCCCTGTTTTGACTATTATTTCTCCACATTAAACCTTTACTATTATTGTTTTGTGGCTAAGAAAACGTAATCGTGACCCCTTTGCATCAAGCATTTTCCTGAGTAGACATCTTCATCGAGAATTATACGAAGCCACACATAGTTGGGAGCAGGTCAATTCTTTGGGCTCATGTGTTCCAGAGAAAGCCGGGAATAGTGAAGGAAAGAGTTTTCACGGAACACAAGAGCCCAAGAAATTGACCTGCTGCCAACAATGCGGCTTCATGTCTCAGTTGGTAGAGCATTGAACCAGCATCGCAGAGGCCGTGGGTTCGAATCACGTCTAAGCCGTTTGAATTTTTCAGGTGTCTATAAGAGCCGACAGTTGCTTAAATTGTGCAGATAAGTGCGAGGATCACTTCAATTTTTCGTCTGTAACCCGCACTTTGCATACACATTTCTTTCCTTCGATAAAGTTATGACGACAACGCACACATACGATCGTTCATTTCCTATCTTTATTGTTCTTTGTATCAATACAGTCATGAGCTTCTTGGCCAAAATTTTACAACATCACCGAAACTCTTAGGTTTGGGTAATATTTTTGTAGTGTGGCCCAGTGGTTAGGGCGCTTGCCTTGAGATCCGGAGATCCCGGGTTCAAGACTCGCTCTGACCATTCGTTGAATTTGATCCTGGTAGTCCCTGGTTCAACTTCCCAGCCGCACTTGTAAATAGCCAACTGGTTTGCCTCCAGCCAGTTGGGATTCTTAACAGTTGTTGTTGTTCTGTTCTGTCGTTTCGTTGTGTTTCATTGGCCCTGAAAAGCCCCTATGGGGAGCGGTCAATTAAGTATGTATTGTATTGTATTGTATTGTTAACCATGGCGTTGTCCTTGCTATACTGCCAATTTCGACCAATGTGCCTTTTCCGTATTCCCTACCATAGTTCAAACAAAAAGAAACAGTTACTCTAGGAGTTGACATTCTCTTCTAATTGTTATGTTATAATAAAAATTATCCGCAACTTATCTGGGACTGCCTGAAGGGTTCACTTGGCTTAGAAGTTGGTTGAGCATTGATTGGACCAGCGTGCGGGAGGTCCGGCCGCACCAACACTCAGTTTCAGGAGAAAGTGTTTCCTTTGCAATTATATCTGCAAATAGGTATACTTTCAGCTCTTCTGGGATAAAGACGATAAATCGAAGGGCCAGTCTCACAACCCTTGTTCATGAATTCTGTGGGACGTTTAATATCCCACACAATATTCGATAAGAGCAGAGGACAGAATTCCCGGTGTTGTGGTCTGGGGAGCCTTTTCTCGAAAGTCCCGAAAAGTAATTTGCTTGTTTTGGAAAGCCAATCTTTTAGCATGTTTTCAAGCGAGCTAAAAGAAACGTGACTGTGAAGTTTGACGACTTAAATCCTCTCTGTTCTCGAGATACAAAGGGAATTGTGACACCCGTAAAGTTTCCGGACTTTCGAGAAACGAGCCCCTGGCCTCAATGTGTCCCCAGTTAGCGGCAGAAGGCGCTAGAACGCCTAGACATGCAAATAAAGATGGTGTAAACAATTTCTCGTGTAAATGTTCGACGGGATTTACTGTAAAACGCTGCGAGACGAGTGAGTGAAAGTTCCTTACAGCAAATTTGAGTGTGATGCAACAATCTTGCAACAATCACGAGTAAAACTGAATCCAATAACTCGCAGTTCTTTCCCGCTCGCATCTCATGCTTCATGCTTTGATCATCATCATCATCTCCACCGTAATTTTTAGGATTAAAAAGCAATTGCTGTCGCGTGCTCTGACTAGTAGAAAGGATAAACGTCTGGCTTGTTCTACTAGGCTTCACGTTTCAGTGTCGTGTTTCGTAAGAGAAAAAAACTTGTGGTTGATATGGTTGAACAACTCTTCAACCAGCTCCAAACTTGGTTGAAGTTATTGAAAAAGATGGCCAGCGTCAGATGTAATTTGTGTTTATTTCAGATATCGATGATTGCTTTAATGTTACTTGCGAGAATGGTGCATCATGCGAAGATGGAATAAGTAACTTTACGTGTTCTTGCCGAGCTGGATATACGGGGGTCCTGTGTGAAAAAGGTAAAGAAAAAACTTGTGACTATTGTTACGACAGCACGACAGAAGTGTTTAAAATTACCATGATGATATGTCTGAAACCAGAACTGAAATTTAACTGGTTGGGAATAGCTCCAGCTGCTCAGACAGTCGTATAATTTGAATTCATTTCAGATATCGATGATTGCTTTAATGTTACCTGCAAGAATGGTGCATCATGCGAAGATGGAACAAGTAACTTTACCTGTTCGTGCCGAGCTGGATATACTGGAGTCCTGTGTGAAACAGGTGCAGGAAAAAGGTCTTCCGTCGCGGTGTCGTAACAATAGTCAATGATAACAATGACTATAATGATAGCAATTATGATATATCCTGAACCAGAACTGAAATTTAAGTTTAGGACGAAGGCGAAGATAAAGGCAAAAGCCAAAGGAGGAAGAAAAAAGACGACCGAAGAGAAAAACTTGAGTTTTTTCGTCTTTCAGATATTGACGACTGCGACGATCACACATGCGCAAACAATGGATCGTGTGTAGATGGTGTGAACAATTACTCGTGCAGCTGCATGGAGGGATATACTGGAGTTCGGTGCGAAATAGGTGAGGCTTGCTTCAGAGAAATAGGGTCCAAAGGACCTATCACTCGTCTGATCTCAAAAATTGATCGATCGATCGATCGATCTTTAGATTGATAGGATTGCTTAGCTCAGTAATTCGTTGATGGATTCCGCGCTATTTAACCATGGGTTAATAGATAACTGTATGAAAGGCTTCTGGATGAATATTCATTAATTTTCTATTGTCAAAAAAATCTCAAGGATTTCAACTTTTGAGACAAATCGACAAACAAATTGAAAGGCCAGTTTCAAAGACCAGATCTTGCAAACTTGTGCTGCTTTTAAAAATCGTTCTGAATGATGTTTTAATAATCGTCCTAAATGATGATCTTTGAGCGTCATATAGCTTACTATTAATTATCCTGTTTGCTTAAAATGTAGACTTTATCGCCGGATTTCGAAATCCACCCAATTTGTTAAATTGAGCGATGATTATAGAAAGCACGACGTGAAACAAATGCCCGGCAAGTTGCCTTTTAGCTCACTAACTAGCTATATGTAGAATGGTTTAGGATACTTGTTACTCTGGCCGAGGGCACGGCGGCCAGAGTTGAGTTTTCGGCCAGTTTTTTTTGCGTTTCCACCACAAATCGGCAAATCCTGCTGACCAAAAGAATCGTGGGCTCTAAGAAGGTGACGTTTATCCTTGTTCGGAGTGAATTCACGCTAAAAAGTATTAAGCCGCACAGGAACGAATCGGTCAGTGAATCGAAAATATTGCCAAGTTGCAAGCAAAGTTCCAAAGTATGTCACTGGTGATCATGAGTTGAGATTATCTGTGAGCGCAAAATGCAAAATGCAAATGTGATGAAAGAGTTTCGAAAGTGAAAAATGTCAGAAGTATTACTCAAACCTATAACCATGCAAAAGTGTGTACTTTGACTGCAACCAAGAAAAATAATGTTGACCGACATTTTTTTTTTCTGAGAAGTAAAGAGAATCTTAAAGACGCCATATTGAAAATCCAACCACGCGAGTTCCATGGGAAAGCAAATCAAGTATGTACCGGAATCCGCATTATGATAATCTTTGTCTTTCTTCTAATTACTTGTTTTGAAATGTGGAGTAGATTGTACTTTTCAGTAGTGTCATTGTAATAACCATCGCATGGATATCATCTACAAGCAGTAAAGTTTATGTACTGAATACTTGTACGATGTTCAGAAACGGTCTCTAATTCATTTGAAGACAATATTATGCTCCCTGAATTGAAACAGTCACATTCAGGTGTGCAAAGTTATTCAACGGCCCCAATAAAGTTATTGTAGAAACTTATAATCAGGTCGTATTATGAGATGTTTCTTTACACCAACGATAAGGATTTATTCGAACGCCGTGTCCAGACGGGATCGTGAACCAAGTAGAATACCAGTAAAAAAGCTTAAGCGACTGTCGAAGAAGAATCGAAGCTGAAAGCGTTTGTCTTTCATAAAAATCGGAAAAATACACCAGTATCATCTAAAATTCATCGCTATGTTAAATTTAAATCGAAGAGCCATAGAAGACGATTTAAAGAGATGCGGAAAGTTAAAAAATATTCTTTGTTTAAATGTGTTTGCCTTCGTCACTTTTCAGGAGTGATAACCATAGAGTTAATTATTGTAAGTTTAAACTAAGTTCCAATGTAGAGAAGAACCCCAGTCCCATTGTTGACCCCAGTAAAAGTCTAGAGCACCTTACAGCCAAGGCAACGTTACAGTATTTGGTCACAATGCACTGAGGAAAACAGTGTGTTGCAATGAGTTGATTTCTTTAATATACCACAACAATGGGGGGATTAACTATCCTAATGATTTGACACAAATAATGGACGGTAATCAGTTATATTAAAGGTTGTCGCAGTTATCATCAATGTTAAGTGTGTTTGACTACCTCTCAAGTTTCTTACAGTGAGAGCTGCTCCGGAAATGTTCATGGTAATAGTGCAGTCGAGGGATGCCATTACGGTCCTTGTTTGGAGGTTTCAAATCGCTTATGGCTCAAAGCTATACCTCATTCATTTAGCAGTAGGATGCATTGTTGCTGGAATCTATTGTTGTAATAATGTTGCTTCAAAATATGTGATTCTCATGGTAGAGATTTGTATGGTAACAGTCACCCTCAAGGGACATCTGTCCTGTTAGAAGTACCGTCTATAAACTGTTTAGTTCAGTATATTCAAAGTTTGTATCAGATCAGTGATAAATTTGACGTAAAAGGAGTACAAATTGCTAAAGTTAATCTTGATATAGCTGGAAACAACACATTTGTCCTTGTACGCAGTGTTGTGCACTGGCACTATATTCATTGTGTCCTGCAGTTACTGTGATTGTAATACATAGCCGCTATTGTGAACATTTGGACTAAATTCTACCATGACTTGTGTATAAACAGGTATCTTACAATCAATGATTTACCTAAATATGTCACCATTTTTAAAATAAAGGTGAAAGTGCATCTTTATGCCAAAAGTACAGGGGTACGTGATGATCTGTGATTCAGCTTTCGTCCCATATACATTTCGAGGATAAATGTATAAAATACATTGCTAAATTGTCGACTTATAATATCCATTTGCTCACGAAAATGACTTTCCGTTTCTTCTGTCAGCATTTCATTGTTTACAAACATTTGTGAGGCTTGTATAATAAATATAGAATGCATAATTTATTATGAACTATTATCTTCAAGGCATTGCAAGCTCTTTTTCCTTGATTAATTTCTATAATATTTACATGTACGAACATGTTTCATCAGGGCTTCGTCAGTCGACTTGAAGTTCTGACTTATTTACTTAAAACCAAACTTTTACAACAAAAAAAGAAAAAAAAAACCTGCAAAGATGATTCAACTTCATCCTAGCATTTCTTAAATAAAACATAGGAATCGGCCAGAGGATAGGCCGAATATGGCCTCTTGTTCAAATGAGAAAGGGACTCAAAGATGTAGCACTGCTTTACTGCAACATATTTATCGTTTTTGTGCAATACGCAGATGTCCCTGCCACTCCACCAACTCCTTCGGACAGAAGTAACTCCAAGAGTATATCTTCAGAGATCACGACGGAGCCCACAATACACGCTGGGGTAGATGACAACCGAAGGGCAAGTGCGTAAACCTCAATTTAGTCAAGTTCTTGCAATGAAAACGTGTTGAGCAAAACGCATAGCATTTATTAAGTCCTACTTTTAACAGATTTCAAAGTACGACGGCATTTTATTTCCCATGCAAAGTCTTTTAACGCGTTTAAATTCTAAACGGCTGCCTGTAACCCAGCACCGCTTGCACTCAAAGGTCATCTTCCCATCAGTAATTAATTATTACACGCTCTTTAGTGACGCGAACTTGGCCTGCCTATGGTAAACCACGTTTCAATCAGATTTGCTCTAGTTGTTTTGCGTTTCAAATAGTTTATACAATATTTTAATATCATTGATTTATCTTAATCAATGCCTTTTATCAACAGGAACTCCTACGAAAGACGACCCTAGCACTAATCTCCCGCTCATCATTGGCCTTTCCTGTGGCGCTTTCGTTCTAGTTGTTATGTTTGCAATCATCGTGTGTTACTGTACACACTCTCACGTGTGTACCGTAGCGCCACCCGATGAACCCTGTTCGAGACATGAAAAGTATGAGATGGCACCGACCATTACAACGGAGAATAACCCTGAATGTAAGGAACAGAAAGGAATATGCAACGAAGGAATGGAGTAGCAAGGCGCTTTTGTAAGCGAACCTGACTCATTGGTGATAATAGTCCTTCCGAGAATGATATTAAGCTTGCAGTGTAGATGTTGTAAAGCCCATGCATACGGGTGACAATAGAGAGCTCTACGCGGGCCAAACCGTGAACTGTCAGCTAAAAGCGGTTGCTTCTTCTTATATCTTAGCTAAAACGTTAAAAAAATGCCGAAAATTTAGCTGATAGACAAGACTCTTGTAGACTAGAACTAACTTTTGAATATACTTAGGAATTGCATGAAGGCGTCTTTACTTGAAAGAGGCTAGGGTTTCAATGGAGTAGTGGCTTTTAGGCTAACGGTTAAATTTCAAGCATTTTTACGGCTAATGGTTAATTTTTTCCCGTTACCGTTAACTGAAATTTAATAATTAATTACTATTGTTTTACATTAAAATATAATAATCAACTGAATTTCCATTGGTGTGGAGCATGGCAAAATCGTGAAAAGTATAGAGAACATTGCTAGAGCTGTCAAAACGTCAAGGCGGCTGTCAAGTCTGTCAAAGTGCGTGGTACGATCCAATTCAAAGTTCAAGACACATCCGCCATTTTCTGCGTTGTGAAATGACAGTACTTTGCCGAATTAGTTCAACGATACGCAAATGGATTTCTTTCCAAGACAATTGAGACCTTTCTTTTTTTCGTTTAACGGTTTTCAGTTTATTCCTTAGCTAACGGTTAAACCTTAAGCTTTCTTCAGTTTTTACGCTTAATGATTAAATTGTTGGCCTTTTACGGCTAACGGTAACCGTTAATCGCCATTCAGACCCTAGCCTCTTGTAATCATTATTACACGAATTACATAGTCGTAAGCGCATTCAATAACTTTTGTATAGATCTTAAACTGTGAAAGTGAAGTCATTCATGATTAAGCCAACTTACATATCATATGCTATTTGAACAAAGCTTGCTGCCAAATATCTTTGTGTTTTGCTCGTTCAGTCGTTTCTTGTTGTTTATTCAGTCTAGGCCACGAGGATATCCTGGTTTTGAAAACTAAACCCCAGGCCTTTGAATTACAACAAAATAATAATCATGAAAAAAATATATTATCTTTTAATTGATTGATTGAATGATAGAAGTTGTCAGTACATTTATATTGGCTGCTGAATCCTTTTCAGAAGAACGAAACTGGTAAATGAGCTTTATAGTGGAAACACATTTTTCTTAGGCCCGTTTCAAACGTCGAACTTTTCATGTGCCGAATCTAATGCAAATGAGAAAATCTATTGTTTTCGCTCATTTGCATTAGATTCGGCGCATGAAAAGTTCGACGTTTGAAACGGGCCTTATAATACCCTTTCACTTTTCGAATATGTTAGTTGGTTAACAACAGACAAAGGGTTATATAATTAGATAACCGATGAGGAAATAACAGTCCAAGAAGCTTTTCCTTTTTGTTCGTATGTATACCAGTTATGCAAACCTTTCTTCTGGAAAATTTGGGAATTTCTTGGTCCAAGACCAAGAACATGATATCGATTTACTCGCCATTACCGAAACGTGGCTCACTGATGATTCTTCGGACGAATTCTACTGTCGTGATATCTGTCCTGAAGGGTATAAGATTGAGCAGTTACCAAGGCATTATGCCGACGGTGGAGGAGTTGCTCTAGTTTACAGGAGATGTTTTAAGGTCAAGAAGGATGTACAAACGATCCACAGGAGTTTTGAACTCATTAATATTCATATTACATCAGCTTGCAATCATAATCTTAGGCTTGTTGTCGTTTACCGAGCTCCACCTAGTCTTGAGAATGTTTTCGGTTAGAATGTTTTTGGAGGAGTTTCGTTCTTTTCTAGAGGGACTTGTTCTAACTACTAGTGCCCTGTTAGTCGCTGGTGACTTTAATTTTCATATCGATGAGCCTAATGATTGTGACGCCCGACGATTCTTACAAGTTCTGGAATCGTTTGATTTGATCCAGCACGTTTCTGAAGTGACTCAAAAGAATGGTTACATACTCGATTTGATTATAACGAGATCTCATGAGAAATT
>NC_090872.1:27627003-27634503 GCF_036669935.1 Montipora foliosa
CCCCGGTTTTATCAAACGATGTGGAAATCTGAGGGAATTGTCTTTGTTTATTTTTTTATGCTAACAATACACGACTTTGAATCGCTTTCAGGATGTTAACCGTGGGAACAGCTATATTTTGATTGCATTTATTGACTAGTTACAGTCGCGACAAATACATGCGTTGTACGTGTAGCTCTTAATCCGGTCGAATACTGTTAGAAATCGGTGGAAAAGTACTCTGAAGGCAAGATTCGCGAAAAAAAAATTGCGATTTTCCCAAAACGCGATGTGAAAATGAAATTAGAAAACGTTCAAATTTGCCGCCATTTTGGATCACCATTCACCTTAGTCTTCTCTCGAGTCTTCCCGGTCACAATACTGCTGTGACGTAGATTAAGGAACACGTGACTTCAAGTGAAAAAGGAATAGCGATATAAACAGTATAGTAAGGAATAATTCCTTTGAAAATGCCTAAAAGATGCGTAACCACTCGATGTAACAACACAGCTGATCCTAAAAAAGAATAAGTATACGTAGGAATCCTTCAACTCGCAAAACGCAATACCTCAAAAAAGAAGGAAAAATGGGTGCAGATTTTGTCTTGGCAAAAAGAAGCCCGGTAAAACTTCTTCACTGTGCTAGATTCACTTCAAAGAGTATGACTTTCAGTATTGTATGGACAGCAAAACGAAAAGATCGTTGAAGGCGGATGAGATTCGCTTACAGGAACAGTCGACATAAGCGTTGACTTTAATTCCCTCGCGAGACCTTCCTTATCCTCTTGTTTTTTTCTGTAACTTTGTAGCCATTCCTCGTCTGCTAATGGTTCTTCCACGTAGGGTTCGGTGTAGTTCTGGGTTTCAGTGCTAGCGCTGGATGACTCGTCGAGACCGGCAACTACTCGCCTCAAATTCTTTCTTTTTTAATCGACAGTTTATTCACTTCCAGATTCAGAGGCACTTTCCTTGATGATAGAACCTTGAATTTGGTTATTTCACGTCGTCATTTAGGAGATGACGGCAAAAAAATGTACCAAAATGTAAAACGCACGTGTAGAGCGTGCAGAGCGTGAAGAGTCATTGTTTTTGCTCACTAAAGCTATTCAGTTTGTAGCGTCGTCGTTTGCGTCGGCGTCGTCGTTTCGTAAGCTCCCTGATACCAGCGCAGGTTTACCTCAGTGTTGCCCATACCCCAACTAACTCATGTGGGGGAGGGGGGGGGGGGTTCAAACATGTTCTTTCTAGGTGTCCAGTTCAGAAGGTCATCAACTGAAGTCAGTTCTGCATTATTTGGAATACTTTCAAATGCTGTACAGTCAGCGTATTACACATTTGAACACGACCTTGCATTTCTACAGGTATGGAGTCGCCAAAGTCATCGATGAATATAATGAACAATTGTAATAGAGAAAATATGACTGATCCTTGTGGTACATGTACACCTGCCGAGGGAGCTTAACTTCTTGTGTTCTGTCTAGGAGAACGCTAAATCTGTAATCATTGCCAAAAGGACGCATTGTTTTTTTCTTTCCTTTAGCTTTGAGGGAATAATCGAGAGATCAACCAGGTTGAAGGACTAGCTGAGGGTCTCCCAGGGGGGAGAAATTGGCCTATGTTCCCATGTTCCCACACGTTTTTCTTACTTGTTCCTCTTTCAATAAATTTCCTTACCACTTATCACCACCCTCCATTTCCTGCCGCAAAAGAAAACGAGGTAAAAGAAGAACATAGATTATATGTGACGTTCAATTTGTGTGACACATTATCTCAAGCATTTGCGCGAAATTCACAATCCATCAGAGTGGGATGAGTATTAGAGCCAACCTTAACTGTCCTAGTCAAACATAATACATAAATTCGTCAAAATTTGCCCTCTTTTCTGTTCGTCTTGATCTTCTCGGTGTGGTATTTGTTTGTTCTTGGTCTTCTCCCACATATTCCATGGCTTTTTCGATGGTGTCTGATTCAACATGACCGATCATGTGAGATTGATAATGTATAAATTCGTTCTCAGTCATTTCAATTATTTTGTCATCAACGAAGCTTTCTTTCAAAGATCCTCATATGTCCTTAATACTGATTTCCCAGTCCGCCTCTTCTGTGAAAGTTAACGGATCGAACACATCGGCATCAAAACACATTGGACTTGCTTTTTTGGAAGCAGTGGTTAAATCTTGCTAAAATACATACAATTTAATTTTGCCAGATGAAGCATCTGAGGCAAGATAGGCAATGTCACCAGACGACTGGACAAGATCACTTGACCCCTTCTTTGATCCCCTCTTCCTTCTTGCAATAACTACTGTTGGGCCATTAATTTTCATATCGCGCATAAAAATCGCTCGTAAAAAGCCAATGTTGAGCTGATGGCGATGCTTCGTACTTTTTCGATGTACTGTTCAAAATGTGACCAGAAAGAAAGCGTGTCGGTCTCATGAAAAGAAATCAAATCATTTAATTGTCACTGCGAGTCGAAAACAAGGTGCTTTTTTTGCTTACTGAAAGAGAAATTTCAACCATGAAAGACATAATGTGTGCAAAGTCGGGATGACAGTGTTTTCAAGTGCGGCAGAAAATTTCCTCTCCTTCGAACGGTCGGTTTGTTATATTGTTACAGTGTAGTAAACACAGTGTATTAATTTCTCAACTCTATAAAATGATGCAACTAAGTTCGTGTAGGATCGAATTTCATAACTTTCTTCGCCTTCAAAGATGTTGACGGCATCTTTTGTTCTTTTTCTTCCACCTTCCGGAATAGCATTTGTGACCAGCTTTTAATGTCACTATCACTAGACTCCAGAAAATGAGTTTGTTGTTCTTCCATGTAAAATGAAAGCTCTCCTGCTGCCTTTTATCCACTTGTTTTGTTTCTTTTCAACGGAAATGATCGCTACAGCATTTTGCTGGGCAAATATCCACGCAAACGGGCGTTATTGCGTGATATTGCACCATACGCCATTTAACCCTCCGGCTTTGGCTGCTCTCATGCATTTCTCAGAGTCTAATATGTAACAATAAAGGAATAAAGCACCATGTTACGTAAATTAGCAGATAAAATCGCCCGAAAATTAACGGGTGGGATATAATAGCTCATCTACCATGATGGCTAAGCCAATCAAAACTCTAGAATAGCATTATCCAGTGATCTAGTCAAGAATTGGTTCATGCTTAGCATGCGTATATCGAGTTTGGATGCACGCGAGAGGTTGGTAAGCACCAAAGAAGCGGAAGAGTCGCTCGAGGCGATATCCTAGCTTCTCGAGAGTTTAGCAAACTCCCAGGTGCATCCATAACTCGATATATGCACAGCTAAAAGCACGAACCAATTCTTTTATAACATAGCGACATCAACTTGGGCGATTGACTACAAAATTCTATCAACGCACGGCGAGGGAAAACAAAGGATCTTATTGGCTGGTTAAAATCACGCCACAAGAACGATTCATCTGGTTTTACTAAATGTTGAAAACGAAGGATTCGCTTCCTATGTTAAAGAAAACATTGGCAATCAAAGTCAAAGCACTCAATCAAAATGTAGACAAACAAAGTCAAAATTCCCAAGTAAACAAAGGGTTTGGCTTATGGAGAATGATGCCGAGTTCACATTGCCATGCACATTGCAGTCGCTGAAGACGCACTCCAGGAAACTTGCAGTTTTTTCTCAGTGCACCAAGCTAATGCACCAGTCGATTGAAACCCCCACTTCCCAGGTCTCGGGGAAGGGTGGAGGATTATAGGGGCATTGAAGCGCTCTTGAAGAACAATCTGTTCCCCGGGGTGGTGCATTTGACTGATTTTGACTTTGGGTCCCGTCCCCACGTGGGGCAAGAGTAGAACTGGGAGCAAGCACTAGCATTCGAGTTTCTAAAGATGGCGGAAAGCGTGAGAAAGGTAAAGCTTGGTTTTCATGAGTGACGCAAGCGCAAGCATAAGAGGGTTGACGCAAGTATTAGCACAAGCGCAAACACGAGCATAAGGATCAAACGTTTTCCTTTTCCTTGTGCTTGCGCTTATGCTTCCGTTCGCATGTGTCGTGTGAAAGCGAAACGCAGCATAAGCACAAGGAAATTTTCTATGTCTGGCCAATTAAAGCACTCGTTCCAGATTCTCCGCGTCTGAGCATTTAAACAAAATGACGGATGCCGTGGTTGCTATTTAATGCCTTTGTCGACGTTCGTTTTCACTAGCATAAGCTACTTATGCTTGTGCTTGTGCTTGCGTCGCTAAAGAAAACCAGGCTTAAGAGCCCCCCGGGGGGGGGGGGGGGATACTCTCTTATATACGCTATATAGGTATGTGCCGCCTGATAGGGTAGGGGTTTTTGAGGGGCTCAGAGTATCCCTATTGGTTTTTTATGGTATTGTGATCCTTAGGCCTGTTTCAAACGTCGAATTTTTGCCGCGTCGAATTCAATTATTTGCATTATTTGCAGCAGGAGTTCGATTGAATTTGTGTCGGCAGAGAATTCAAGTTCGACCTCGTCAACCGCGCGTTACGACTCAAATCCGACATGGTTTCACACGTCGATCTTCTGCCGCGTCTAATGTAACGCATACATTACAAAATGACCGAATTATCAGCGGTTTCAACGTTGTACATGCGCACTGTGTGTTGGCAAGATGGCGGCCGAAATCCAAATGTGTTACTCGTGTTTTTCAGACACGAAATATACGTGTTTAAAATGTGAGTTTCCATTTTGTAACAAATGTACGACTTTCGAGCCGAATGAAGATGTCTCAGGCTGGAGTTTGGGAGCGGAGAGTTGGGTACTGTGACCTCTGCTTCACGGAAAAAAAAGGCAGAAAAGCACCTCTTGCTAGTTGTTCTACTTCCACTACATGTGGTTCGAGTTCTACACGTAAAAGGTGAGGGCAAGTTTTAAGTCACACACAACTTTTATTTCTGTGACAACCTCTGAGTTTGTGAGCTTGGAAAAATGTTTTATAGACACAATTGTTTAAGGGCGAATTCTTAAAATGGCAATTGTTTGCAAATCTACTAGACTGTTCGATTGTCCCAAAAAAATGACACACTTCACATGAAACTTCACTTCACTTGTCATAAGCTGTTGTTGAAATGCATCTATATTGCAAACAAATATTGCAATGCACCTATATTACAAACAAATATTAGTGTATTTGCCTCATTTCTTCGTGAGCCCCAAGAGTGCATGACCCTGGGGTAATTTGACATTTGGAGATTTTGAAAGTCAATACATCCACCCCTGAGAGATATCCAGTTTGTCAAATATGCTCTAAAAATCATAAACCATTTATTTCAAGGCCAGTGATGAACAACCTCAACAGAGACAGCGGTATTTTAAGATCCCGACGGCCTTGATTACCAGTTGTACGGAAACATGAGTCAACCTGACTCTTGAATAGGCATGAAATAAATAGGACAAATAAATAAATAAATAAATAAATAAATAGCATAAAATAACTAAATAAAGTAATAATAATAATAATAATCCAATTGAGACCTTCGGTCTCGTGGCTGCATAACCGTCTCGAATTATCCTAACCTCCCCTCGTATTTGCATCAGAGTATGTAGACACAGTAACTACAGTAAACAGGCTACAAATTTACAAGCCAATCAACTTAATTATGATTGGCATATGATACGTTAGATACTATTTTTTAAATGAGCTTTCTGATTGACATGAGCCATGACTTGAAAACAATTGAACTCTTTGCACTGGTCATTTTTAGCAGAGGTTGATGTGTAGTGATTCAAACCGCACAAAAATCTCCGTGAAGGAGGGTATTTAGATAAAATCCACAAACAATTTAAAACTCAAAAGATGAAAAATCGTTATTGGATAAAATTTGGGGAAATTGTTATAGCTATTTTTACTGGACAATGTTTTTAAAATCTGAATATTTCAGAAACCTGGGGCAACCACATACCCATTCCCTTCTTCCCTCCCCTAGTGCTTCTTTTCTTAAAGACATCATTTGGTGCCTGGATATCTGAGCTCTACAAATTTTTATTAAGTCTGCAAGCTTTTTTTTTCTAGATACAAGATCGGTTGTGTGAAATGCCTTTCTTTAGGCAGAGTTCTGCAATATCAAAACCCTTGTCTGTAAGAACTAGTTTCCCTTTGTTGACCTTGTCTAGAACCCCACACTGCTCAGTGATGTCTCGGTCTGATATTGTCCCTGGGTAAGTCTCACTGCAGCAAAGCAGACCACCATGAGGGTAAATCCACATTGTTGTTTTGCCAGTAGTGTGGTTCTTGTAGTTGGTGAAAGTAATATTGACATCAAAATTTTCGGACTGTGAAATCCAGGTCTCTGTAGCATCTTCCAAAGCTTCTGCCTCAACAAATTCAGCATCTTTAAATACTTTTGGAAGAAATGTCTCCACAAATCCTGGTAAAGGGCTGAGGTCAAGACACTCAAATAGGGTAGACAAAAATACTGCCCATGCAACAAAGACTCTTGAAATAGTAACCTCGCTACTCTGTGTCATCCATGCCATCACCTTAAGATGCAGGGAGTGTCTACAAACTGTCAGAAAAGTCATCAACTCTGTCCTCAGGTCCATTTTCCTATTCTTTGAAACTAGCCCTCCAGATGTACAATTTGGGTACTGTAACAGGTGAGTAAAGGGATCAATGCATTCGAACAAACAGTCAAATTCAGCTGTAGTAAGTCCAGTCAAATCAAAACATTTGTTCGGTTGTTCCTTTATGCTACTGTAAGCAAACTGCCCCCTCCTCATTTCAGAACGAATTTGATCGATTTTGCTCTCTTGCGTTTTCACTTTCTTCATCAATTCAGATACTTGATCCTGAAGTTTCATAAATTCCTGCTCCTTCTCGGTAAGCCTTGCAAGAAAATCACTTTCAATGTTATTTTGCTTTAGTTCGCAGCCAGTATTTGGATCTAAGCTCTCAGCATCATGTGAGTCCTGTTCCTCTCGAGTTCTGACCAATAACCGTCTCTTTGGTTTTGGACTTGCTGTATCCTTCTTATCAAGCGCACGCTTCGCAGCAACAAGCTTTTTTCTCTCTCTTTGTTACGGATGATTTTGAGTTTTCAAGTCTTTTCACATACTCTGGAGAACAAACACGGCCTGGAAGATCCTCCAAGTTTTCTCGCTTTCCAGAGGACCAGTGCTTCGAGCAAATTACTGCTTTCTTCCAGTTGATATTGCAATTTTTTAGCACTTTCGCATGAGCTGTTTTTAAGCTCACATTGCTCTCTATCCCTCTGGGCGAATAGTATTCTAGCCCAGGAGTCTGTGATCTCCAATTGCTAATGCTTAGCACCCCTGCACAGTTCCAATGCCACTTTTTCTCTGTCTTTCCTCTCAGCGATTCAAATCTTGCCGCCACCATCGCCATCTTCAAAATTTGTCCGGCGGGCTCAAGACTTGTCCCCAGTTTCTCACGATATGAAAGTCGGCACAGGGCGGAATAATACAAAAATTGTGAAATTCTATGACGTCGTTGAAGCGGTCCATAATTGCGCCTTGAAGTGCTTTCATTTTTAACTAGCTTGGTTCTTTCAT
>NC_090872.1:27644503-27652003 GCF_036669935.1 Montipora foliosa
CCCAGCGTAGCGTGTAATTGATGTTATTGTCCTTTAGACTCCAGATATGCCTCGATAACTCCGTCTCACTGCAGTACTTTTTATGCCTGAAGGATTTAGTGTGATTGTTGTATCGGGTTTTAAATTCTCCCTCTGACGCTCCGTAGTAGATCTTGGTGTTGTTATCGCTTGTCACTTCGGCTCTATAGACTATAGACGATGATAGACATTTGCCGTCTAAGGGGCATGATTGCTTTTTTCCGCAACTGCATAGCCGCGCTTCGTTAGGTGTTTTCGTGGCGTTTAATACTTTTGCATTGTGTTGCCTGATAATGCCTGTCATGTTGGTTGTGCAGCGGTAGCTAAGCTTGATTGTGTTCGTGTTTAGAATTTTGTAAAGCTTGTGGCCTTTGTGGAAGTGTTTCTTGATCAGGTAGATGAATTTGGTCTTGACTTGCAGGTTGTATGGTGGATTGAACCAGAGGATATTGCGTTGACGGTTCCTTTTCCGTTTGCTGTTTTGCTTGGCGGGCTCGTACTTGAAGGTTGCGTTGTGCCCGTTTTCCTTAAACGCCAATTCGTAGACATCTTTGGCTTTGTCGAATTCGTCTTTGTCGCAAATCCTCCTGGGGGTGATACGTTGTTGGCTCAAGGGATCTTCTTAACTGACTCTTTACATTAATTATCCTTGTCCTCCTGTGAATCACATGTTGATCCAGCGTTATCACATAGAGAAACTGGCCCTTAGGGAGTCCCACGTAAATGCCACACATTAAATGATCAATCAGCCATGTTGCCAGCATGGTTGTCCTGAGAGTGTAGTGGTCATCACACCCGACTATAGAGGGTATATAGAGGGTAATGTGAAGTGCTAGATTTCTATCCCATATGAACCGTGTGAGCGTTAGCCCTACTGATGGAAAATGGGTCCACACAAGGACAGAGAAAAACTCTGACCAGGGTGGGAATTGAACCCACGACCTTCGGGTTGGATCTCCGCCGCTCTACCGACTGAGCTACAAGGTCAGACCGGAGCAGGCCGTGGGAACTGAAGATGTTAAAGTCAAGGCAATGAACATGTACAAGTACAAGGAAAGGTTACGTTTATACAAACGTTGGCCGTGTAGCACTTATATTTTAAACAGAGTTAACTGAATAGAGGGTAATGTGAAGTGCTAGATTTCTATCCCATATGAACCATGTGAGCGTTAGCCCTACTGATGGAAAGTGGGCCATGTTTCCCGTTTGCTACGCAAGCAAGAAATTGACAGGTGCAGAGAGGAACTACTCCACAATTGAGAAGGAATGTCTAGCGATTGTATGGAGTATCAAGAGATTTCATCTTTATTTGTACGGAGTTTCTTTTGTTCTTCAGACGGACCATGAACCCTTAAAGTATATGAACAGTGCTAACTTCGCCAACGGACGTCTTATGCGTTGGGCTATGTTTTTGCAAAGTTATTCATTCACAATTGAAGCCATTAAGGGCTCAGAGAACGTTGGAGCAGATTACTTGAGTTGTGCTGAGGAATGACATTGAACTGCCCCTTGTTTAGCAATTTTTCTTGTTTAGGATAAATTTAGGAAATTTCTTGTAGAAGGGGGTTATGTTACGAAAAATAGCATTGCGTGACTAGCGTTACTTTCTAGAAGCTTCGCGAGAGTTCGTAGTTTGTTACTCTGGCCGCAGGCACGGCGGCCAGAGTTGAGTTTTCGGCCATTTTTTTCACGTTTCCACCACAAATCGGCAAAGCCTGCTGACCACAAGAATCGCGGGCTCTAAAAAGTTGACGTTTATTTGTCCGATATGGGAAGAGCGGTAAAATGGACAGAGAGAAAAGTGCACCGAATGAATGCACGCGAAAAAATATCGAACGGTACAGGAACGAATCGTTCAGTGAGCCGAAAATATTGCCATTAAGTTGCATGCAAAGTGGATTCCAAAATGTTCCAAAGTACATCGCCCACAATGGCGCGACACATCCGGGACTTTTCCACGCTTTGTAGCGCTAAATTTGAAAGCTAATTCGGGAATTGTACAGAAAACAATGAAGAAACTTGGCCGAAAGCTGGGAGAACCGCTCGAAAATTCCTCCCTTACGGCATAACTTTTCAGTTTACAATCAAGTATTCATATGGCTTTTGTAGTAAAGAAGTTAATAAAGAAAATGTGACTGTTCTTAAGTCGGTGGTTCACTTAGAAGTGTTATTTTTTTTGGCCTCAAAAGTAGCTATTTTGGCATTTTGTTTGTATGGCTTTGACAATTTCAGAAGGAAAATTTCGAAAAACAAGGGGTGAGGAAATGAGTATTCATATGGCTTTTTTTGTTTGATACTCTAAGATGGCACTGCCGAAGTTTCGTGGAATTCCGACCAGTAGAAGTATTATTTTTTTTGCCTTTCCTGCAACCAACCCCCGAACCTCTGAGATCAAATGCAAATTTGCCCTTGCAAATTTCCCGGGGGGATTGAGTTGTCTAATTTTAAACTTCCCGCGAGTGTTGTAATTAATTCATAGTCCCGCCCCCACAAACAACGTTGCACTCGTCACATTAAAGAGCTACTGAAAGGTAGTGTGACCCAGCGAGGTGTGACTTTTTAAAATGAACTTTATTTCTGCGATCGTGGCCGTTTACAGGTTGCTGCTTTTAGCGCATTTATGAACACCCGTTAAGTGCCTTCAAAGTATTTTACTTGTAATAAACATGACCCTGATGAGTTAACGGTAAAGTAATAAATCGTGAAAATGCTCCGTTCATAAGAAAGCATTCGAATTGTAATGAGTTACTGATGCGGGCAACTCTAAAGCTTTACCGCACCGATCGGATCACTTTTGATGAGAACAGACGCTTCTCTACGCTTGTATGCTTCTCTACTGCCTCTTCGTTTTGAAATGTCTTCTTTGAAAGAAATGCAGAGTATTGATCGGGAGCTCTTTTCAGAGCTCGTAGAATCCCCGATCAATCCTGCATTCCTACGCATGTCTACACCGTCGAGGACTGAATGCAACCCAATGTTTCACTTGCAAATAAATGGAGAAGCGCTTTGGCAGCTGCGGAAACTTAGCGGAGACCCCAACAAAGTCTTCGATGCCCTTCAAGACAATTTGCTTAAAATTGGGTATAAGTTGTCGTCATCTTCATCCGTCCGTGTTGGTATCGCCGTGAATAGCAGAGTTGGTTACATCGTGAAAAAGATACGAAACGTAACCAGTGGCAAAGACCGTTACGCTGTGAGAACTGGTTATTGGTGCAGCGTTGCACTTCAGCCAGAGGAAATTGCAAGGACCAAGAGAAGTCATCAACGAACTAAAAAAGAGAGAGAAGGAACTGATTAATGAGAATCAGAAACTGAGTGAAGAGATCGAAGGTAAAATACTACATTTACTAAATCAAAATTTAGCCTTGTTCACAGGGTCTTTCTCAATGAGCATTGATTTATCTATAAGCCTACAGCTGCCTTTTGTTTGGAAGTCCTAACAACACGAAGCAGTCACCTTGATGAAAGTGCCTGATTAATCTACTAACAGGTACCATCTCTGTCAATTACAGAAAAAGCATCAGCTCTTTATAATGCCATGCTGGAGTTGAGAGGCGTCCAGAGGCAGGAGGGACATAAAGGCAAAGCCTTTGTCGAAGTTGGACTGCGACAACAGCAGCGTCTCCTTAAGGAAATGAGGTATCTCAGTGTTGAAGATATTGTACCATGTTCAGGATCAAAATGTGTGGCTGTGGTTACAATAATATTATTATAAATCTATTGGGGGGAGGGTCAGTGTTTCCAATGAAGAGTTGCAAGGTCTAAAAAATAATAATAATAATAATAATAATAATAATAATAATAATAATAACAATAGTAATAATAACAATAATTATAATAATAGTAATAATGATAATAATAGTAATAACAATAATAATAATAATAATAATAATATTATTATTATTATTATTATTATTATTATTATTATTATTATTATTATGGAAAAGATAAAAACATGATACATGACATTATTTCAAATTGAGCTCTTATAACTGCTGTTCTTTTCCACCTTTGTAGGGAAAAAGCACAAAAGGCATTTTGGTTCTCAGAGACCTATGGCCTCAAACTGAAATCACTTGAAATGGAGGACACAACTGGTCGACCAGTTAATCTAAACTTCAATTCAGGTAACTGACAAACCATTTTGTAATATAACATCTAATTTGATCAATTTTGGGGTTGATCAACATTCACCATAACTATTAAACTTTTAAGCATTGTTGCATTTTAGAGTTTCTTTCTTCACAGAGTATGACACCATTTGGTTGATTTACTGTTGACTCCTCTCATGTACAATCCTTTAGATACAGGAGTACAAGAGGTGAATGATGTCACTTATACCAGACCATCCCATAAGCCTGAGAGTACAAGTGCATGTAAGTAAATAGAAGGTTGTACACTTTCCTGTTGCTTACTGATGAAAATAGTACACCTTTTAAAGACCACAAGTGCTATCCAACAGACAATAATACCACTAAATGTTACTGTCTATATGCAACCAGTCAACATACTCAAATTGTTCCATTGCATACTACCACATTTTTTACTCCAGATAAAACCTATGAAACCCTTGATGCTGAAGAGAAGGAAAAGCTCAAGACCATTCTCTTCATAATGGATCGATTTTCAATTTCCCTTGAAGGTAATAACTTTTTCAAATAATATTGAGGCTTAACATTTACTAGCCATCCCCTCTGTGTTTGTCCTGCTGTTTTTATTTCTTCTGACATTCAATTCAATTCATTCAAAATTGCTCAAGGTATATTCTTTAAATTAACAAGAAAGACTAAAGCCAGAAGGTTGAATGACGTAGGGTCAGAGAACACTAGCAGTAATAAATATAGAGGAAATGGACTATTAAATGCAGAAATGATAACAACAACAGCATCGTATCTTTGCAATTACCCGTTTCATCCTAAATTTTACAAGGTTACCATGAACTATCCCAAGCACATCCATCCCTGCCAAAAAAGTACCTTGTGGAAAGCTGTGCAAAGTTCTTGGACGACCAGTGGGATGTGAAAAGGACTCCTGGACAGGCTCAGGGTGCAGAACTGCCTCTGCGACTTCTACTTGACAAAGAAATTAGACAACATGTAAGTAGTAAACAACAAAATAAAACATGCTGCATATGCACTAGTGATCATGAGTTGAGATCAAGTTTATCTGTGAACACAAAATGCGAATGTGATGAAAGAGTTTTGAAAGTGAAAATGTAACCATGCAAAAGTGTGTACTATTGCAACTAAGAAGAACGAACATTTTGATCTGAGAGATAAAGAGAACCTTGAAGGCGCCATATTGAGAATTCAACAGCGCGAGTCCCATGTGAAAGCAAAACAAGTATGTACCGGGATCCGTATTATGATAATGTTTCTGTTTCTTGTAATTATTTGTTTTGAAATGTGAATTTGAGGAACGTTAACGATTGTACTTTTCAGTAGTGTCATTTTAATAACAACCATCCCATGGATCATCGGCAAGTTGTATGTAAGTTTATGTACACTCATACGATGTTCAGAAACGGTTTCTAATTCATTTGAAGACTATATTATGCTGCCTGAAGTGAAACAGTTACATTCAAGTGTACGAAATTATTCAACGGCTCCAATAAAGTTAACGAAGAAACTTGGAATCAGGTCTCGTTATGAGATGTTTGTTTACACCAGCAATAAGAATTTATTGGAACGCCACAGGTCCAGACGGGAACGTGAACCAAGTAGAATACAGTACCAGTGAAAAAGCTAAAGCAACTATCAAAGAAGAATCGAAAGCTGCAAGCGTTTGTTTTTTATAAAATTCGGAAAAATACACCAATGTCATCTAAAATTCATCGCTATGTTAAATTTAAATCGAAGTGGCATCGAAAAAGATTTAAAGAGATGCAGAAAGTTAAAAAATATTATTCTTTGTTTACATGTGTTTTACCCTCGTCACTTTTCACGAGTCATAACCACAGAATTAATTATTGTAAGTTCAAACTAAGTTCCAGTATAAAGAAGAACCCTGGTCCCATTGTGGACCCCAGTAAAACTATAATGTTGAGCACCTTACAGCCAAGGCAACTTTAGAGTATTTCGTCAAAATGCTGGACAACAGTGTTTTTGCGATGAGTTTGAGTTCTTTCATATACCACAACAATGGGCGGATTTATTGTCCTAATGATTTGATACAAATAATGGATGTTGGTAATCAGTTATATTCAAGGTTGGCGCATTCAGCTGCCTTTCTTGTTGTTGGCAGAGTTACCATCAATGTTAAGAGTGTTTGATACTGCCTCCAAGTTTCTTACAGTGAGAGCTACACTGGAAATGTTCATGGGAATAGTGCAATCGAGGGATACCATTACTGTATGTCTTTTCTTGGAGCTTTCGAATCGATTATGGCTCAAAGCTATACCTCATTTATTTTAGGAGTAAGATGAATTGTTGTTGGAATCTATTGTTGTAATAATGGTGCTTTTAAAATATTTGATTCTCATGGTAGAGATTTGTATGGAAACAGTCACCCTGAAGGGACATGCGTTCTTTTAGAAGTACCATCTGTAAGTAGTTTAGTCCAGTATATTCAAAGTTTATATCAGATCAGTGATATATTTGAGGTAAAAGGAATAAAAATTGCTAAAGTTAATCTTAATATTGCTGAAAACAACAGCTTTTGTCCTCGTAAGCAGTGTTGTCCACTGGCACTATATTAATTGTGTTACTCTGTCATCAAGCCCTGCAGTTACTGGGATTCTAATACGTTAGCTGCTATTGTGAACATTGGGACTAAATTCTACCATGGCTGGTGTATAAACAGTCATCTTACAATCAATGATTTACCTAAATATGTCACCATTTGAGGAGTAAAGGTGAAAGTGAATCTTCATGCCAAAAGTACAGGAGTGATGACCTTTGATTCAACCTTTGCCCCATATACATTTCCAGGATAAATGTATTAGTAAATTGTCGACCTATAATATACATTTGCTCACGAAAATGACTTCCTGTTTCTTCAGTGACGTCAGCATTCCAACGTTTACAAACATTTGTGAGGCTGACAAGATAAAATTTGAATACATATTTATTATGAACTATTACCTTCAAGGCATTTACATGTACGAACTTGTTTCATCAGGGATTCGCTGATTTGAAGTTTGAAGTTCCTACTTATTAAAAACCAACCTTTTACAAAAAAAAAAAAACACCAGCAAAGATGATTCAACGTCATCCTAGCATTTCTTAAATAAAACAGGAATCGGCCAGAGGATAGGCCGAATATGGCCTCTTTATTTTTAGGTTCTTGCGTAAGCGTTTCTAAATCGGTGTGCTTTGTAATCTTTCTATAATCAGATTGATTACTAATTACTGGGTTGCCGATATGGCAAACCCAGTCGAGGTGTGCGTTTAGTTTGTTTGTTTTCTTTTTTTTCTTTTTTTTAGTTTTTTTTTTCCGTGTCAGTAAAATTCTTGCCTGTCACTTCCCTGGTAAGTGGTGTCT
>NC_090872.1:27657003-27659503 GCF_036669935.1 Montipora foliosa
TCAGGGTCTTTACATAACTGAAGAGAAAGTGCTGTCTTTGTAATGACATCTGCAAATGGTTAGATTCTCTAGTCTTCTCGGATAAGGACGAGAAACCGTAGGCCCCGTCTCACAACCCTTCAATGTTCATAATCCTGTGGGACGTAAAAGAACCCACACACTTGTCGCAAAGAGGAGGACATGTAGTTGCCGATTTTGTGGTCTGTCTTCTGTGGTGTATCATGGTTAGGAGGTTATATGCTTAGAGATACTAGCTACATCAAGCTACTTTAAAATCCGAGGGTAAATAAAGAAATATATGATATATGATATTTTATTAAAAAACACCAATGAAATACCAAGTGAGCTTTCGCGCAAATACATGATATCTTCACACTTGAAAATAACATTTTATCTTCACACGTGAAAACGTCACTGTTGCAATGGTTGCATATAAAAATCGCGCCTTCCGATGCAAAGTGTGAAATGATTTAGTACTTCAATCGTTCGCTGCGCTCACTCATGAAATATTCTTCAACACTCGAAGAGATCTCCGCGCGGCCATGTAATATCCTCTATGTATGAAACACTAGCAACACCAATTGAATTATCCAGTGGATAAGGTGTTGTAGTTATCACTTTTTATGGAAAATTCTGGATTCTGGTTTCCGGTTTCCGGATTCCGGATGGCAACTGCAACCGTGGATCGAAGGGAATTACGTACTACCCAATTATGGAAGTTTCCAAAATGCAAACAGAGCTAGATTAAGCACAAAATTGTGGTATCACACGCAGCTTTGTGAAGAAAGAGAAGTGGAAAGGAAATCAAAACTAAATGATTTTGTGGAAGCTGTACAAAACATAGATCCAACTCTAGGGAGGGTACAAACTTGTGAACTGAACACTAATGAAACATGGTGAGCAACAACTAGCTCCATGACCAAGAACTGAACTGCATCACACAGGTTAGCCTGCGTCACAGACGTAAACAAACCCTGGTTACCGAGGTTTATTTTCGTCTGCGACGCAGGCTACATTGTGGGTAGCTTCCTTCCGAAAGATGCATTTGACGATACTAAAGTGGCCACGGTGAAAAATAATTGTTGTTGACAGACTACGGTCCACTATCCTAGTGGGGCTCCGTTTGTTATCCAACAGTCGAAGCCGTGGCCACTTTAGCGTCAAGTCGTGCGTCTTTCGGAAGCTTTCTTGCGATCGAGTCAGTGAACGGCAACTACCGCCTGAGGTCGCTCGCAGGCTTGCTATTGTGTTGATGGTCGGTTGAAACGCTGAGTGGTGTTGAAATAAAAGTTCAATCTTTGTCAATTGATTCTTGTGTGGAATTGTGACCGTGGGAACGGAGTTTGGTGGGCTTCCCAAGAGGTAGTATCGAATACGAAGCCCCCGAAAACGAAGACCGAAGACAAAACACCCATTAGAAAACAAAGACCTTGAAAACGAAGACCTTGAACGAAGGATGGGAGCAAATTTCAAAACTAGCCCAGAACACCTCAAATCGACACAAGGATACCAGGTGAAGTAAGAGTGCGTTTATTTTATTTATTTTCCTCGCTGTGAACTAGAATTTTTTCTGACTGAGCATTCAAATTATGTTTGGGTCGCCTGTGATCGCTCACGCGTCCAGCCGTCTCTTCTCGGGGAGGATACCCACAGGTAACCCAAGCTCGATATATGAGCAGCTCTTTATATGATGACCTTTGCATTGTTACATGACTCGAGCGATTTGCATATTTATAAGGATTTGTATGCGGAAAATAACGATTGTTTCTGTGACGTATGAAAATGTAACGATTTAAAGTGTGTTTTTTCCCTCCTGTGTGGTCTTTGAGCCGATTTACGGCCATTCCTGTTAGTTTTGAGGAACCGGTTTGCTCCCTCTATATATACTCATACTAAACAAGGTTGGGTACTCTCACGAAGCAGTCGATCCGATCCGCCGAAGGAAAACGGCCGTAAATTGTCTCCAGCAGCTCCAGTCGCCTCGAAATTCCGGGTAGAGCACGGACGATAGTTAATTGTTCCTTCCGTGGTCTTTGCTTGGCGTCGAATCTTCACAGAGGCCGAATAAAACGTCGGCAATCTCTGAAAATTTTCCCGTTTAAGCCATCAAACTTCGCGTTACCCAACGATCAAAAGTTAGCTTAGCGACCCGGCCAGAGACTTCCACTCCGGGTGGGAGACAGTCCTTTGCTCCCATCAAAAATCAATACCCTCGTACCCTGCAGTTCTCAATACTCGTTGTCGTTCATCTGTGAAACTAAAGAAAGACTTTTGCTGTAGGATTTCAAGGAAGTGAATTTAAGGAAGTGATTTTTGATGGGAGCAAAGGACTGTCTCCCACCCGGAGTGGAAGTCTCTGGCCGGGTCGCTAAGCTAACTTTTGATCGTTGGGTAACGCGAAGTTTAATTTGAACAAAGCCTCTTTCGATGGCTTAAACGGGAAAGAAGAGCTGCTCACAAATCGAGCTTGGGGTACCTGTGGGATACCCGAACTTGAGTG
>NC_090872.1:27667003-27689503 GCF_036669935.1 Montipora foliosa
AAAATCTGCGTTTGGCTGCTGGACTACTTTGATATTTCAACTTGTGCCGAAAGTTTGTTCGTATTTTTGCATGATTGATGTTTTAGTTATCCAAGAGCTGCCATCGTGGTCATTATTTATTCCTTGAAAGCCTTGATTGATTCGCTTATCCTAGAGCTGAAAGAAAATTCGAAAACCGTGAACACTAGGGGTGCGTTCGATTGGGAAATCCCGATGTAGATCTTAACATCTGGATTTTCGGATTTCCAATCGAACGCAAAATCTAACAATGGATTTTGTCGCGAATATCACTAATTGAAATCCTTCCTGACATGGATTTCCAATTAGTGAAATCAAGAGAAATAATTTTCTCTTGGTGAAATCTGCGACAAAATCCGTTTTCAGATTTTATGTTCGATTGGAAATCCGAAAATCCATATTTTAAGATCTAAATCCAGATTTCCCAATCGAACGCATCCTAGAAATATTGTATTTTGAGGTGTAAAAACCAAGTCACGCGCGAGAAAGCTAATAGGCCTGGTTTAAACGTCGCGCCCAAGCTTATTTCCCTTTCGTAAACGGTCGTTGCCATTTGAAACGGTCGATGTCATTTTTTAGCTCTGAATTACACTCATTAGGTCTAAGAACTCAAAAGGTTGCGGTTACTGGGAGTTGTGTCTCGCTGGTCATATGAGTTAGGGTTCGGGTTAGGGTTCTGTTTAGGGTGAGGGCTAAGAACCGGAGTTTGAGTCTTGAAATTTTCGGACTCTTTTTTCGTCCAGTTTTTCTTTTATAAATGTTTTGTTTCCTTTTTTGTCTTATTTTTTGTTAATATTTTTTCTTAGTTTGTTTCTTTTAATTTTCTTTGAAGTGAAGTGTGCAGCCATTCGTGTAAACGGGGCTAAAATCAAAACGTTTTATTCTCAAAGGGTTTGAATTGTGTACAACATTGACACCACTGTAGACTTTGGCAAGATATTTTATTTTGAATTGCATGGAAGCGAGGTTCTTAACTGCCGTGACCAGAGGTTCTTATTTTTCGCTCATCCGTTCGCCATTTAACCGCTCCTTGCGAAAGAATAATAAAACAGCTGGCACCCAAGGTATCTATCTATTTGTTATTGCACATTTAACATTGTTTTCAGTTAACCACAAAAAGCAATGGAAATTAATGAATTGAGCTTTCTGTAACGCGTAACACACAAAAATAATCAACTGTAAGTAAACCCAAAAAGAATATATCAATCATTGAACTTAGAGGCTAATACCCAGATGAGATCCTCATCTTTTATAGGGCGATCTGCCGACAGTGGTTTAATACATTAGAGTCGCTTTGTTCATTATTTTTTGCTTCTATAATTCAGCTAAGCATTCGGTTCACAAACAGCCTCCACCTCCACACTGACAATCCATGTTAGCCAGTCGTTTTGCCAGAATTATCGTATCAGATCAGATCACAGTACCTTTTCTTGAAGGAGCTGTGGTCCACATGGTCGTATAAATGGTTTACAATGCTAGGTGTTGTACCATTTCCTGGAGTTCAGACCAGTCTTCACTCAAGGCTTCCCTGTTCGAGACGGCTCTTTTGTTCTGTTGTAAGTGAGTAGCTTTATTGAACTGATTCGATTCCTAATCGGTTTACGTTGCTCTTTACTTTTCATCAAGATCCTGCAGTGTTTTTTTGTTTTTTTTTTTTTTCTTTTTTTTTTTACCTAAGTTATTAGCGGAAGATAAGCTGGTACTAATCTAGCTGTTTCGTGATCTTGATAGAACCTCGTTCCCAATGTCTTCGTTTTTCTTCCTCTGGGACTGGAGGGAAAGAAGACAGACCCTGGAAAAGAGGTAAATCTCGACTAACTTTTTCAGAAAACGGGAAGAGATGAAAGTCAGGGTAATCCCAGTTATCAGCTCTTTGCTTTTCCATGTGCCGCGGTAACACAATTCGATCGGTTCATCATTAAATATGATTCGCTAAGCCGGTCAGGTTAACCCTAATTCAAACAGCGCAACAGCTGCGTAAACTTAATTGATACAAATGGAGCAGGCGTTATTCCTTCTTGTTAGGCTTCTAATTACAAATAAAGAACGCTTTGGTTCGTTATCTGATTCTACGACGTATCGCTCGAAATGAGGAGAAGAGCTCTGTTAGGCATCCTTGCTATTGTCAATAGCTTCGGCTCTGTGCTTTGTTGTGGCGGAGGAGGCGGACCGCAGCCTTGCTCTTATTCAACTTGCGCACATCAATGGCGAAACGATTGGAGTCCCGGTACGTCCACGGGAAGGTGCGTAGGGCAACACCGTAATGCGCATCACATCTATACGTCTCATAGCGGAACGACACCGTGCCCTGCGTCGACGACTTGCAATCCTGCGACTCAGCGCAGAACTATGTGTAAGTAGAGTACTCATAGATGGGTGGGGAACTATCACCGAATAAAGAACGACAACCGGCGACAAAACAACGAGAAACTCACACAGCGTTGAACACAGTTAACTTAAATAGATCTTTCGGTAGCCAAAGTTCCAGTGTTATTTCCTTAATGTTGGCTAATAGGATTACACCAATTTCCCAAGCACAGTTTGACTGTTTTTCTATCCCTGATATTGTTTAGAGCAATCTACACTGCAAAGCTGAATAGAATTGCATCTCAATCGTGTATTAGCGAGAACTGCGTTGGATTTTTTTTTTTTTTTAATTAAGGTCATGTGGAATGTTTCGCTAAATTTTAGATTTAAGAACCTTTAACTGCACACCTGTTTATGCTAAAACATACTCTGATTCGTAAGGATTCAAAAACTTTGATGCTCTTGCACTCGGATGTTTCAATCAAGTCTCAGAATCACCTGTACAGGAACTACAAAATATATCAAATTTCGAAAGCATATAAAGATTAAGTTTTTTTTTTCAGGTTACTTGTAAAACATGTATTTGTTGCATGAAGTAATCAATAGCACACAAAATACAAACGGCGTTATTCAAGGGAACAGGTGTGTTTGAATAAGTGAGACGTCTTCACATCAAAGGAACATTTGAGGAGTGGTAGCCGTTATTAGACCAAGTCTTAAAGATTAATTTCGGTGTTTTGATATTCCATTAATTATTTAGGTGTCCATGACTTAATAAAGTCGAAAGATAAAGGTGAATATTAATTTTGAGTCGGAGAAAATTATGTTGCTCCGTACGTACTGTAATTCGCAGTACGGACCGCGGAAACGAGATAAGTAACATATTTATTATGATATCTCCAAGGTAAAAAGGCGCAGTGGAAAGGAAACAAGTTGAAGTCAAGCGGAACGTTCAACTACCACAAATGATTGGCATGAGTAAAAATCTGAAAAACGAATAAGTTACAGTAGGCGTATTAAAAGTTTTACAAGTTTATTTCGCATAAGCATGAAGTACTCGCTAGAAACTAGAGAAAGTTGTATCGAATTGAACTGTAGAATACGGCCCCACTAAATTAGCCAATCATACTATAGCGCGCGTACTATTTGAGAGATATAACGATATGTCGTACACATGTCCTTTTATTTGCATTATTCGTCGACTGGACTGATATTCAGTATCTCATATCCCTGAATTAATGAAATTTGGTTTCTTATACATCGAAGGTTCCTGTAAAAATGCCTACCATTGTCCGTATCATACCTGGTCGTCATGGACTGGGATAATCGCCCAGGGTACATGTGGAAGACAGAGCCGCTACCGCGACTACAACGAGCACGTCAAGTACGATATAAGGGAAAACAACTGCAATGGGATTCAAAGCTCTTGTGGATCACGGCAGTACAACTATAGGGACTGGTGTAAGTTGTAAACCATTTCCTCCCGGTAGTCCAGTTTTCCTCTCTTAACCAATGTTTAATTTCAGTTAACTTAATAACCGTTAAGGTAATTAGGAGGCAAAGAGCCTCCTGGTGAATGTACTACTAATAAAGCCTTTATTATTATTATTAATATTATTATCATTATCATTATCATTATCATTATCATTAACATTATCATTATCATTATCATTAGTAGTAGTAGTAGTAGTAGTAGTAGTAGTAGTAGTAGTAGTAGTAGTAGTAGTAGGTGGAGTTCCTGTGGCAGACTACGTTTAAAATGGCTCGAGTGTCGTCGTAGCCAGATATGGAAATTAGCCAAGTGCTTGTCACGCAGCCGCATGATGTGTTTTGTTATTTTCGAGCGAAAGCCTTCGGAAAAGCTCACTCTGACTTTCTAACGCACACACTACTTCCCTTATTCGAATTACTGCTTTATCGGACTGAATTCACAGAAGAAAGTATCCCGTAGTTTGGTCCGGAGCAAAATTTCCAAAAATTTGAAACCGCGAACGTAAGTGACAAAAATTTGAAACATTTTTGGATTGCATTTATGTAAGAGCATTTGAAAATCCTGATTTAAGCAAGAGATCGGATTTTACCGTTTGTGTGTTTTACCCTGTACTGTAAACACAAACCAGGCCTCTTGTGCCGCTATTGCCGTGTTGCTTCTTCAAATCATGAACATACAGAAGCACGCAAATGTTTCAGAGTACTTATTTTCTTCTGACACTTGTTGCCAGTGCACTTGGTCACGTTGCCGAATTTGCGATTTATCTCTGGGGCAATTTCAATCCTAATAACATGGGTGACAAGTAGGCCATTTCCGAGTTCATGTCTGCCTCCTCTTCAAAGTGAGTCTAAGTGCGAAGTTTTTGTGAAGGTAATTAGTTCTACTCTACAGCTGAATGAAAACTAATTTTCATAACAAAAACTTCGCACTTGGACTCGCTTTGAAGGGAAGGCAGACATGAACTCGGAAATGGCCTAATACTTCTTAATTTTGGCGCAAAATGTCAGCATTAATTAATAATTTTACATGTGAAATTACAACGTTGCCATGGCAACTTTTCCTACAGTGCCGAAATAGCATCTTATGAATGTACATTTAATTTGTGACCCATGATATTAATAGCTAATCAAATGGTATACTCGTGAAATTAGAAAATAATTTCACTTCCGTTTTGTCCAAAATCAAATAATTTCCCGAGCCTTTAGGCGATTTTGGACAAAACGGAAGTGAAATTATTCCCTTAATTTCACTCGTCACCATTTGACTACCCATACACACTTTGCGTGCATTTTACTTTTGGAGCCGTTCGTGTCGTTCAGCCCACAAGCCGACCAACGTTTTCGGTTCTTCTTTCGACCACGAGTCGTATTCTTTATTCTGAACAGTGCCAATGTCAGCGCTTCCCTCGATCGTGTCCTCCATTTTGAGTTAGTTCGGACTACCCAAGCTGTCGCTTGCTAAGGCTGGGCTGTCGTGCTGGCTAGCAGTAGCGGTGTCAATTTCCAGATTACAAAACCACCAAGCCAAGAAAGTTCAAAATTGTCAAATGCTGTAGATATCTTTTGAAAGAAGTACAAGATTTGTCCAGAAATCAGAAAGTAAATGTAATTGGCGTCGTTACACTTGGCAGCAACCCCTAAAACAACTAACTAGTAAGCAAAAGGGAGAAAATGGCCTTGTGAAAGAAGATTTCCTTCTGGAAAATGCCAGTGGATCGGACTTGCGACAATCCACATTGGGGGTGAATTGTTGTCAACGCCGACCCATGGAAAGAGCTACAAATTTGACAAATGAATCTAACTGTAAAAAATTAGTATGGTACAACGTTGCTTGTTACTGCTCCAACAACTACATATACTGAGACTGATTTCCAGTTAGAGTTTCTCAAAGGACAGGAGCTTCTTTCGAGCACCGAAAGAGAACTACATGTTGCGGAGTTTGACTTTGTTGATAAGGTAAATATATTTATGACACGTCGGATAAAGTCCTGTAAAACGAGAATGCCCCATGCAATACACCTTATTCCAAAATGGCCGCCATTTTAGTTTCTTTTGTTTCCATGCAAATTGGCCCTTATGGCCTCGTTCAAGGTGAAATATTCTTTTGAATTTTACGTTTGAAAGCGGCGGCCATTTTGGAATAAAGTGTATGGGCTAAGCAGTTTTGAAATGCCCCACTTGTCGCCGGAACAACTCAAAAAGTGAAGGCTGCAAGCAAAGGTATCATCTTTCAGCAAAAATTGGTGGCAAACCTGCTTGGCTCACAGCATTTATCAACGCCACGGCCATACGACTTTAAAATAAATAACTGTTGTATGCAATAATTTGTTTTTTAATTTTATTTTATTTTTCCTAACAGTTATTCGAAACAAGTTTCTTTCTACAACAAGAAGCTCCAATTAGCCTATACTCGGGCCTGCAAAAGTACAGTGGTGTATGGTTAATTTAGCACTAAAGAAACAAAAAAAGAGAAGTTTGTCCTCCTTACATCGGCGTTATATTGCGCTTCTCATGATGTTCGACTGTATATGTATTGAATTCCCAGACCCAGATTATCTTCATTACAGAGCTCTCAAGTTTTAAAGTTCCAAAGCGTGAGATGCTTGCTGCAGATTGCGCCAAAGGCGCAAGTGTCCTGTGTTTCTTGTGCCGGAGGCGCCAAACAATTCTAGGGGGTCCGTGGGCATGCTCCGCCGGAAATTGTTTTGAAATTTGCACTAGTCAGATCGCTGAAAATGCACCGTCGAGTCCGCCATTTTGTTTTTTTCATGCTCTCAAGTTTTATAGTTTTCAAAGCGTGAGATGCTTGCTGACGGTCAGCCTGAGCTAACATATCGGCCTATCATTCATATATTAACGGGTGAAAGTCCTGAAGAAACAAGAAAATTGGTCGCACGCGAACAGATTGAACATTGGCCGAAGTTAAGTGCTAGTAAAGGAGCGAATTCGGAATTCATGAGCACTTCTGAAAGCTTAAAAAAAAGGTAGAGTTACCTTCGAGAAAAGTGCCAGTGCGTGAGAAATGCTCGTGTCGGCGTGAGTGTGTGAGATTGCATCGAAATGCGTGAGACTTGAGATCTCTGTCATTATAGGTGGTGACAACGACCACTGGACCATGGAAACGAGGTAAAAATAGTGTATTTATTCCAAAATGTCTAAGAACGTTGTTTTTTACTGATCGATGGGTATTTTCGCTGTGTTTAAGGAAGGAAACGCTAATTGAACGGTTTAAGATAAAACGAAATGACTCATTGAAACATCTTTTGCAGAAACAAATGAAAGAGAAACGAAGGCGAGATGTGAAAACACCTTTCCAAGATGACCAACTTTTCGCGCAGGTCACTTTGTCATGTGCGCGACACGTGAAGATGTGCACTATATCTCAACACTTCAAAATACTTTCATGCAGAAGTACACAAGTTCCTTGAGGATGGCCATGCTAAATGAATTCATAGCACGGGAATCAAATATTTATACTCAAATATACTCACAGTAATATGCACCCAATTGTCAAAATTATAAATATATGTTATTTGCAAGCCGGGAGGTCCGTATAGCGAAAAACTTTGACCGAGGTCTTGAAAATGCTGGCCTAGGCCGCAGACTGAGGGCAGCTTTTTCAAGACCTCGGTCACGTGCAGTTTTTTGCTTTACGGACCGACCCTTAGCTGGTAAATAATTTTTTTTTTCCTCTCTTTCTCCCTTCCTCTCTGAAATCAATTTTTTTAATGGTGAAAAAGAGAAATATTTTTATTTGAATTCTATTTCCAAACCTCTTGTCTAATGAAAAATAACCTCTGTATGTAAAAGGAGTCGGGGTAAAAATGGAAATTTAAGCACTCACATAAGCTCACGCAACCAAGGCTATGATTGAAAATTCCGCCCGCTTCCCGGAACCAAAAAAACAAATTGCAGGATTTGTTGAATTCCGCCCGCTCACGCACTGGGAAAAAAGTAAAAGAATTATAATTCTCTGTGATCAAGTTTTGGAAAGAACGTATCAAAGACATACAGCAAGCAAAATCTATTGTGCAACTTCCATGTACATTACCAGTATGACTTGGGCTGTATTGAATCTTAAAAGTTGTGTTGAACGCTAGAATTTCTGAAAGTAATTCTGTTAACATTAAATACCTTTGTCTCTATAAGCTTGATAAAGCAGTGTAGAATTCATTTCCTACATTCATAACTGATAATTACAGGGAAGTAATTAATTTCCTGTCATAATATTATATAATAGGACATAGTGACATAGCTGTACATTCACTTGCAGCATTTGATCCATACCCTAAAACATCACACTTAAACATAAAAAACCCTAAAAGATCACCTTGACAGTTGCTTTACTAGTGTCAATGGGATGTGAACCAGGGCTTTTCTAGGTTATGTCCCTGCAAAGGTTGAACTTACCAGCAATATGCCATGCGGTGGACCAGACTTTTAACAAGAAACTATTTCAATAAGAAACTAGTTCCAAAAACAAAAATAGTGTTTCGTTTACAGAATGGTAAGGCCAGGAGAAATGATAAAATACTGTAGTTTGGGTCACTTGGTCTGTCATATTTATTTTGCTTCGTCTATTGAAACTCTCGAGAAATAAACTTCTGAAGGGTCAGAGGCCTGTCAAGAAATATTAACCATTAAAAAGAAGAACAGATACTTGTTTATGTCCACAATACATCGAAGCATAAAGTGTACAAATGCCTATTTTACCTTCAACTTCATAACATTTCAAATTCCGTTCTCCGTGAATCCTCTATCACATGTGTTACATATGAACCATGGCAATTACTAGCTTCACCATCACTGGTTCCTCGTTAACCCAATTTATTACTATGACTTGTCTACATTACTGATTAATTAACACGAAAAGGGATAACTTGGGAATTTTTAACAATATATCCATTTCCTTCGCTTTTGTGTTTGTCAGCATTATGATTTGCAATACTTCTGGTCTCACGTGCACACAAGCTTGTTTTCGTATCTCGTAGATGTTTAGATTTCCAATTACAAACTCTGTTTTGATTCGCCACTCTAACTAGTACTCAGTGTGTAAATAGTTCACCCTTAATTCAAAATAAATACGTTTCGTTTCCGAGAAAACGAAACAACAACATTCTTTTATAAATCGTACCGGGTATTCCTGATTTCTGTATTAAATTTAACTTTCATTTTGCATTTACCTGCTCATCCTCGCATTTCTCAATAAAGTACTCGCTGCTTATTAAAGAATTAGTATTTTGACTTGCATCACTTTCACTTACATGTTGCATCCATTTCAGTTACATCTGAGTACATTTCCGTTTCATTCAATTGGCGGAACGACCCGTTTCGAAACTAACGCTCGACATCTTTTAGTGTGGGTCTACCACGAAAAGCTTATTCCTTTCTTTGTATGTGTTTTGAGCGCCCTAAGAACAAACCGATTACGCCAACGCAACGTCGATTGCTCTCTATGACTTACGTGGTTTGCTTTTAATAACCAGTGTAAAAAGCGCCAAGTGCCTTCTATTGCGCATTGCCCAATCACAACACCGCCACGTGCTTTCTATTGTGCATTGCCCAATCAAACACTGCCACGTGCTTTGCATTCTGCATTTTTCTGCACCAGGAAAAACTGAAATCAACATGTTTTATAACTCGGTGCCCTTACGGGCCTGAGTAATAATCATATTACTGAATTTTTGCATAAGTTGAAAAAAATAATATTGTGACATAACGTTTGGGTTTCCATTTGTTTATCAGTTAATTAGAAATTCCAAAACGTGGTTAGTGTTCCAGTTCGTCTGTATGAAATAAAAGGTATATTTACAACAAAAGCAAACTGTTCCACGCGAGTCATTTTTCCCCGTCATGTTCTCACTATATTTTCTAGGCAAGTATTTTGCTACCCGTGAAATTCATGACCTCCAAGTAGCAAAAGTATAACGGCACAAATCCACACCAGATTTTACTATCGGTCGTTTTCCCCTTTGTCTTCCGAGTCCAAGTACACAGTTTTACAGAGAAGAAAACACAAGCAACAGCTTCATTTTGATCACACCTAACCTTCCTTACCTCTTTTACCACGTCCCTTGTGACGCTCAGTCGGTTACGGGGATAGTGACATTTGCAAACAATCGTACGTAACATTTTACATAAACGGCAGCATCCCACGTAAACGCCTCTAGGTGTCTTGTTATTATGATGAGCAAAAAGCTGTTGTAGCCCCCCTATGGACACGCAAGGCATATATACAGAGAGACGGAGGTATGATATATTTTAAAAGTGCGCGGGGTTACTCGCATGGCAGATTTTGCCAATAAAGACTGGGAAAATACCATTGGTAAATTTTAATCCCAAAACCAAATGCAAACACTTCAAAATGACCAATCACCAATTTTGAGCTTCCAGGCAAAAATTATTGAGTGCAATCCTCGTAAAATATATAATTCACTCACTCTCTCACTCACTCTGTTTTGTAAGGTTCCTGTAAATACGCGCAGTGCACTCTTAGTGGTTGGAGTTCCTGGTCGGATCTGCCGACACCTGTCGACGTTAGTCATTGTGCTTCTCAACGCCGCACAAGGAGTTACAGCTTGACGTGGTTATACACGGAGCGACAGAATAATTGTGATGGCGTGTCACCTCAATCATGTCCATCAAACATTGTTGAAACAAGAGAAAAGAGTAAGTCTTCCTAAACTAATTTATATATAACATCGTGGTTGAAATATCACCTCTTCCGATGGCTGTGTTGCCAACACGGTTGTCCTGGTGGTGTAGTGGTAATTACACCCGACTAAATAACGGGGGGACGTGAGTTCAAATCCCGCTCCGGGCAAATTTTCTTTCAAAACATTTATTCAGTTAAAAGTATGATTATTTGGGGTGTGCATTGTCAAGGTTTCTCTCCTACGCTCTCTCATATTCATATAACTGAATATAGGAGTTCAGCGACGTGAAAGAGGGCTCATCAATACTTTCGTAGAGCGTAAACTATTTATAATAAAACAAGCAAGAGGCACAGTAGCGACTCAGACTTTGAGTCGCTACTGTGTGTCTCTGCTTTTGAATGCGGTCGTGGGACACCGAAATAACTGCTAATTCGGGAAACTTAAAGCTTGTACGAACTCGTATAAGCGAAATCGCAAATGGTTTACTTCAAAATATTTGTCATATGGCGCGAAAGATGGTTTGACGTTTTTGAAAAAAAAACTCAGTCAAAACAACTCGATAAGAGTTGCTGAAGGAGTAAAATACGGCCTTACTTAAATGGAAGACTAATTAAGAAGATGTAAGTCTACATATTCATGAGGGAATCGCCATTGAAGGACCTCTGTTGTAGGAATTAAAGAAACTGGTAGTTCAGTTAACGCCAGCGGGATATTGTGGCTCTTGGCTCTATACAATCTATATCATTTTCGTTTTAGTTGTTATGTGTCCCCCTCTGGCAAGTCCGTCGCATGGCAGTTGGCATAACGATGATTGTGCAGCCAACTCGCAGTCTTGTCCCTCTGTATGTCTCCTCCAGTGTGACATATCGAATGGATTTCAACTCGAAGGTCCCAACAAAAGAGAATGTCTTGCCAGCGGTCAGTGGTCGACGCCCTGGGCTTCTTATTGCAAAGGTAGGTGTGGGAAACAATCGCTACTTCGGAAACAATCGATTCACCTTGCTTGTACCCGTTCCTTGAGTGAGGCTGTTTCGATACTAAATTGGATTAACGCTTGGATGGGTTAATACTGCAAAATTCGAATCTCGGCTTTGTTGATCACTGTTTGTTTTTTTGTTGTTTTTTTTTTTTTCGGAAGATTTTGTTTGCGGCTGTAACAGTAAACTGTAATGATATCGACTAACGTTCAAAAGACCTTGTTTTGTATTTTGGTCATTTTGGTTTCTCTCTTCTTTCTTTCAGACGTGAGACCTCCTACAATTACTTGCCCTCAATCCATTTCCACTCCCACCGATCCAGGCAAACCAACCAAAAGGGTTTGCATCCCCGACGCAGTTGCCGTCGATAATAGCGGTCAGCAGCCAACTATCTCGAACAACGCCGGCGCGCAGTGTAAAGATTTTGAAGTTAGCGGGATTCCACATGAAGTAAGATATACTGCGAGAGATGCCGCTGGCCTCACGTCTACATGTGCACTTCAAATTAGGGTTTCAGGTAAGAAACTGGAGAAACTGTAGAGATGGTTAGAATTCGAGACACGCGTCGAAGAGTTTGGTAAATTCTCTTCTCATATTTTTACAGATCAAGAGCGTCCGCGCATTGCCTCGTGCCCCTCTGACTTTAAGAAAGAAACCAATCAAAACGAAATCCGTGTAACTTGGGATTACCCTGTCTTCGAAGACAACTTTGATCGCCCCCCGGTACAGCTTACTATCAGCAGCAACAGAAGCCCTGGTGCCTCATTTCCCTGGGGGAGATACCAAGTCGTGTATACGGCGACAGATAGAGCCGGAAATAAAGCCACTTGTGAATTCTACTTGGAAGTCGGGCGTAAGTGTTCTTTTCTGAGGACGTTTAGATTATGTGGGATGTTGGGAGTCGTAAATAAATTTTCCTTTAGGAAGGCTTTGGCAGATAATACCGCCGAGAGGAACTGTTAAAAACACTTCAGTTAGTAATTAAATATAACTTATAATTTTGTATAATTTAGCATGGCGTTCGATTCACGGCAATCCTGTCAGGGTGAAATGTGAGACGAAGCAAAAATCAATGAAACTTGCTTCATCTGTCATCTATAAATATCGGTGAACTTTCTTCTCAAAAGAGAGAGACTAGGTTAGGATAGGAAAAGCTCAAGCTGTTATGAAAACAGCAGCCTTCCGTTTTCAGCTGCGTTTTCCGTTTCACACGGTAAACCCGATGCTATACCTGAATCCCTCAATTGTTCGAGAATCGTTAGTCGAAGAGATACTGAAAGCATCTGCGTTGACCAATGAGAAAATAAGGCCACTAGAAATTGATTTCTTGCAACTGGCATTGAAAACAGAAAACAAAGCAACGCAAAATGGCGCTGTAGTGACTAAAACCACGTAAATACCAGCCAGATTGCTTTCTTGGCTGAAACATTACATCCAGTTCTCATAATATCATTTTTCGTCTCTCTTGAAATACGACTTTTTACAGTATTTTGAAAGGTGAAAATTTGCTTGTCTACCTTCAAGTTACTTTTCATTTGTTTCTCAGCTGATCTATTTGCTTCAATTTGGAGGTACAAAAGTCAGATCGACTCGGATCGACGGGAAAAAAAGATAAGCCGGAAGGCAAAAATCAGCATAGCGTTATATTTAATTAACCGATCAAAGTTCAAAAGTGTCAAGCATGTTTATTTGCAAATGGCGAGATTAGCCAATACGAGTCGGTCGGTCCAATCCGGTTATGAGCCAACCCCTCTCCCCTCCGCTACTCCACCTCTTTACCTTTGTACTTTACCCCTCCAACCCCACCCCCTCCCCTTCCCCCCTTCCCCTGAGTAGACAATGCGTAACAGCCCTATGGCCTAGGTATTCAATCGTCTTTGATAAACGTCTTTTTTATTGACCGTATTAATTATCTTCTCTCTGAATATCATTATTGCGCCAGCTGTTCCTTGCACCTATTTCGAGGCACCTGCTTATGGGGTAAGATCCTGTAACAAGAATACTTCGGACTCCAATGGCATACTTTACGAAATGGCTTGCGTTATACAGTGTGTGCAAGGATATTCCTTCGCTGATCCAGCAGCCGCTAATACTTACCTGTGCCGGTCAGATGGCACTTGGCTGAAACTCCTCTACGGTGGTCAATTTCCTCAACCAGTTTCCCCCAAAAGCCTGCGCCCTTGGCCAGATTGTGCACGTAAGTAAACGTGTATGACGTGGAAGTCATTATGCAACCTGAACGGAGACTGTCTTACCAAATGTGCTTTTGTGACACGGGATTGAGTTTGTTTGCCATAATCATTGTTGTGCCACCTGGAAATCAAATTCCTGCCGTTTTAAACTCTTCTCACAACTGAGTGGAGTCATAATTGATCGAAAGAGTCATAAGAAAGCAACTAAAGAAATACATCACAATGTTTGAACCGTACATTCCAATGAACCCAGCCACCCGTACCATTCCCACAAGTCTCCTATGACTCCGATTCACTACTTGCACAATCCCATAATACATCTCTATCACCCCTCAATACTTTTGCATAACCATTGTTTGCAATTTTTCCTTGGACATTAAAATGTCCAACGAGAAGTCGAAAACAATGCCTATGCAGATTTTTGGGGGAGGGGGGGGGGGGGCTGAAAGAGGTGTATTCTGAGATTTGTGCAAGTAGTGAAAAATAGAGCATCCGTGGAAGTTACTTGTAAGGTCATAGTTTCCACTAGAATTTGTCCTCGTTACTTGCACTAGAATTTCCTCTAATATCCCCGGCATCGGCATCGAAAAAACTCACTTCTTCAGTATTATTTTCTTATAATTTCGGTCCAACTTATAGTCTTGCGCCTCAACAACATATACGTGCCTGTGACTGAAAATGCTCCAATAGTTTAGAAAGTACGAAATATGAGCGAAAAAAAAAAGGAAAAAAATCCGAGCGAAATCGAAAAAACTTAATGAAGATGCGATGTTGTGTAATACCTTGTGGTCAGACAGACGCAGGCTTATCACAAAAACATTTCTTACCTTCTGGAGTACCTCTAAGCCTCGGAATTGATCCAAACTTTCCACAAAAACGTTTTTTATTTGGCTTTATTCAGGGAGAAATTTTGCGTTCCGACGAAAAAAAAAATTAGCTTGGCAACGCTTAGCGCAATTATTTACCATATAAGGTCATTCTAAGGGATTTGAGCTGATGAACGAGATTTAGTGAACCAATCAGAGCACGAGAAATGCGTTAACCGAGGTTGAAAATTCAATAATTGCTAATATTTCTTTGGTCTTCGCGCTGACAGAGGTCGCATACTTTTCTCCATTCATCTGCCACGTGTAAGCACGCCTGGTGCCCAGGATACATTCAAGACAATAGCCCTTTTAACGGTTAGTTTTTCTCATTTGCATTACAATGTAATCTAGCATGTATGTGAGGCAATTTCGGGCTATTTTGTAGTTTTAACGCGAAATTGCCTCGCTCCCACGTTAGAATACATTGTAATGCAAATGAGAAAAACTAACCGTGAAAAGGGCTATTAATTAATAAGCAGTTAGGGAAGCATCCCCTTGTACCCATCCAATTGCACATAGTGTGACTGCACATTTACATCTAGAGTCATTTTGCTGGGAAAAGCCGGACAGGCTATGTCCAGGTTGGAAGATGTGCGCCGACTTTGATAAGAATTGCGAAGTGTCCTCGTGCCCCGATCTCAACTTTGCAGAAATACATCACGAAATGTCTTCAAAACTCTGCTATTCAAGTACAATTACGAGTAAGCTAACTTAAAAATAACACGAACTCAAACCTTAACCCAAAAGGCTACAATTACACAGATGATGCTTATACTTAACGGGACACTTCGTGGCGTTTATCAAAATTAAGCGTTCGGCGGCAGTCTTTATTACTTGCAATCTTAAGCCGATGACACACAGCTCAAGATCTTGCAACAATAGAACTTTGAACAATGTTTCACTGAGACGTGTTGATCGGAATAGAGCTGGTCTCGATTTTCGTTCAACAACGTTCAACGTGTTGAATAGCATATTTCAAAAGTCAACATCGCATGACACACAGTTTAACATTTGTTGAACAACAGCTGCAACATTTGTTGATCAACTAATGTTGAACTGTGTGTCACCGACACAAGTTGAAAAAGAGTGCTTCTTGTCGCTTCCAAACTGAATTTAATAAGAAAGACTCCTAATTCTTGCAGACCTAATAAAGTACGACCATAATTCTTTAACCTGTACATGCAAAATTCTCTTTAAAGCCGAGCAAAACGTGAACGCCGCAAAAAAGAACTTCACTTTTTACACTGGGTCGTGTTCTGCCAATGAGCAAGAAGCCTTGCTGAGGATCCGTCAGAATTTTTTAGATGCAGTGAGTCAAAGTCCGCTGGCTAAATTAACATTGTGTGACGCCAGTCAAGGACAAGATTGCGTGGTTGAGAATGTGCGAGTGTACTGTGGTTCTAACTCTAGGAAGAGAAGCGTGGGCGATCAGAGGATTATCACACTAGATTTTGTGATGAAGGACAATAATGCTTCCTCAGATCCCAAGACAGAGGCTGCTAAGTACGTGTTGTCTATGGTTAACTCATGATTATCGGTAGAAATCACATGCAGAATGATTCCGAGATGTTGAAAACTACTTTTTCTTAAAAATAATATTATTAAATAATTCTGAACTTATTTAACTGTCAAGTGTATTTGACGCTTAGGCACTGATTGGAGACAATGCACAGAATCAACCCATAGCAAATGAAAGAGTGGTTTTTGAGGAGAGGGGAAAACCGGAGTACCCGGAGAAAAACCTAATGAAGCAATGCAGAGAACTACCAAACTCAACCCACATATGACGCCGAGGCTGGGAACATTGGTGGAAGACGAGTGCTCTTACACCACTTTAATCTTTTATTAGGAAGCTTTCAATCACGTAACTTAAGTGGTTTTTGGAAAGGTCTTAGAGCACTGCGCGCTCCTAAGCCAGATTCCATTTAGCTCTTATTCGATTTCGATGAGGAAGGAAAACCGGAATACCCGAGAAAAACCCTTCAGTCAGGTTGAGATCGACTGGAACTCAGTCCACATACCATTGTAGTGGCCATCCCGACTTCCTATTTTAGTGGTAAAATCAACCTCGTATCCCCAGGGTGCTTTTCCCTGGCTTTGGGTGGGACGGGTAATGGTAAAATGTAGGGATATAGACAACACTATATGTCAGTATTATTTATATTCGAAGGAGCGTTCCGTTTGGCTTATGAAAATTACTGAATAGCGGATGTTCCCATTTGCTTTCAATGTTAAACACTGCTGATTCAGTTCAACTGTATTATGAATGTTTCTGGTCAAAGATTTTCTATTTTCTTTCTTTTTGACACTCATCATGGACTGAAAATCGGGATTATCGAAAAAAAAAAAACCCGCTTATCGACAAATCCTCTTTTGTACCTGACACATTCATGTGGTATTTCACTTAACAGAGTAAAGAAGATGATGTCCGATTTAGATGTCCTTGCAAAATTTGTGACAGAGAACTTTCCTGCCGACGCTCACATGCCTGACCTCCAAGTGTATACTGCTAACAGTACAGCAGCATGTCCCGCCGGTAAAGTTGTGATGGTGGCGCCCGGAAATAGCCCAGTACTGGAAAGAACAGCATGTGGTAAGGCTGCCATTACATGTAGCAGCTTAATTCTTGTTTCACACGAAGGCTAACTGCGACGACTTGAAAATGTTCTCTCAGTTTTCGAGTTCTTATCAATTGCCATCCATGCCGTCCATAATACCGGTAGACGATGACACAATAAATGATAGTTCCCCATGGCAGCTACTTTGTTACTGATGTTACACCACAATCATCAAATTAAAATATCTTAGAATAGCGAGCCGTATTTATGACCAGTTCTCCGTAGTGAAGGGTCGGTGGTTGAAAGTAATCTCTATATCCTGCTAGAGGATCGGTATCGAAGTTGCCAGAGTTACTAAAAATTGGACTGAAGTGGCAGATAGAACTTTAGACTACTCAAAAGCCTTATATTACTTTGCGGCCAATCACGTGCACGTTCCTTGGAATTCAAGTGAATGATCAAAACTCCTTTGATGTTAACGTTTTCTTTAGGGCGTGTGCATGGTACTTCTTTTTATGTGAACGAATTGCGATTCAATGTTTCCTTCTTATTTTTTTAATCTTTGTTATACTTTTTTCAGTCGAGTGTCCAGCAGGTTCCTACTACAACAGGGACAGTCAAACATGTCAGAACTGTCAAGAGGGGACCTACCAAAATAGCACGGGGAAGATGACCTGCATCCCATGTCCTCAAGGCACGTGGACTGTTGGAACTCACGCGAGAAACTATACTGAGTGTTTCGGTGAGGCGTCTGGCTTTTGACCAACGATCAGCATATCGATCTTATGCCCTTACTAATGAGTTAGCCTCGTCTCTAGCCTTTGGCTCATTAATTGTCTTTCAGACGGATACGTCGATTCCATGTGAATCCTAGTCTCCTTCGCATCTCTATTTCGGGATTTCATCCAGCTCTCCCGTTTCGTAATAGGAATCCATTTTGCAAACTGGACATTCTTAAAGTTGAAATGGAACAAGTATGAGAAGTAGTCAACGCGGGGAAAACGATTTGCAGCTGAAAAGATTATCCGTACACAATGGAGAGCAGGGGTGGCGCACTGGTGAAAGACTCAAATTGTTCATTATTGCACGAAAAATATGTAAATTGTCATACGTTTCGAGGCTGCTGCCTCTTCATCAGTGGATAAAAAGCAACTCGCCTCCCACCAATGTGGCCCTGGCTCGATTCCCGGTCCCGGAGTCATATGTGGGTTGAGTTTGCTGTTGGTTCCCTCCCTTCTCCGAGAGGTTTTTCTCCGGGTACTCCGGTTTACCCCTCTCCTCAAAACCAACACTGCCAAATTCCAATTCGATCCGGAATGCACGGACACATGTTGAACGAGCTCCTGAGCGCTCTTAAGGTTTTTCGTGGGTAAGCAAACAAATTCCAAATTTCAAATTCCAATTCCATACTTTTCAATTCCAATCCAACTGGAGGGGCCGAAAACACAGGTCAGTGCACCGTTTCTCGAAAGTCCCGAAACCTTTCAGACCTTTTTCGTGTGTCATCCAGCTCCACAATAATTTTTTTTTTTTTTGTTAACGTGGAAACATGTTAAAAGAGCAGCCTATCAAAACAAGCGGCCAGCTTCCTGAAGCCCTTACCCTATTTCAGACCCAAATCTGCCAATTTTCCTAACCCTATTTCAGACCTGACCAAACATTTCACACCTGTTTTAATTTCAGATGAATTTTAGCTGTTACACGGTTGGCGTAATAGTTTGGGAAGGGCTTATCGCTTCATGATGAAGAAGTAGCTTCTTGTAGAAAACATACCTAATTGAAGACTTGAGTGCTCAAACCATACCTTATTTAAGACCAAAATGGTAAAAATCGATATACTATTTCAGACCGAAACGGCTAAAAAACCGTACCCTTTGGGGCCGCACATACCTATATGGCCCATATAAAGGAGTGCCCTCCGGGGGGTACACACACCTTTCGTATCAGCTTCGGACAAGCCAACATATTATTAGTTATTCTGTTAAAATCATCCTCAAATAGCTTCATAAGAACCTTTCACTGAGTTAGCCTAGTGCAAGCTACGCACATGATTTACTTTTTTGTCTCAGAAATATGTGAACCAGGTGAATACACAGTTGTTGCGGAGTCGGGCGTTATGAACTGCTTTATGTGTCCAATCGCTACGTACCAACCCAAGTTTCGTGGAACAAAATGTGAACCATGCCCAGCAGGAAAGACAACTCTTCAGAAAGCTTCCACCTCTATTGCAGACTGTCAATAGGCAATTGCATGGTAAAGTATAAATGTACACATTTTTTCAGCGATAGTTGATTTTAATTCAATAGAAATCAGTGGTGTAATTGCTAATGACCAACAAATAGAACCAAAGTTATCTACCGGACCAACTAAAGTGACTCTACTTCACGATAGCGTAAGGAGGCTTCAGCATGCACGTACTTAATTAGGGAGGGCGAGATAGGGGCTCCGGAGAATTTCTACAAGAAATATCTCGAGGAGAAAGGCAAAAATATCCTAGATATGCAAATACGTCTTGTCACTCCTTGTTCACAATTTTGGAAACCATGCTCTCGTGAAACTGATCCACTTTTGAGGGAGGAATGGGTGATACCTACTTACTATGGTGATACCGAGAGCTATGGAAGAACAATTCAAAACGCTTGTCAAGTGTATCTTTGTGTCACGTGGAGTTTTTTTAACTGTGTCAAAGTGTTGTATATTCATCAACAAAATGATTGAAATTGAAAACTACGGTTAAATGTATATGTTTAAAAGATAGAGGCAAAGTTAAAAACGAAGACGGTTTGAGTAGTTGGAAAAATAGAATTAAGGCTGGAAAATTCCAGTCTTAATCAGAGTTCGAGCCCATGACCGTTTTATTATGTTTTTTATTTAAAAAAATCGCTTAGTACCGCTGAATTCAGGTACCATTATGTATTATCTGTAATATAGTTTAGTAAATAACTTTACTTTATTAATAACTGACGACCGCTGTTTTTTCTGTTCTCATCTCCACAGGATAGCGTAGAGTCGTGCAAGTGTCATTTCTTCATATTCAAAGTTGAGTGAAATCACACTGTACTGGCTGTGTTCTATGGGCTGAATTTTGAATGTTGTATTAAAAATCACATGCAGAAGAGTCACCAGCAGTATTTGTAGTTTTTCGTTACCCTGAAGAAAGCTATAAATTTCAAAACTGACCCAGCACACTTTGAAATATTTCTCTTGCACTGAGGTAGAAATTACGGGTGTTTATGAAATAATCCATGGCTGTGTTTAGATGAGAGTATTTGTAATACCCTCCACTCCCCCCACCCACTCGGTAGTTATATCGCTCTCCCCAGTTCGCGCTCACTTTTAAAAACAAAGGTGGCGAAAGTTTGTGCTCGATCCCGACGATCAAACGGAAAAATAGGGGACTGTGAACAGTCTATAGTCAAGACCACAATTTGAGGGGAATTGTGCGTTTTTTGACAAAAGCATGAAACTTCTCACCAATGTCAACCAGGGCACAGTTAACAATTTTGGATATAGAGGCATGCCTGAAATGTCCTAGGACCGAAATAAGCTGGTTTTGAGAAAAATTCTGACGTCAGCAGTTTTCTTGAGACATTTTTTTAGTGCAGAACGTGGTTGCATTCAATCTCGACCCCAGAGCTCTTCTCTTGACTGAGGGAGAGAAGAGCTCTGGGGAACCCTGAAACAAAGTATCCTCTCATTGGTTTTAGTGAAGAACAATCAAAAGCGTCTCTAATTTGGTGCATTCATGTTCGCACGAGGAGTGAGCAGGCGCCGCAAGGTTCAAATGGCCCATTTTTGGCTATAACAACCGTACGGCGCTCGTTCTCTGACATAGAGTTTCCCAGAGCCTTGGGTCGATCCGAGGCTCTGGTGTCGAGAATGGGTTGCATTAAAAGAGTTTGTTGAACGGAGTGTCAAGACTTCCAGAAAATATAAAAAATGAATTCGAGCATAATATCACCAGGGATTTGAATTGTTGCTAAGAATAAGCATAATGTAAAAAGAGCATGTTGATAATATATATATAAAAAAAAACTAAAATACTTCTTTTCACAAGTAATCTATAACTTTCAACTAAAGATGTCATCCTAAATTAAACTGACCAAGACATGTTAATTGATCCTACTTAATTATGTAAAACGGAGACCATGTAGACGGGCCCTAAATATTGAAACTTTGTTGATCATAACCAGTCTCGTGTAATTTACGACAGTTTGTCCAAGTTGTCGCAATACTGTTTCACTAATGATAAAAAAAACAGAGATTTCGAAAATCACCGTAAGCACTTGCATAGCGAATTCACAGCTCTACTGAATTTTATTCATTAGAGGACGTGAAATCGTCCTTTTGTTCCATTTATCGTAAAAACCCAAACGAATGCAGTCATGAAGTTTGTTGGAAATGCATGGGTTTTATTTGCATGATCAGTGTACTGATAACTTTCAGTTTCACCAACAATGTAACCTATGCATAGGTAAAAGGTCTTGTTTAGAAAATTGCGTACCTCCGGCTTTAGTTCTATGCGTAGGCAAAAGCTCTTGTTTCGAAAATTGCGCATCTTTGGCTTTAGCACGACTTCGAACATAATTTTACCAGTAGAAACCGAAATATATAAATTTTCAGTACTTCTTTCTAATCGTAAATCTGCATTGTCCATTGTCATTTTCATCGGCAGTTATCAAGACTGTCTGTGATCTTTTGCATTATTTTGTTGGTCAGTAAACACCTTATATACTTTGAGAATGATGCATTCCACAAAAGAGGCTAGCAACATGGCTTGGACCACAAGTGCACAGGGTTGTGCAATGAAGGTTTGCTTTTGAGCACTTGCCCAACCCTCTGCAAGCTTCCTTGTAGGAACAATAAACGAGCTCATAGCAGCTTTGCTGGGCTTCTGGAAGTGTTGGCCACAATGGTTTCCATTGACCATTCCTCTCCCATGCATCCCCATTCAGCAGGACTTGGAAGCTCTGGAATTGCTGGGTGTAATTGACTCCAAACGTGGCCGCGACCTTGATACGATGCTCGGAGGATATTTTAGTGCTGCAGGACGTTGGGGGAATCTTATATAAACTAAGGGAACGCATGAGAAATAGTTGCCGTCTTACCTACTGGACTATTACTACTATATTAGACTTCTGTTGGTCAAGATAGGAAATTCAAAGACCTCGATCAGATTCCTTCATTAGGGCTTTCGTAGCCTGATATGATAGTCTGCCGACCAGGTTAGGTTTGTGAATCTTTGTTAGAGTGTAGAAAACAGAAATTCGTGGCGGATTTGGTTTTGGAAACCTATGAAACAAACCTCCAATTCTAACTCAATTCCTCAAAGAAATGCCATTTCCTTTACAATTTTCATTTCAACGAGAAAAACTATCTCTAAGCACACGAAACCGCAATGGGAACAAAAATGGCATTATCTTTTGCTGATATTT
>NC_090872.1:27697003-27701914 GCF_036669935.1 Montipora foliosa
ATCAGTAAGATGAGAATGCAAACCGGTCCAAAGAAAAATGATGCGTGTCATAGAGAGGTGGATGACAATGAGTGACATTCATAGATTGCATTTGGAACGTAGTTGGGGACTCTTGGTGGATATATACTTGAGATCTGCCAACCAACGTCACGTCCTATTACAGTGCGTTCAATGAAACCGTGGCCACCCAGATAATGAAAACCAATCGACCCCATAGTCGTCAACGAACAACTTGCGATTTCATTGTTTTGTACCAGACATTTGACTTGTGTATAGGAAAATGTTTGGTTCTGCCCTCTGCCCACGCTGTGATCGGGGGTGCAGGGATGGCGCAGTGGTGAGAGCACTCGTCTCCCACCAATGTGGCCCGGGTTCGATTCCGGGACCCGGCGTCATATGTGGGTTGAGTTTGTCGGTCCTCTACAGTAACTCTTATCGAGAGATTTTCTCGGGTACTCCGGTTTCACCTCTCCTTAAAAAACCAACATTTGACTTGATTTGTGTTAATTGTTAATTTCAATTTACAGTATCCCCAATTAGTGCTTCAGCGCTAGAACGACTAGACACTTAAATAAAGTTCCTTTCTGATTGTTTGGTCCCGGTTTCGGGGAACGCGCTGTAAAACGACGATGAATAATTTTCTCCCGTGGAGTCTGGGGAGCAGTGAACCGTTTCCATTTGGTGGTCTGGTAACCTACGCTGTGATTGGCTGCCGCACTGGAGAGCGTCAATCAACCAAATTCAAACGTTGTAATGTGATATTTTTTCTCTACTGTACAATCTTTGAGCTGCTGTTTGAGAAATTGAAATAGACGTGCTTTATCGAATCTGCTCTTCTGTTTTTCCCTAGATACGTATTCGGAGACCGGTAATATCTCGAAAGTGTTGACTTGTTGATATTTGAAGGTCAAGGCGTGTTGTGGTTGGTATTCCGATATTGTGTCTTGGGCTTTCAATCGTTCGATCACTGCACAGAATACTCCCTTATCTTGTGATCACAGCACCTTTTTGAAGACAAGATGCCCTCAGCAGCTTTTCCATCGCAAGTTATCAAGCACTACGAACTAAGAGAAACCATCGGAAGTGGTGAGTTTGAGTAACTCTGTTTGAGAATAATGAGCATAGATTGTAAGCGAAATTCACCAATCGTTAATTTAAACTCCGACTGACTGCATTCTCTAAATTCGATCATAAATTTGGCTTGAAGTAACTACAACCCATGAACTGATGCTCTCTTACGAAAAATGTGTCCAAAGGTTAGAGATTTCAATCGGAGTTACCTAAGTTTCGTTGGTATTTGCTCTTATTTCTGTTCGCGAAGCGAACAGTTGTACGCTTGTGTATTCACGAAATACAGTTTCGTTCACTTGTTATCTTCGTTTTTAGTTCAATTTGTATTTGTTGTGAATTAAAACATTCTTTTAATCCTTTCTAGTTGAAATATTATCTGTATGTTACTAACTTGTCTACCCTTTTAATAGCGGGTAAATTTGGGTTTGTCAATATTAAAAAAAAAATACAAATGCAATACTGTGCTGCTAATTTCATTGCAAGATATATCCCCCTCAATTCCAATGAAGAAGTCAAAGAGAAATCGAAGTTGGCGCTGCCAATGCAAAGTTCTTCAAAGCGAAACACGGTCATTTTTTTTACTTTTCCATCTATTCGGAGATGTCATGCTTCTCAGTATAAAACCGGTTTGTGTAAATTCTTGCCACGAAGTTCACCTGAAAGGAAAGACAAAGAAATATCTCTGTCATGAAGCTGTCGACAGAAGGTTTTGTTTTGGAATTAAAACGTTTTGCTCAGTTAAGAACTGGTACTTTGGATGAAACAAAAGCTTTCCTTGAAAGTGAAAAATTAAATATTGACGGGACTTCCGCCAGTTGAAAATTATTAATCTTGAAAATTGATCTTACAACTGTACATTCGGCCTCTTTCATTATTCTTTTATTACTTGTGATATGTCAGATTGTAGCCCCCAAAACGTCAAGCAATCAGGAGACCGTAAATATTATGTCTTTTTTTGTTGGTTGAACACTCTTTTTGTTTGTCAGAGATAATTTCAATTCAAGAATCAATTAGAAATCATGGTCTTGGAGATTGCATAAGCTATTTTCAATTTTTAGCCAGCTGTTTCACCATGTGTGCATGCCTAGATTCATCTGTCATAGTGACACAATCACAGCAGAAGCAGTCACGCATAATAGCGGTCATTGTTGTTGTTCAAATACATACATACACTTTTTTGTTATTATAAGAAGCTTTTTTTTAAATAACATCTTCATTTTTGTCATTTGTTTTGGAGACCGTAAATATTATGACGTTTTTATTTTTTTGTTTTAATTAAATTTGGATGAATGACAATTTTTGTTTGTCAGGGATGAAACCAAGTCTAATGTTTCAATTCAAGAATCAAATGAAAAATTATGGTCTTGGAGATTGCATAATTAGCTATTTCAATTTTTATCCAGCTGTTTCACCATATAGCATGCCTACAGCTTCGGTCAAATAGTTGTAACACTTCACTCGAACAGCAAGTGAAGCACATCAAAGCTATTAATAACATACCCCTCCTCTTCCCTCCCATCAACGTTGCATTTACTGGTTGGTTTTTACACTTGAACACATGAACATCAACCTCGTAGGGAGAAAGGGGGCAAGTTCCGTCTGTGTTACAACATTTGTGACCAAGACTTTAGGTTCATTGTCACAGTGACGCAATCACAGTAGGAGTCACTCATAATAGTTGTCATTGTTGTTGTTAAATACATGCACACTTTACTTTTTTTATAAGAACCCTCTTTTAAGAACATCTTCATTTTTTTCATTTGTTTTTGATTTTGTGAGAAGTATAAATAAAGGTAAAAGTATTGAAATGTAATAGTGCAGTCTAATAGGACGATTAAATCAAATACTTTGGCAAGTTTTTTTTTTAAAGATTTATAGTGTGGTTAGAACAATCCAGTTTGTGGTCAAACTTAATAGTACACAGGACACAACTTTAAGAGCATTGTTAAGAGTGTTTTCAGGCTCAAATAGCAAAAAAATAAGGATGCCCTCCCCCCCCCCCCCCCCCCAAAAAAAAAATGGTATAATGTAATTGAGAGTGTATTAATTTAATACAGGTTTTATAAATTTGTTTTACAATATTTATATACTGAACAGTCCATTATTTTGTTTGTGAGGCATTATTGCTGACAAATTTTAAAGCTGTTGTATCCATATGATATACATGTAATGTAGAAAAACTCGAACTTACAGTATTGTTTCTCTGTAATAGCAAGTTTTTAGTTAACTACAGTATACTTGTACATGTATGTTGCGATTTAATGTTTTTCTTGGTTTAAACTTTTTTCAAACCAGATAATTTTGATTTTTCTTTGTTTACTTTTTGTTATCATTGTCCTGAAACAAAGGAAAAATCAAAATTGAACTGATTTTTAAAAAAAATTAGAAAATGTACTAGTAGGGAAAATTATCACACTTGGATCTGTACATTTGATGATCAACTTTTCCTATTTATTTCATCCTTTCCACTGAAAATGTAAGTTTTTTATTAAAGTAGTAGTAGTATTTGATTCCTGGTAAATGATAGGTCAAGTTGTCATTGGCTTTGAAGTGATTTGTATATGAGACTATTATTTTGCCGTCCACAAGGCAAATTTCACATTTCTGATTTGAAAGGGTAAGAATAATTAATAATGTGTTTCTAAAAAAAACCAAATCATTTTAGTAATTAAAGTATCAATGGGCAGTTTTTATGATATCTCAATAATCCAGCATCTCTTATTTGGGGGATAATTTTCGTTTCTTACGTAAATTTATACTGTTTTCCAGACCTTAATTAACCTACAATCCTGGTCAAAAACTGTCGCGACAATCGTGCTTTTGCCCCCTCCCCCCATTACAATGTTGATTTTTCACAGTCTCCAAAATCAGGATCCTTCATCGATCGCTGGCATGTATTCAACATTGTGTGGGGCAAGGGGGGTGCAAAAAAGCAGCGAAAGAAGAACAAACGTTGCTCATATAACGATGGAAGCATGTACAGTAAATTCTCTACTTTTCGCCCAAAATTTGACAAGTGTCCCGAAGAGTTTTGACCCGGATTGTAGATCCTGACTTTTGGTAGGGGAAAAAAAAAACTGTATTCATTAATAATTTTTAGTAGCATAGATTTATAAACCATCTAACAATAATCCATGATCCAGGTTGGATAGGAGATGGTGAATAGCTAATGAGAGGTATAAAATACTAAGGAGAGAAATATAATTTCTGAATATTTGTACACACCCCCTCACCACACAGTAATTCTTTTTACCTTTGAACCCGCGGTGCAGCGCGGTAGGGTATATGTGAGCTGGGTTGGTAACTAAGATTTGGTAAGCCAATCACAATGCCAGAAGTGATAGATTATGAAACAGGACATTTTAATGCGGTAAATGCTTGCCTCCCATTTAGGTGGTTTTGCAAACAGTCAAACTTGCTGTTCATGTCCTGACTGGTGAGAAGGTCGGAAAAAGAAAGCAAAATTCTTCCTTGCCCTTGATTTGGTCTTGCACATCCAAATGGACCATGCATGTAATATATCCTGTTATATTGTGCATACATGTAGATCACAGCTGGGTTTCTTTAGTTCTAAGCTGGTCACTGGCAGTATACTGCCGTCTACGTTGACAGAAATTTGCCTCTTGCTGCCAGCTACATGTACTTGCCTTGTTTTTCACTCAAACCCTTGCACGTAAAAGAGAAGAGTTACAGGCCGTCCCTTACATTGACAAGCCCAGGCATATACTTCGGCCTCTAGTTCAAAAGTTATTTATTTATGTCAGGGTCACCTGGGAGAACAGATTGCTGAAAGGTGCTTCCTGGTTAAATAAAGCTCATTATTATTATTATTATAAATAA
>NC_090872.1:27707014-27722014 GCF_036669935.1 Montipora foliosa
AGTCTTTCGTCATGTGAGGTTTTGCTAACACCCACAGGTCCTCTGGAACATCATGATGTTCGAGCACTATCGGTTCTTCGCTGTGTTTTGCGTATTGCAACAACTCGTTTACGTCATCTACTTTTTTCATATTGTTCTTGAGGTCGTAGACCTGTTTCCTGGATCTGGGCAATTCTCCGGGATCTCTAGCACCCAAGGCACCACCTGCGGAGACCGTAACATTTCTGAAGGCCACGGCAGCTGAATTAGAACCCAGTTCGTCTTTAATGGCTTGGATGGTACTTTTCTTAGTTGGGTAGTACGGCTTTCTCTTTCCCTTGCGATTTCCATGGGATGGAACGTCATACACGACTTCAGTACACTGGACCTCTTTTGAAATCGTATACTGCAACAGGCAAATCGAACTCCGAATCTCTTCATCTTGGCCTCGTAGGAAAAATATGGAGCGACACAATCCTGCTTCGTTCCGCATCGAATTGATGTAAATGTGATACATGTGTTGGCCCGTCAATGTCATCTTTTTCTTCTCGAGGCTTTGGACCTCATTTTCTTTGTCAACTTCCACCGTCCATGTACAAATACGTAACGTATGAGAAAAGACACCATTCATATCACTTTTCATGTCTTGCCAACATTTGAATTTCCCCACATCGACTAGGAACGACAAGTTTTTTCTTACTTTCAGAGGTGTCTTGTTACACTTCGCCACTTTTTCATATTCACAAAGAAGAATTTCTACTGCTTCTCTGACCGTGTACCGCTCCTTCTTGCCACTTTCAAAGATCGGTAGATCTTTGTCATTCTTGTACAGTAAAGGGGTGGTGGTATGAGTAGTCTTCATGGAGGGTTCCTCTTCCTGCAAAAAATAAAAATAAAAATAAAAAATAATTAATAAGTATATGTATAAACTAGTATTGCAGAATGATTTTCCCTATGTTTCAACAAGGAAAAGTGAACAGGCCCACAAATTTTGCCAATGACAATTTTCAAAGCTACTCAGTGCTACCAGTACTCCTTACCTTAGAACTCTTTGTTTCACAAGAATTACCAATGCTGTCTTTTGGCGGGCCAGGTTGTTTCTTCGCATTTGCACCCTAGAAAAAGAAATATTTCATAGGTACCAGTCATACTGCAACACATTTCCTTTTCTATTTTCATAGTCATTTCATTGCAGTGCTAGACGATTTGACTCATAACTGAACTTCAAACTAATTTACCTGAGGGACTTTGTCATCTTGAGAGAGATCAATATGAACTGATGCTGTAGGCTTCAAGACGCTTTCCGCCTGGAAAGAAAATTAATTATATGCTTGAGAAATTTTGTGTCATTTGGAGTCTTTGTCATATGGCTTGGTTTGTAGCCGATATAAAGCGCGCTCTAATTGGACACGGGCCGATTAGGGATCTTGCAAATTAAATTCAAATTGTCTTTTAGCTATTAAAAAACTGAAAAAAACTCCGCACTAACCTTGAACGTTTGCTATTTACGGGAAAACCTCAAATCTCGGACTTGCTGTAACGACCTCGCGAATATGGCAAAGCCTCACTTTGGGATTTTCCCTTAAAGATCACCCTCTCTGTTTTAAAGTACTTAATATGGCACGATACACTTTCAGAGAAGCCGTTGCCTCTCAATCGTTTTTCCCATCTGGCATAAAACAAATGTTTCAGAATAGAGCGCTAACCAGTGTGTTTATCGTAGGCAAGCTCAATGTGAAGTTGCCTGGCTTTTCTCGCGTTACTTTCAGGCTACAAATGGAATTTTTAAGGAAGTGTTAACCAAACGTAATACAACGATACATCTCTGGCTATGGTTTATTTTTGAAAGAAACCTAACAGCAAAAAGTTTAAACGTCATCACCTGACACCGTAGTTTTGTTCCGGTATTTTTCCTGTTTGATAAGGTTATCAGAACAGAGAGCTCTTGTACCAACCTGATCATCGTCTTCTTCTTCTTCTTCTTCTTCTTCTTCTTGGTCCTCTTGAGTAAGATCAATATGAACGTGAGCGGCTTGCCTCGCGTGGCTTTCAACCTATAGCGAAATATATTAAACACAACAATACAGTTTTAATTAAATTACATATTCGATGCAAACTTCAAATGCATTCACAGCAACGGGTTGAAATATCATGACCTAGTCTGATAATGTATTTTTTTTTCCTTATTTTGACAAAGGTTTCAGAACACTGTGGAATTATACTAACGTCATCAGCTTCTTCGTCTTCTCCTTGATCGTCATAAGTAATATCAATGTGGAGTTGATCGTCTTGTCTCGCGTCGCATTCAGCCTATAAATATTTTTAGTGAAGTGTTAACAAAACGTCTTGCGACAATGGTGGTTTACTTATGTGCCACTCTTGATAGAAACTGTACGTTTATTACAGCAAAAAAAATTTGAAATCATGAGCTTGTTATGTATAAAGTGTGACAGAGGTCGCGGTGTGAATTGTGGAGTTTATTGAGCAGTATTCCCTACTTTCTTTTGGAATAAGTGTCTTTGTTGCTGTTCCGACAACCCGGAGTTCTCTTTGCACTACAAACTGCATTCCTCTAACAACAACGAACTCGTAACAGACCTAATAATAATTTCCTTTTTCGTCGGAAAGGATTTGGTGAAGTGGGCCAGTTTCCTTAAAACTGCTATCGGCCTAAAGGTTGACAATCTTAGTCGTAGGGGGCACTGCTTGATACACGCAAATACAAATTCACTAGTACAGTTAACGTCAGATGTATGTTGAGTTTAAACCTGATGGTCTTTAACGCCTACGTGCAATTAAGCCCCCCCCCCCCCCCCCTCCCCCAACGAAAAAAAGCTAAAACAAATCAGAGAATCAGAACGGAATATAAATCTACCTGGTCATCGTACTCCTCCCCCTCACGGCTTCTTTTGGGATCTGGTTGTTCGGAAAGTGAGGTTCCTTCACATGTTCTCTTGACTGAACCTTTAGGACAAGGGCGTGGTTCTTTGTTGCTCGAGGCACAACAGAAATCTCTTGTCAGGGAGTTTTGTTTACCCACAGTGTGAGTGCTGAAAAATATATGTCCGAATGAATCAACCTTTCGTTCTTGCTGCATACTTAAGAGAACTTACAAAGTTACGAAGTATTTTACATGTAAAATACTCCACCATACTCTGTACATTTAAATCGTTTGCTATATAATGGAAACCCCGCTGCCGCGCATAATTACGGAAGGCTGAGTTTTCAAATAAATTTTCAAAGTAGAAACTTCCAATTCATTGCTAAGAATGAATGGATAAAAATTAACGGATTACGCTGCTGATAAGAGCAAATGAATAAAAAATTCACCTCGAATTCATGTTTGGGACGCTATTATTACTTATATTTTGTTAAAATTGTCCGTTTAACTATAACGTTTTCGACCATTTTTGACAATTTTAAAGCCTCTCCTTGATTAATTAGAAAAATCGAAATGAATCAACTGAACAAAGAATGGTCCTCTTACCTTTTCCTTGGGGTCAATCGACAAAGTGATTGGCCAGTACCCTGTTGTACACCAGCGCACTGGAGTCTTTCCCATAGCGAAAGACAAAGAGTCTTCCACGTCGAATGGGCGTTGTCCCTTCCCACTATTAGAGAACCAGTATGAGTGTCAATCATAAACGCTCTGCCGCCAGTACAGCCAATAACGAGAATGTAAGGAACACTGAAAAATATGGCAATAAAGTCAGCCTGTCCAAGGATGCAAAGCCTCTCGTGCAGCCTGCTTCTGGAATCAAAACTGTAGATGCAATCAGCAAAGGGCAGTTCTTCAAAGAAATCATATTGTGAATTTAACACTGTTTCCTTCCACAAAATTGAGTAAGCTTCCGACACATCATAAAACCTGCTCATGTCGCGTTTGGCATTGATTCTTTCTGGTAAATACCAAATAACCTCTTCCACCATTTCAGCCAAGGAAGCGATATCAGAAATATGTGGGCCTAATTCATGGATAATTCTATCGGCAACTTTTACTGACAGGAACGCGCATGAATTGCTTGCGTCATTGGTGACAAGAAGACCGGGTGACTGGATCTGAATGTTGTCATTCGCTATGGACAGTTTGTTTGCAACTTGACGGTCCATCTGTTCAATGGCTGTGCTCTGTGTCACCTTCAACTTAACAACGTCACAGGTGTTAGCGACATCGTATGTGCCATTCAACACCTCCTCAACATCACGAAGAGAAAGTCTCATGTCGGGGTCAAAGCTGGTGCACCCAATGTACACCTCTTCAAGGCACGACCAAACAGTTGCACGGCTCACGTTGTACTTGCTATCCGACACAGGGCGCTCTTTCTTGTGCAAACGATTCCCAACAAATTTCTGTACATCTTCTTGCGTTTGGATTTTTTCTTGAGATGATCTTATCTCTAACAAATACGGACACTTGAGGTTGGGATTGACCATCGTAAAGAAAGTCATACCTAGTGACCAGATGTCAGATAACATCAGATCGTGGAGGGAGGCTTGATTGAATTTGGCCCCATCTTTAACTAGGATTTCAGGAGACATGAAGACCGCTGTCCCTCTATCTACTCTTCGGGTTTTGGATGCCAAGACTGTGTTTGTCTGTACATTAGCCGACCGACTTTCCCCAAAATCTGTGAGTTTGCAGACGACAGGCCGCAATTTGAAATGGGCTGTAATTTGATCCTCGCTTAACAAAGAGTAATGCTGATTGCTTACCAAAATATTGGCCGGCTTAAGATCGCGATGAGCAACGCCATTTGCATGGAGGTATTGAAGTCCTCGGACGATATCTTTACCAGCGAACACAACCAGGTCTTGAAAACCTTCAAAGTTGTACTCTGCGCAGACCAGCAAGAGAACTTACCCGCGCATTCTCGCCGAAAGGAATGAAACTGAAACACAGATATTCCAACATCAAGGCGCACGGTTTATAACAGACCCCTTTTAAGTTTACCACGTTATCATGCTTCAAGTCGTGCAGAAGAGCAACCTCCTTAAGGAACAGCTTCCTTTCGTCGTGATCCAGCGCCTGGATGGCCTTCTTAACGACTACCGTCTGCGTTGTGAGTTTTCCAGGATCATTGAAATCAGTCGTGTACACTTCGCCAAAACTACCATGCCCTAACCATTTTTTTTTAAAACCATTGTAATAGGTCATTTTCTAGGTCTGAGTTCGAGTTCATTCGGGTCATTGTTTGATCAAGTGAAGTGTCATACATGAGAAATATCTGATCTAAATTATCAGATATTTCTGAGGGGTTTATAGGTAAGTAACTTATAGGTAAGTATAGGTAACTTGCGCAGTTGGCACATGGCTGGCTGCTATGGTCTTTCCCTTCATGGCATCTTCGATAGTCATTTCGTTGAATTCTTGGACGTAGGCATTTCTTTCATCTTCATTCATATCGAACCATTCGTCGACGGGAAGTTCCAAATAAGTGCTGACCAAGCATTAAGACATTCTTTATAAAAAACTGGAAGGTAGACAGGCAACTTTCTTGTATCAAAATTACACTTAAGAATAAATTTTCCACTTATTGGAGAAAGAAAATAGTCTAGTATTATCTTCCAAAAACTCTTGTTTTCTTCATCTACAAATCTTTTTAATAACATCACCCTCTGAGCTTGAATCATCGATTGAATGTCTAGCATCCTAAGTCCACCATCTTCGATATCGTTGATGAGAGCGGAACGCTTTATTTTATCATTACCTTTCCAAATGAAACGGTAAATCAAACTGTTGACCTCTTTAATCAACTCTTCCGAAACTGCAATCAACGCCGCTTTACTCAAAAATTTTGGTAGAATAACGGATTTAACAATCTGAATTCTTCCTAGTAGTGTAAGTCCTCTCCACTTCCACATGTTCAATATATCTTTGATAGACTTAAGAACTAAGTCAAAGTTGGCTCTCATCCTTGATGCTATATGATAATCAAATACAATTCCCAGGATTTTAATTGATTTTCGTACTTTATGAGAAAACTTAGTTGGATCCAGGTGATGTGTGCCAATGGCAAAGATCTCCGTTTTATCATCATTAACTCGAAGGTTGGAGAACTTATAAAAAATTTGAAGAGTTGCCAATAAACGATGATATGATGAGATATCTCTGAGAAAACAAGTCATATCGTCAGCAAAAAGTGTTAGTTTGATTTCTTCCTCATTGATTAAAATACCTTTAATTCCCTTATCCTCCCGAATTCTGCAAGCAAGCACTTCAATGGCCAAAATAAATAACAAAGGTGACAAGGGATCGCCCTGCCTAACGCCACAACGAATATCAAACAAATCAGTAATAAAACCATTATTTAAGACACAACTAGATACGTTAGTGTAGAAGGTTTTGATCCACTTTATAAATTGCGTTCCAAAGTTAAATTTTTCCAAGATTTTAAAAAGGAAAGAATGATTCAAAGAGTCGAATGCTTTCTCAAAATCAACTGCTAAAAGAATACCTGAACTATCCGTAAATTTAGCAAATTCAAGCACATCTTCAATTGTTCGAACTCCGTCAAGTAAACATCTTCCCTTGATAAAACCATTTTGATTTGAATGAATAAGCTCAGGTAAAAAACAATTCTAACTTTCTTGCAATCGCCTTTGATGCGATTTTAACATCGACATTAATCAGTGAGATCGGTCTCCAATTTTTGATAAAACGTCTGTCTTTGTCTTTCTTCTCCAACAACGTAATCATAGCTTGTTTTTGCGAATTTGACAGTTGTCCGTGTTCGTGAGCGAAATTCAAGGAATTGACGAGACATTTCTCTATGAGATGCCAGAAGCCAAGATAAAACTCCACAGTTAATCCATCATTCCCTGGTGTTTTGTTTTTCTCAAATGATTTCAACGCTTCTAAATATTTGTTTGTTGTAATTTTTTTCTCCAAATATTCCTGCTGCTCGTCTGTTAACATGTTAGTATTTACATTCTTAAGGAATTCATCAATCGACAAGCCACCCTGCTGACAAGAGTCCTTATCATATAGATTGGCATAAAAGCTATGAATCTCTGTCATTATTTGTTTCGGATCCATTATGCATTCATCATTAAACCCCACTTTCTAATACACTTTCTAATACAACTTTTTTTCTTTTTGGAATTTTCTAAGTTCAAAAAGTACTTATTACTTTTCTCGCCATATTCGTACCAATTTACTCTCGAGCGAATTATTGCTCCTTGCGCTATATAAAATTTCCAGATCACTCAAGTTTTCTTGACTGGGCTGTTCATCGCATTTTGCTGTGCACTCTTTAAGTTTTTGTTCTAAGTCTAATAATTTCTCCCTTCTAATTCTAGCTTTCTGTTTGCTATAGGTAATAGTTTCATAACGGATTTTATACTTAATGAAGTCCCAAAGGACCCTTGGATCCTGAATCTCTTTTCCATCTTCCAACCAATCACTGTAATTCTCAGTTATAAAAGAGATATATTCATCATCTTCTAAAAGACTAGAATTAAATTTCCAAAAGGAAGGTCCCCGTCCCGTTTCTTCAATTCCGTTTATGTGCATTGTAATAGCGGAGTGATCCGTTCTTATTGCAGGAATAATATCTACATCTTCTACCTCTTCTTGAACACTACTGCTTATTAGCCAAAAGTCCAAACGTCGCTGTATTGTAGGGTTTTTTTGTCTCCATGTAAAGCGCTTAGTATCTGGATTTCTTATTCTCCAGATATCAGTCAGATCATAAGATGAACACAAATCTTCAATTTTTTTACAGGATTCTCTTACTTGAGGTTTGCCTCCAGCTCCATCCAACTCAGCATCGAAAATAACATTGAAATCGCCTCCAATAATAACTTCACAATTATCCTCTAATTCTAATTTATCGAGCTGTTTTTGAATTTCCTCGAAGAAGATGCATTGATCAACGTTGATTATGATTCAGGCTATCAGACTATCATACTCCATTCAATTTTATTCAATTGTGGTTCTGTTCAGGTCTGGTAAAATTCAAATACAATAGGCAGGGTAACCTCGCAGATTGAGACGAAATGGCGCCGTATCGCGTGGCTGCCACGATTATCATTATCATGCTTGAGGCGACAAGAGAACCAACTAAAGGATAACTTCCGAAAATACCACCACGTTCTCGCCACTTGTTCAATTACGTGCTGTAATTACTTCAAACAACCCCCTTGAGGTTGTTTGAAATTATTATAATTCAATTATACGTAAGGACTGTAATTACAGGTGTAATTAGTTGATGTGAACCCGATTCATATTTAATTCGATTATAATTCGATCATAATCGAGGCCTAATATGAACACGGCTTTAAACAACGATAGAATGAACGGAAACTGCGCAAAATAGCCGTGGTTTCACCACCGGTACGGTTTTTAAGGTCGCTTGATAGGTGCCAATCGGAAATCGCTTGAAAACAGTTGCTTTTCCAACTCGCTTAAAGTTAAGCGATTCGGCAAACCTCGATGGAAGTATCATTAAATTTACTCCATCCAGGGCAATGAGGGGTCGCTTGCGGTTATTCAAATCGGAAATACAACAGGCGTGTTATTTTTGTTATTTTTATTATTGTATTGGCACGTGCTCTCTCCTCGTTTAATATTACCCGTAAAAACACCTATCATTTTTCAGTAGCTTAACGAAGTCTGCAAACAAGCCACTTTCAAGAAGTAAGCACTAACACAGCATGGGGAATTTCTCTGTTTCTTCAGTTCAAAGCATTACACTTTTCGCCCATTACATAAAATGCCATAAGAGTCAAATGGTGACTATCAAAAGACGTTTCTGTTAATCTCCGTGCATAAATATTCCTGTGTGGCGTCCAATTTTTAAGTAAGCGCCACCCTCGAACAAGCGCCGCACTTGAGGCGCGAAAAATTAAAAAAGCGCCGCGGCGCTTATTCGAGAAAAAAGGCACTCTTTTTATTTATTTGCACGCAAACCCGTCAAGCGCAAAGTGCGCCGGTAAGCTTAACTTTTTTTTGGTTACCAAAATCCCAAGAACCATCTGTCGGGGAAATATGTGTACACCCAATTCTCTAAATTATGAATACCCATGATGTAAAGCATTGTTGTTTGCACTGAATGGATTGGAAACACATGAACGATGGTTTTTTCCGTGCCCCGGTGCTTAAAAAGCTTTAGTGGATCTTAGTGTTCAATCAACTGCGTTCAATTTACTTTAAAAGGTGCTTAAATTACTTTCGTCCAGTTTGTGAAAATTAAACGGTAACTGTGAGAGTTTGCAAAAACTAGCGCCTTGACAAAGAATATTCGACAATTGAAAGAAAACAGTGAAGAAATGTTTGTGAGTTGCGTAGGGAACCCAACACAGTGCAGCAATAACAATCTTAAGGAGCGCGGTACCAAGTGCCTCGGCAAACTAATAGAATTTCTATAATTAAAAAGGGAAAAGAAGCGTAAGCTGTACCATTTATCAGATAAAAAACGGTTTTGCGGTAGAAGGAGACATGGAACGATCGCACATAACTGTAATCCTAAAAAATTTAGAGACAGGTTCCAGTAATGAACGTTGAAATGGTATATGAAAATGGTATTGTCGGAGAAAATTCTGCTCGTTTCGGTAAAACAGGTAAAACGAGCAAAACATTTCCGCTGAGATTAGCCGCTTTTTTTATTTTCTCACCGAAATTACTGACAAGCTGCTTTTTGGACAAGTGGTGAACGCTCTGTATCATCCAGGGGCACCCAACGACCAATTTGTTGTAAAATGTATTATCATACCCGAGTTAATGAAAATAAATGTTATTAAGGCATTTTCAGGTGTTTTTCAGTGTTGCTGGGAAAACATTATCTGTTCCTTTTTCCCAGCAAGACACACAAGAAATTTCCCAGCCAGCTAGATAAAATTGGTTGGTTTCCCAGCCAGCTGATCAAATTTATTTCCCAGCCAGGAATTCCGCGCGCTTTCAAATCCCTCGATCCAAAACGACCGAACAAAAGCGACAAAATCGGGAGGTTTTTTTCCGCAAGCGCAATCACTCTGACCAGCCGTCGTATGTTTGTGACTACTCTCTGAGAGAGGGAACGGGTTCTTTTTTTTTTTTTTTTTTTTTAGTCGTCCTCAGTCTTCAGAGTTTCTACAGCCAGCTCGGGTTGAAATGCTAGAAAAAGTCAGTAATTCCCAGGCAAAACCTCCATCAATAACAAAATTTCCCAGCCAGCTCATCGAAACACCTGTATTTTTGCCAGCCAGCAAGATTCCTCTGGGGAACAGATAATGTGAGGAACAGATTCGTTGGGTGCCCCTGATCATCTTCCACTGTTCCTGCTGTACCACCGCTCCTACACTTCCATAACATACGATGTCTTACCACTGACCAGGCATAACTGTTTGGCATCGTTCGGACATTTTTAAAGGCAGGTCTTCGTTTTAGATCAGTGGGTCTTCGTTTTATATCACAGGGTCTTCCTTTTAGATCAATGGGTCTTTGTTTTAGATTAGTGGGTCTCAGGTCTTAAGTCCTCGTTTTTGGGTCTTCGTTTGAGATACCCCCCAAATTCCATATAATTATTATGATCACGATAGACGGTTGGATTGGTCGTCACTGCTGTTCGACGCACAGTCTGTTCAATTCTCACAGTTAAATATACAAAATCAGAGTAACCAAATACAACAATCAACTACATTATAATATTTATGAAAAAGAAATCTCACCTTATTTTTATATCTGATCCCCAGAAGAAGCTTAACTCCGGAGGCAATGCGCAACACGTGACTTCCAAATGCGCAAGCGAATCACTTGTTGGAAACTCGATTTGGCCTCGGCCCACGGAAGGTATCATCATATTTTTGCCGAGGGAATCTTTTTCGATCCTTTTTCGAAGGGGGTGGGGGAAGATGAGGTTTTACTTCTAGGTGAAGTTAGTCGCGTGCCGCAGCCAGCTAGGGCCCATTTACGGCCTGAACTTATCCCATGCAGTCATGGGCTCCTGTTTTAATTTATCTTGCCTCAAAAGCCACCAGCATCTCGGTATTACAGGTGTAAACGACGTCTCTTTATTAAAAAAAAAGACGGCTTTATACAGTTTCACCATAGACTTGAAAAGCACCACGTGTACATTACCGAAAGAAAGGAAAACGTTGTCGAGAACAGTTCATGGGATCATAAATAACACTTTAACATTGTTTTATCTCTTGGAATCCGCTGGTAGTTTGTGTGGAAACGTCGGCTCTTCTTTTGAATGCTGTCTGCGTGGTCTGCGCGGAGCACTGTGACTGTCCTGCGTTGTTCCACGTACTTCTTCTTTTGTGATCCTCTTCCATCTGAGGATGAATCCCGTCTCACCATGCTTAGTCGCTTTTGTCGCATTCCTCTTTGCATCCTTGACGATGGGAGAAAGTGATTATAACTCTAAGCTGGTTATAACCGAGGCTTCTAGGAAGATAGACCTTTCGACGCAGCTTGCCAAAGTCAGCACCTCACTCACAATCGAGAATGGAGGCGATTCAGCAACTGGGTATTTCTATCTTGCCATCGAACCATCTCTTGTGGATAAACTCGCTTATGTTGGAGTCATGGTATGTAAAAATTAGGCGGTCTAGCTTTAGATCGACATCAATTGTTGCAAACCAGATATGTGGTTGAATTTCGAGAATCCTTTGTCTACAAGCAGGGTTGTTATTGCATTTGCCACGTACGAATGAAAAAAAATCGGGGCTTATATTTTTTCTGCGCTTTGTACCCCACTGATGTTTAGGGAAAGATTCCTGATGAGGAAGAATCGAGTCTAACTCTTAAAGAAGTGGATCTCAAATCCCACAGGTAAACATTGTTTTTGAACTTTTGTACTAAACAACCTTCAATTTCAATGAATCGTTAAAATATTCCTTAGACAGATCATAGTAACTGCCGACAGTTACCTCGATAATAATAATAATAATAATAATAATAATAATAATAATAATAATAATAATAATGATGATACTGATAATTACTTCATTTCTTTTGTGGTATATGCAACATTTTTATATCGCTTTACAATCAATAACAGATATGACATTATAAGAAAAAAATGTCTAATAGACAATTCTAAAAGGATAAATTTGCAGATGTGATTTAACGCATTGGCTCCTGAACTGCCATTGATGACTAAACTCGTTTAAAAACAGCGACTGACGTACTTAACTTTATTTCGAGGGGCAAATTGTTCCACCACTTGGGGCGACAACTGAAAAGGGCCTTTCTCCATAGATCTTCAAGCATGTTTTTGGCACTACCAACTGTAGAGATATTTTCCATGGGAGGTCATAACAATTGCAAACCAACCTTTGAAATGATATCTGCAAATGTTTAGACTGTTAATTCCAAGTTTCTTCAGATGAGATCTGTATGAAGCATAGACCCTGTCCAACAACCATTGTGCTAAGAAAGAAATTCTGGTGGGATGTTTTAGAAAAATTACATTATTTGCAAAGATTAGGGCACAGAGTCCGTGATGTTTCATTCTTGAACAATGTGGTTCGCGTGATGCATTATCCCAAAATGGCTCATTGCGCATGCAGCCAAGTATGTAAAAACGGCAGTAAAGGGGAGTTTGCTGAGTGCAGGACAAACTGATGCAGACAGTAATGCAGTATGTCTGTGTGTGTGCCTTGCAATTTATTATTATTTATAAAGTACTCAGGGCTCAAATTGAACTTTTGAACTTAGTAGTCAAATGGCTTGTACATGGTCAGGATTTACTAGCCATAACTGTGTTTCTACTAGGCACCTCTGTACAGCATAAGAATGACTGTTACTGTTTGACATTAATATTTTTATTTTTAGAAGCATGAGAAAAAGTGTTAAACTGCTGTTATTATCAAAGTGAAAAAAAATATGCAACATTACATGAGAAAATACATCTTGCCTTGCTCTCATGTTTAAATTTTCGTTTTGATAAAGATCTAGATGTGCTGCCTCCTGAATCATCGCTTGCTCTTTTGAGAGCGAGAGTTTTAGATGCAGTTAAATGCAATTCAGTGAAAATGAAGAGAAGGTGTTATGGTCCACTTGAAATCAGGGATAAAGGTGTTGACATGACAAAATCCTGTCGCACTTAAAGTCACAAAAATGATTTTTGCATGCTTAACCCATCCACTCCTTTGGTGCCAGTTGATGGGTAAAATCTTTTACATGTAATTCTCACTCCCAGTAGTCAATGGGCTGAAGGTAAATCTGGTTACGAGCCAAGTGGCCCATTAGGCTGGAGCTTATCCCAGTTTCTGTAGCATGAAGCAACTACAGCTGTAGGAGTATTTCTACTCCCCCCATGGATGGGATGCTAGTCCAAGGCAGGGCTACCCCAGCATTAAATTTGCTGGTACCCATTTATACACCCGGGTGGAGAGAGGCACCGTGAGAGTAAAGGGTCTTGCCCGAGAACACAACACAATGTCCGTGACCAGGGCCTGAACCCGAACCACTCGATCCGGAGTTGAGGGCACTAACCATGAGGCTGCCCGAAATTGCCTCACATACATGCTAGATTACATTGTAATGCAAACTGAGAAAAACTAACTGTGAAAAGGGCTATTGGTGTGCAAAAAAAAAAAAAACAGCGTGTGTGCTAAGATTCTGAAAAAAAGACTGTTACTGGACTCCTTCAATCTTGTCATCTTGTCACATCCCATTCTGGATCAGTGAAAATCATGATTATTGGTTCCTACTTGTTCCTGGTGCACAAGTGGAGGTACCATAATTGGCTATAACTAATACAAAAGACAAGAAGTTGGGTATTCTGAGATTGTTAAATTGTGAGTGCTCCAGATAGGTTTACTCTCTTGGATGCTTGATGTTTGAGCTATAGGACAGTCTCAAGAGCTATGTCATGGATCTAACTTCAGCTAACATTAATGTTGTCCTGCTTTATTGCCAGATGCACTGGGAATTTTTATCTGGCTAAACAAAATTTTGGCAAAGTTAAATCAAGGCATTGCTGGCCAGCAGTGTTACATGTACATGTACATGCTTGGGCTATGGGGGGCACCTCAAGTGTTGTGCAGGGGCCCACATGCTCAAGATCACTGCAGATCTATTTATTGGCACCCGAATGTCAGTTGCGACAGTTAGTTCTCCTGCCCATCCGTCCCTTTGGTAATTATGAATTCGTAAGGTATTCCACTGACTGATTCGTCTGTGTGATTGGTGCCAGTTGGTGCACTGTGGTAGGGTTGCCCTGGGTTCCACCTCCTTGTGTCTGGACTTGCGGGTTCAGGACAACTCTCACAGGCACCTAACCCCAAGCTCATCTTGCCGATGAGTTTAAACCAAGTACTGTACATGTATCCTCAAGTCAACATCACTAAAATTCATCCTCATTTACTACATTTTTGTAGACTTGTGGTATTCATGTCTAACGTAGTTATGGGTAAAGCAAAGTGTTTCTGAGATACAGGGTGTTATAAATTCTACCACAAGAAAAAATCCCCACTCTAAGTCAAGTTTCTTTAGATGATACCTGTGGTACACCCCTTTTTTCTTGGGAGGGGGGGGGGGGGGGGGTGGTTAATCCTCTACTGTAATGCCAGATGATTTCAGGTCAATAGAGTATCCCTCAAGCTCACTTTAATTATGGTTCAAATTTTGCGGACCAGTTTTACATTACATTATTGGCTCATCATTGTAAGAAAGGCAGGATGTGTATCATGTTCTTGTATTGCAGTTGTGGTTGTCATCTCCTTGCTCTTGAGTAGTGACAGAGGAGAAAAAATATTTGCGACTTTTTCATGGAGGACATTGTCAAGCTCAACCACGTCCTGCCTGGTAGAAATAAATTGATTCATTGTAGACAAAAATTGTGGCCAGTAAGACTAGCTCAATTTTTTATGAGAGAAAAACAATTGATATACATGTAACAGAAAAAAGACATGATGGATACATGTACATTAGTTGAAACCATTTTTATTTCTTTCAGTGAAACAAAATTCTTCAAAGTGGAGCTTGGATTTTCTCTCAAGCATGGTGACAGTGTGGATGTGACTGTTGAAGAAGTATTTGTGCATGCTATGACACCCTTCCCAACCAAGATCACCCAGTCTGAGAAGCAG
>NC_090872.1:27727014-27729514 GCF_036669935.1 Montipora foliosa
TGTGGCCAGTTTAGGCCCGGTTTGGGCGTCAAAGGGTTAAATTGTATTATTAGGGCTTACCTAACCCCCAATCTGCACCCTCTAGAAAAGAGTTCTGTGATATGGAAGGCTTATAGAAAGCTTATGCACGTGATTTCTTGGAAGTTGTGTCGGAGTTCCTAAGCAAAGAAATGGCATCCATGTTTGTATTCCAAACTTATCTTCCAGAAGCAAAAAACTGAGCTCTTATCTTAGATGAATGTAAATATTTTCCTTTGTTTGGGTCAAAAGCCAAAGCTTCTAATCACATGAGTTATCAGGCACTGTTTGAGATTCTTTCTGTTGGATGGGATGGGGATACCGGTATGTAAAATTCTCTCTCTGGCTCTTTTTTTTTTTTCTTAAATATCGTGGCTGCTTAATGAAAGCAGGCTGTGAACAACAGTTGTTTCAAGCTTCCAGTATCAAGTACATATATTAACAATGGTCGTCACACTGATCACACGAGTGGAAAGTGTGTTAAGTTAACCAAACATGCAGCCAATACATTTTTGTCCCACAATACATGTATGTACTGTAGCTAGTGAGAGTCAAGGGTCCAGCCCTTTGATGACTCACGAGAATTGCAACATTGTATGGTCGTTAAAGAATGTAGCTTCTTAGTAGCTCAGTTACGGGACACTCCTTTGCCTTTAGCCCCCAAGTTGTTCTCTGTCTACAAGTAAAATCATGATTATGGTGTTCGACAGTAAATTCTATAAGTTGAACACTTAAGCAAAGGGCAAAAGAAGACTGTAGTTTGAAGAAGACATAGCTGTTGTTAGCGCTTTCACCAGCAAGGTTGGACAGAGAAAAATCGGAGTGTACCATGTAGGAGGCAAAGGGTTATGGTGAATTTAAGTTGATATTTTATAGATATTAACATGTATTTTGTGCAAGATCAGTTTTGAACTGATTTGGTCATGATTCAAACTTTATTTTTCTCAGCAACATTGAGCTGAAATCCCCATTCCCAATGGAGGAAGGCAAGCGCGAGCTGCATTTCACCTACCTTGATACAGTTGGCCGTCCTGTTATTGTTGCCCAAAAGACTAACTTGGTGGAGCAGCATATTCAGGACTTTGAGGTGAGCCTTCAACTTAGAGGGGACAAAACACGTTATTTTGTTTTTTGGCGGTAATTTTAATCTGGTAGTTATCAATCTTAGTGTTGTTGTTTGTTTGTTTGTTTTTTTTGTTTTTTAATGAAAGGGCAGAGGGTGTAAAGGAAAGATTGTAGTCACTGGTCACTGAATGAAGAGCCAACAAACTCAACCTGCTTCAACCTCGTTCTCAGGGTCTCTCTTCTCTGCCTCCATTGTTAAAACGACAATGGAGGCAGAGAAGAGAGACCCTGGGAACGAGGTTGAACCTGCTTATGAGAATGAGCCAGGAATCAAACTCAGGATAGGTGGTTTCAACCAATCTTTTGAGACTGAGGTGTCAATGGTGTAATGTACAAATACATGTACTGGTGGACGAACAAAAGAAGCTAATGAGATATCTTTTGTTTTAGTCTACCAACATGGTGGTGATGATGTAACACTAAAACCATTTTATACAGTGTTGGAAACTGAGTGCTCTCACCACTGCCACAACTCTTCTGTTTTTTTTTTAGGAGGCAGTGTGGCCCAGTGGTTAGGGCGCTTGCTTTGGGATCCGGAGATCCCGGGTTCAATACCCGCTCTGACCACTCGCTGAATTTGTTCCTGGTAGTCCCTGGTTCAACTTCCCAGCTGCACTTGTAAATAGCCAACTGGTTTGCCTCTGGCCAGTTGGGATTCTTAACAGTTGTTGTTGTTGTTGTTGTGTTCTGTTGTTTCGTTGTTTCATTGGCCCTAAAAAGCCCCTATGGGGAGCGGTTAATTAAGTATGTAATGTAATGTAATTTTTTCCCTCTGATCTATCATTAATTAATTTTGAGGGTAAGAGGATGAGAACACAGTATCTTTATTTTGAACATCTCCTCACCATTACTACTTTTTTTTGGTGCAGTTTAGCTTGCAATTTTGGGCGCCTTTAGTTTTTTTGCAAATTTACCCGAAATCTACACAAAGAGAAAAGTAATTTTTTTTTTTTTTTGCGAAAACCCTCCAATGATACCAGAAGTCAGACAATATTATTAATAACCCAAGTAACCCAAAGAACCTTGAAATTCTCAGAGATTGCAACTGTCAAATTGCTATCACAAGTGGCAGTGATTTTTTAACTATGTACACTCCCTGTTTATATAATGCTTAGTATAATTATAGCATGATACACATGTATGTTAGTAATAGAAAGTTTCCTTCTTTCAATCTTTATATAATTGATTCTTTTAAGGGACTTTGTTTAATCGGCGATGTAATTTGTATTAACGACTGCATCGCTAAGTGGAGGTTAGGTGCCTAAGACATCCTGGAGCTTCCACTATTGGCAGCCAGCTCCAAGATGGAGACTGCACTCATGACTACCTGACAACCCAGCCATGAGCTCCCACGCAC
>NC_090872.1:27739514-27742014 GCF_036669935.1 Montipora foliosa
TCAAGGGAAACCAGAAAATGGCAGTGGTTATTATTTCGTGTTAATCTACAAAATTGAGTAGTGTTGTGTTATTCTTTCTAAGAATGCATTCATTTGGAAATGAATACACAGAAAGTCAAATCAAAAAGTGCTTTCTCATCACAGCTTTTCAAGTAAGGAGAGGGAAGAGACTTTACTACAATAATTATTATTTGTTAAATTAATGTGGATTCTACCAAGAGTATCGTTTAGCAAAACAAACTTTTGATTACCTCGAAATGAATATGCTTTATCAACTCATTAACAGAGTTATTGACAGGCCTAGGGAAGTACTTGATGTCAAAAAGGTCTTATCAAGTACTGATTTCACTCATTGTCTTTGTGTATTTACCCCTGCTTCTGACTGACAAACTTCAAACTTTTTCAAGTACTTAACTGATTTTATTATAATTATAAACACTAATGAAATACCAAGTGATCTTTTGCACAAAAACATGATATCTTCACACGTGAGGATAACATGTCACCGGGGTATTTCACACCTGAAAAGATCCCTGTTGCTATGGTTACATGTGAAAATCACGCCTTTCAATGTGTTTCATGACAATATTTCACTTGTTCACTGCGCTCACTTGAAAAGAAATTTTGTATCTCCATGCAGCCATGTAATATCCTTGTGTCCTTTAGCTTTTGTATCTGTTATAACTTCAGATCCTTGCACCCGCAAAGTGCTTCTCACTGAGAAGCTTGGAGTTCTTGCTGAACAAGAGAATGGCCTTTGGAGTATCCTCACAGCATTGCTTTGCCCTCATGATGATTGTCAGTATGAACAACAATCTAATGAGGTCAATCAGTTCATTCTGGATTGGCTCACAGGTAAATAATGCCAGCCTGTAACTTCCTTCCTTGTTAGGTCTGATCCCAAGTTGTAGTACTGGCCCAAGTTGTTCAAACAATGGATAACGCTATTCATCGGATAAATCACTATCCAGTGTATAAGTAATAGCGAAACCAATTGCGCTATTCAATGGATAGTGATTTATCCGGTGGATAGCGTTATCCACCTTTTGAACAACTGGGGCCTGGTTACCAAGCCAAGCATGATAGCTAAATGAGCGGGAAATGACAAGAAATTTTGGCATTCAAGGTGATTTGGTTTGCATGTTCTGTCTTTTGCTCTTGATGTACATGTATATTTTACTTGCATCTGCAAACCTTAAAGGCGGCCAAAGACAAGGTACAAAAACCCTCAACTTGTCACGCAACATTGTTTCGTTGCAAGTTTTGGTCGATGTTTCACGTTTTTCACCTTGCGTGATCAACTTGACCCGCAACAAAAACATTTGTTGCGGGTTGAAGAAATGCAGGGCGCTGATTGGTTGATTTGCTAGTACATGAGCACATTTGTTGCGCGACAAGTTGTGAGCTTGATCAAAAACGAGCAACAAAGCCAAAATTTGTTGCTCAGAATAGACCCGCGCTCTACTTTTTGCAACAACTTTCTTCAACCGGCAACAAATGTTTTTGTTGTGCGACAAGTTGATCATGCCAGGTGAAAAATGGGAGACATCGACCCAAACTTGCAACAAAACAATGTTGCGCGCCAAGTTTAGGGTTTTTTGTATCTCCTATGTCACTGCCTTAAGTTAATAAGAAATGACAAGCAAAATTGGCAAGCCAGGTCTCCACAAACCCTAACCCTAACCACACATTAATATATTGCTGCTTTTACCAAGTATTCAGCAGTGCTTTGCAATCAGAGTTTAAAAGAAAAAACTGAAGTACAAATTCTACATATTGGCCAATTAACATAGTCTCATGTAGATTCTAGTTATAGACTTAGAATGGTAACAGTAATAATTATTTAAGTTGAAAAAATTTACTTGAAATACTAAACTGGAATAATTTTAAAACGTGTCTTCACATGTTGTTTTTAACTTGATAAAGGTGAAGTGAGACTGGTGAAATATCTATTGTTTAGTTGTAACTGAAAAACACTCTTTTGTTTTATTTTACTATTTAATAAACAAGCAGGAGTCTTTTAGAGCGAATTTGACATGACCTTGAAAAATAAATGTAAAAACAGAACCTTAACAAAAATGCACAACATTTAATTGGCTTATCGAACAAAAACAAATGAGCATGAATTTTCATTGGTTTAGCGAACGTTGATGGAAACAATGTCATCTCTCCATGGAAAGCTATCGGCATTTCGCTTTGATGTCATTTGAATGCAGTAATGTGATAGGGCAATCAATCTAAACACTTATGACTGGTCCCAAGGGAAACAGTTACCTAAGAATCTCAATGTTTCCCTGGGACGCAGTTGAGGGAAACATTGAATTCGAGGGAAACAAAATGAACTGTTTCCCAATGGACCAGTCATTAGGTGATTTTTTTTATAGCACAAAAAGCTATAGCAACGGCAGTCAGTGGTCAACATTAGCGGGTAACAGTGCACTGTTACCCTCTGACATCATAGTTTTAGCACTGTTGCATGCTCAGAGAATTTTGGCAGGAA
>NC_090872.1:27744514-27749514 GCF_036669935.1 Montipora foliosa
AGTTAGTTTTTTTTAACTAATTATGTTATTATCATACATTGGTGTCACTTTCTCGATTTGGATTGGCTACAAGCACGCAGGTTATTCTTGCTGGTTCTGTTCCCCTTACGTCATGCAGAAGTGACATCACCTAACATGCTAACTCTTAGCCCCTCGCAAGGAGAAGTAATTGTAAATAATTCTCGTTCGGAGATTTCATAGAATTTTAATTTCTTTAACTTTAATGGTAAGTTTTAAGCTTAAAAATAAAGTTGTTTACTTACAAGTTGATTTGCGGTACGACATACAGTGATCACTTTTCTGTGCGCGCTCTTTTCTGTACAAGTGCTCAGGAATAAGCACAATGAAACAATGAATTATTAGTCTATTTGGTCTTCGCAAAGAGCGGTTTTCAATTGAGTGTCGAAAGTAATTAGCGAATTGCTTTGGTTTTGCATTACTTCACTCAGTGATTGGTTCAAAGTTCTCGCGCCATTTTTTCAATCAATCAGAAGTGAAACCAAAACCAATAGTGGCTCGTGCGTGCACATTTTCCCGCGCTTTGTGTCGGCTGCGTGTAATTACTTCGAGTTTTGATTGGTTTTCTGGATTGTCTCCGTCCTTTTTGATTGGCCAAAGTAATTACTTTGGTTTTGGTTTTACGACACTGGATTGAAACTGGATTGAAACTGGATTGAAACTGAAGTACATGTACCTTCGCGACTTTCGCGATTTCAAAATCTCGCGAAATTAAAGTTCATAATATCATAAAATAAAAGCTGCTTTCCATGAATGCCTAAGAGCACAATGAACCAATCCAAATTCGTAGCAATTCCATGTAAATTGCTTAGAGCGCGGGAAAAATCGAGCGTTTAAGTGGCTATTGGTTTTGGTTTTTCTTCTCATTGGTTGATAAACTGGCACGAGATTAAAGCAATCACTAAGCGTAGCAATTGCAATCGTGTAATTACTTTCGACAGACATTTAAAAACTGCTCTAATTGTTGATTATTGTAATAACGGCTGGAATTCGAGTTCTAACGAAGTACAACTAAATAATGAAATGAAATGGGTGACTGACAGCCTTAAATTTATATTCCTTTTTAATAGGTACATGGGCAGTGGAGCGGTGTTACAAGATGATCAAGCCACAAGTCAAAGCCATCTATCGTTTCCAAATCTTTTGAATCATCTCAGCCATTTGGTTACTGAACCCGATTTTATAGCTGATGTCGCGAAAAATGAAATGCGATCTCGCTTAGTTGAGAGATACTCGACTGGAACACATGCATGCAACGATTCCTTGAGCTCAAACCTAAATATCTGGGAAGACATTTTCGAATTAATACCACTTTAATTTTCCGCCAAGAAGCAGTTCAAAATGAGCATGCTAGAGGAAAGTTTCTTAACAAGATCAGTTTTACGTTATTGGTCACCTCGTCAAATGTTCTGTGCTTTTTACCATTGATAGGAATAAACGAGACAGTCAAATCCGTTTTCGTGTATCTTTAAGGTATTATTTGTATTCGCCAACTGGTGCGGCCTAACCAAGTTAGGACCCATCCACACGTATCGTCCAGAGTCGTTCGAGAAGCCAGGTATTGTCAACAGAGCATGCGCCGTTGGCGGCAAAAGTATTGTTTGTTCACATTATTACATTTTATTTATTTTCACACAGCGGCCATGTTGTATATTTACGGGGTAAAGACAGGATCGGAGTTTGTAACGTCACCGGATTTGAAAATACAGTCGAACTTCCCGCAAGCAACCACCCAGAATGTCAATCCCAGGTGGTCGCTTTCGGAAGGTAGTCGCTTACGAAAGCTTGGACCATATTGAGTCAAAATTTTGCCTCATTAACATATGGTAACTGCAGACTTATCCATGCGCCAATGCCGATCTAAGCCCACGTATTATCTTTTAGTAGTCCAAAAAATTTAAACATATGAAATGAAATGTTGTAATAAGTATTATGTGTATAAACTAGGAGTTTCAGTGTGAAAGTGAGTGCTGGCGTGGAAACTGGGAGCAGTGACTGGTATTTTTCTTAAAACAGCTGCAAATTTTTGAAGCAAGAGGGTACTGGAAATGTGCATGAAAGTATTAAAAGAGCGAAGAAAGGTGTGCATATCTTTAGCCTGTGTGGCAGGCGTTACTATCATGTAAGCAAAGGGATAATTTCAAAACAATGGCATGTCAGTTTATTCTTTGAATTTAAACTTCTGTTCTTCTGAAATTTCTGGTCCCTTTTCAGCAAAAGAGTTACCTTTTGAGAAATGCTGAGCGTAGTTGAGCAAACGTCAATTTAAATTTATTGTCGTACTTGAGAATAGACTGCGAGCTGTCTCTTATTTTTCTTTGACACGATAGTAGCGCGCGCGATTGCGTGACACGCCTCGTTTTTTTCCACTAATTTTCATAAAATAATCATGTCATCCGTCGTCAGGGGCACCCAACGTCAATTTTCGGAAAATAACTGTTCCGAAGACGATTTGAGATCTAAAACTTTGGGAACATTTGTTGTAAAATTTCTTGCTTGCCTGCCTCCTAGGATTTTCGAACATTTAAAAAATGGTATAATTGCCCATTTTTAACGGATTTTTACCCTAAAAAGGTCACCTACAATTTTCGGGAGCCTTTTTTCTGGCTGAAATTTTCGAAAAGGTAAGTTTTGATACCTATAATTTTCGGATCACTGGACAATCAGCTAGGAAATCCGAACAGATGAAAAAACTTTAGGGGAGAAAAATATGCCTATATCTACCGTTTAAATACTAAAATACGTTTAACAATGCTATGTTTAATGGTTTTCAACTATATTCTCGTTGGGTGCCCCTGCGTCGTCCATGGCTCTGAGGAAAGAAAGACGACTGCTTGTGGTCTAGCTCGAGAACTGATTTTCTCTTCGCTCAACGGTTGAAGACGTTGAAGAACAATTTGACTGGGTGGTTAAATGTAAGAGGTTCAAAAACCGTACATGTTCGGTTGAATGATGATCAATGACGACCCTTTGCCCTTTGGAAAAGTACTCGACTCGAAAGATGTGAGGCTGTAAGATCTCTTCCACGTGCACGTGACGTCATAACGGGTATCAATACCCCGGATTATAGACATGATGACACCACATGTACAATCGACTGCGCATACTTCCGATCTTACATCCCACAAAGTTTGATATTTTTCGCTAATATCAAGAATAGGCTGCTGCCTCGCTATGGCTCGCCAGCAATAAATTTAAGCTTTCCAAAATATTTATTCGGAGCATCATGGTTCGCTTCTGACAGACTACCTCTCTTCTATAACCAAATTTCTTAATAGAAAAGTCCAATCAGGAAATCATTTCTAGTATACTGTAGTTATATTAAGACACTTAGGGTCGTCTCTTGTAATACTGACAGAGTACAATGTATGTGGTCACGGGTTCAAACCCCGTTGAAGTCCTGAAATTTTCAGGCTTCACTACGCAGTTACTAACATTGCGTTCATAACTGCGAGGATCATAAATGATGATAATAATAATAATATGTTTATTCACTCTTTGGTAGCATTTGCTAAATTACAAGAGGAGTCAGTAACTAGAACATGCATGGCAGCACGAGATTGCAAAACGCACCGGTGGCTCAGTTGGTTGAGCATCGGGCTGTCATGCGGGAGGTCGTCAGTTCGACTCCGGCCGAACCAACACTCAGGGTCTTAAAATAACTGAGGCGAATGTGTTGCCTTTGTAATTACATCTGCAAATAGTTAAGACTTTCAAGTCTTCTCGAATAAGGACTGTAAACCGGAGGTCCCGTCTCATAACCCTTGTTGGAAATTAAATAGTATGGGACGTTAAAAGAACCCACTCACTATTCGATAAGAGTAGCGGACGTAGTCCCCGGTGTTGTGGTCTGACCTTATCTGGACGGGGGCATCTTTCACTTCCTAAAATAAAATTGTAAACTGTGTAATAGGCAGTCTGGCTAAAGTCCCCCGACAAACATTGTAAATTAGTCCTGAAAAGCCCCGAGGGGAGAGACTAATGACTTCACTCACTCACTCACAAGGACAAAAGTAACGGTTGCCCGTACTTGAAAGTAACAAGACGCCTACAAGGGGGTATCCGTGGAATGCGCAAACAGTTAACACAAATTGTCCAGTTACCGTGAACTTCAACTACAGGTAAACTTCGGAAAATGGCCAGAGATTACAAGAAAGATAGATCTGTAATATAACTTAAAGTTGTTTGTTATAAAAACTCATCATTACTGATGGTATGAACGCTGTGGAACCTGTTGACGGATCGTTGATATGCTAATCTTACTTCGAGGCATCCTCGCGAGAAAAAAAAAATGGTACTTCAAATACCACAACTGCAGAACCACCAGCTTCCACCGCCGTATGAGGTAAGATTCTCGCTGCCCTTTTTCCTCGTAATCCTTAACTTCAATTCAAGGGGTTCATTGCGATTACATGATGATCACATGAAGGGAAAAATCATTGAGGAAAGCCACTTAAATGACTGTCCACTTAAATGACCAATCGTTTCAATGAACACTTTAATCTTAAAATTACAGAAAACACTCTTTCAGTTCGGTATTTTTCCTTTTCTAACCATTCATAATCTTGTTTTGTGGCGTTTTCGTTGCCGTTGTCGTTTCTTAAACTCCCTAAATTTAACATTGTTGTCAGGACGACAACGGCAAAGAAATAACAACTTGTTAACAACTTGTCATTTGAAATGATAAACGCATGCGCAGGGCGTGCAGTACATTTTTTCAATAATCTATTATTTGGAGTCATTTGATTAAGCTTTTTATTTACTTATGCGAATACACAGTACATTCAAATGAGCGAATGGCTTGAGTCATTTCAAACCTTGATCATTAATTCTCAAACTCATTAATAATTCATAAGGCTATTAGTCAATCGGAGTGCTCCACTTTGGCCAGGTGCATGTATCTTGATAGCCAATGAAACTACAGATCAAGAAACGCCCAAGTTAGTTCAAAAACTGATCAAGACACTTGAATTTAAATGAAC
>NC_090872.1:27754514-27759514 GCF_036669935.1 Montipora foliosa
GATGAGCTCCTGCTCTTGTTCAAGATTTGGTATTTCATTGGTGTTTATATAATAAATACATTACATGGCCGCTTGGGTATAAGAAATTTCTCTTCTCTTGTTGAAAAATATTTCGCTCGAAGAGAAATTTCGTATCTCCGCGCGGCCATGTAATATCCTCTATTTATTACATGACTAGCTCCGTGAGCGGGCAAGATGAACCAAATCGCGCGCTCTGATTGGCTACCCGAGCGGGCAAGATGGAGCAATACTGCCCGCTCGGGATTTCTCGCTTGGTCCCGCAAGATCAAAGATCATTTTTTGGTGTTTTAAGTCATATAATAAATCCTTTATTGACCAAGATTGTTCGGTCAAGATGACTGGATATTGGCCTCGTTCTTTTTTTGCGTGTTTATGGACCTCGACTTCGTCTCGGTCCATAAACACGCAAAAAAAGAACTTGGCCAATATCCAGTCATCTTGACCTCACGCTTGGTCAATAACCCATACATATGTACTATGTTCACATGTGAATAACATGACTAATCACCGTCCAGAGTAAAATAACTTCAATCAAAGCAAAGCATTAAAATGGCTTCCAAGAAGCATGGTCTTGAAACCAGAGCCCACTCGGAAGTTTGTGTTTTGAAAACATGACTTCGGCTTCTCGCTTTGTTCCTCTGTATTTACCTTTAAGATTATTTTATCGAGACCGAATCGAACAATCGTGAGGAACACTCAACATTTTCATAAACAGTGCAAGTCAGCAGAGTGCGAAATTGTGACTGCACAGCAGCGCGAACCGTCGCCATTACATGGTTTAAACTGACAGTGATTTGAGGACAAGAGAAAATGATGTCACACTTTGTATTTGCTAATTTCCCATATTTTCGGTTACATGTATTTGGAATGCGAAGTGATATTTTGTTTACTTGTTGCTGGACTGCAAACCGGATTTGTTTATTACGCTCGGTCATTTAGATCATTCTTTGATTTTTTGCTGTTCTACATTGTGAACTTGTAGCATCGAGAAACTCACTTGACAAAAATGATTCAAGTAATGTTTGATTATCGTTAGACATATAACAAAAAAATTACAGCAAAGAAAGTGCTTTGTACGGATTTTTCTTCATTCGTTGCAAAACTTCGGAAAACTAACTCGTTTGCTTTCAGTCACTCTTTCTGTTTCCCAGGTTTTGCAATTCGTGAGTAAAGCACTTTCTATGAAGTAATCTTTTCTCGGGTTTCACATGACGTCACGGCTGCCAGTTGGTGTCCCGACCCAATGCTCCGGGAATTGAACTCAGTTGTTATGTAAAACTTCGTTGAAAAACAGGCTGTTAATCATCGGAGTGAAACCCAAGAATATGTAATAGCTTGCAAGCATGCAGGTTCTTCCGTTGAAATGGCCCGCGGTCGAAATATAGGGGTGTGAACGTCTCTTAGTGATGTAGACATTGCACATCGGGTTCCATCTCGAGTGGCCTCCAACAGGCCGAACGCCATTATCTGTAAATTCGTGCGCGGGCTGGCAAAGGAGAACGTCATGGCTAGCAGGAGAAATAAATGGCTTTAGCGCAGTAGATTTGGGCTTCAACAGTGATGCAGATGTCAGCCACATAAATCTGTATAGCCATTTAACACCGAAGTTGCAACAGCTGCTTTGAGTCTAAAAAGTTCAAGGATGCCAACTCCTTTCACGTATTGCTTGGAGAAGAATGGATCCGTCTTTTTGCGGAAGAGAGTAACTCTACTCCACTAAAGCTCAAAAGTTTAGAAGACTTGAGAAGATTATCAACGTCAATATAAGCTAAGTATTCTTGTTTATGATTACATAGCCTGCGTACCAAGAGTTTCCGTGGAAGATTTTTAATGTTTCAGCCACGCGAAAAGTAAGGCGAGACAAGAGGGAAACGCTTGAAGACAAACCTCAGCATTTCGAAAACCGCCCACTTAAGACATGTCATCGGCTGTCATAAATGGACCAAGAAAATGTTTGATCCTACAAGGCGGGAATGAACTGTGGGCAAGAGAAACTTCAAAAGTTTGACAGGGAAAATAACGATAATATTGATCAAATTTGTTCTTATTCTCTCAAGCTCCCGCTAAATCCTTTATCGACAACAGAGCTAACTACTCGATGTATTATTTGTTGAAAAGATCTTTCCGCCATTTACGTTTGTCCGCAAGCTTTTTCCTTCTCCTCTCCCCCCCCCCCCCCCCCCCCTTCCATTTTTTTCTTTTTGGCGTTCGCCCTATTCTCGCGAAGCCGGAAAAATGAGTTCGCTTCTCGCCCACTGCCTTCGGGCGTTTTCCATTTCCCAAGAAATTCCGGTTGGGATGTAAATGGAACACACGTTTTTGGTTCGTTCCACTGGAAAATTTCCGGAGTAAACGGAACTTCTGAAAAGGTAGTGCTGTTTTCCCGTTGGAAACTTTCCGATGAAAATGTGTGTTCCATTTACAACTTTTGAAAGGTCTTACCACTTCCAGGCTATTCACGGCCACATTTTTAAATTTTGGCGCGTAAAATCGCAATCACTAGGCGGCGAACGGACCTGAGTTAAATGGAACACGTTTTTCACCCGATAGAAATTTCCGGAAATTTTGTGTAAATGGAAAACGCCCTTCATAAATTAGTCAAGCGGCCCGCTTTTCTGAGGCAGTCGTGTTTTGTCACGCAATCGAATAAAAGGACCGAGGGAGACTTGGGAAGAGGATAGAAATAAGGGACTATACCCGTTGCAGTAACCAACGCGTTCAGAATTTCCCGTTGCCCCAGCAATGGGGAAATTCGGATTGGCCCGTTGACAATGCACCGCTGTCAGACTTTTTTGACAAGTTAATTCTTGTCAGATTGTGCTGTCTGTCAGATTGTTCTTGTCAGATTGTCTCGCCCTGTGTCATGGACAGTTTAACAGTTCGATTCCTGATACTGTCTATACGACTTAGGTATCTTAAAACTGATCATAATCTCCTAAACCAGGGAATCCAAAGTAGACATTTTTCTCCTCCTAGCTTCATTATGTTAAAGAGAAAAAAATCCCGAAAGAAAGGGTTGATTCTACCTTTTCAGTTTTTCAGAACAATATTTTTCTTAACATTTTTCTTTTCCTTTAAAAAACTCGTTGCTGTCTTGCTCTTAAGATGAATTTCTCTCAAGCTTTTGAAATTAAAACCGAGATAGACCACTTTCCTTGATTACGCTCGCCATGTTATCTGTGTTTGTATTAATAGACAAGTGTCAATCGCCAGTACTAGTTCACCAAATTTACGTTCAGATTCTTGAATTCAGGGACCGAAGCAGGCTGTTCCTCTCAAATGGGCACCAACCACTACATTTGGACCAGGTGCCATTTCAACGGCAGAGCATGCTTTAAGGAGGGTGGCTTCCAGGATATATTTATGAAACTTGTAATACAGCTGCCCCCTTTTTAAGGAGATCAACCCTCTTCAGGGCTAGGGAGAGGAATGGCTGTTTACTAATGGAGCAGCTTTACAATAAGGCAACTGAATTCGAAGCGGTGGGAGGAAAAATAACTTTAGCACACTTTATTTTAGTGCAGTTAAGGAGGCTCTCCTTTTTTCAATCAAACATATTCTGTCCTCAGATACAGTTAGCCTTGTCATATCAAGACGAAATTTGGCCAGGGTATTAATTTAAGTACCCATCGTAGATTTCTCACATATTTCTTCCAAAATATCGTTACCATGGCAACGATATTAGGCGATATTTCTTTGAGCCTTAAAATCAACATGTTGTCATTTTTGAAGAAACGGGACGGTGAAATTTTCCCATTCATTGTTACCAGATAATGTTAGAACCACTCTCTAAAATATTTCAAATTCAACAATCTGTAGGCCAGTTTTTCGGAAAAATCAGTTTTTTGAAATGTCTTTTTTTTTTTTTCACCAACAGAATTTTTTAAATTTGAAAGACAAACGTTTTAAATGAATCTAAGCTAACATGCAAAAAATGAAACAACTCACCGTCTGGAAGCAAAGATATAAACGAGTAAAGTTGTAAAATTAGGAAAAAATGAGGGGGTTACAAGATCAGCATTTACGCATGCGTCACCCGCTCATTCGAGTACACGCGCGAGTTGATCTAAACTGCTAAAGGCCAACACACACGGATTTAAGTGACCATTAAACCGTTTGTGTAGAATTTTCGTAGTTTTCGTGAATAGGAGATGGCTATTTATATTCATATCTATAGGAATTAGAAGAAGGCGAGCGAAATTAGCGGTATTTGCTTATTTCTTGTGACCCATTTGAATCACCAGCTGACGCGACAGCTTACGAATTGTGTGTGTGTGACTTATGCGCGCGCGCGCAGCTGAAAACCCTTTCGAGCCTCCTTAAAAACACGAGAAGTACGGGACCATCCATATATGGTTCATGAATTCCTCACATAGGATACCCACCTTGCAAGTGTCTCAAGGAAACTGTCGTCTGGCATACGTTTCATGAGAAAGATCAAACCTTTCGTTCCAACATCTACCCTATTAAATATATACCAACCTATAGTTAAACAGTACCGTACGAAAGACAACCCGAACAAAGTCTATTTCATGGCGATATTCACCAGAGTTTGACGGATGTTATTGCTATATTTCGATTTACTTCAAAATCAGCATCAGGCAAATCAAGGTTTACAGAGCGCGTCATTTAAATACAGGAGACTTGTTTAAATAATAATAGTTCACGGCTAGCTTTTAAGCCAGAGCTAATTGCAGACTGCTTAGTTTTTATATAGAAAGCTTCTTTAAATAGAAGAATATTCCAGTTGTTGTCCATATCAATTATGCTGGTATTGTCCCTGACTGTATTCAAGTAGAATTCCTTAGTGTTAACAAGGATGGAATTATTACAAGGGAAATTAGAAGTGACAAAAGGTGTTGGTATTTCTCACAATTATCTAGATGCTAACAAATAGCACTGTCCTTGTCTCGGGCATGTTCCATTGGTAAGTTCGTACAAGGTGCGCTCAGTTTTTCCTATTTAACTAGAATTACAGC
>NC_090872.1:27769514-27772014 GCF_036669935.1 Montipora foliosa
TACTAAAAGCTTTTTACAAATACAATAAACATTGTTGATTAATCTTTGAAAAATGCGTGGTTACCCCCGATTTTCTTTTGGGATTTCAATAACACTTATTGAGATCTGCTTTTCCCGCATATTCAGTAAACCGCGCAAAAATATCTTTAAATTAGGGGTCTTTCTGCATGTACCGGAAACCATTGTATTTTTGGTCACTTGGGACTAGCCTTTATTTGGAGTTGTTTTATTTTCTGTCTTTTGTTTCTTTTGTTTTACGTTATCTGTGCTCCGGTACCTGCAGAAGGAACCTAAATTAGTAGGCACCGTCCTTAAAGAAAGAAATGACACCGAGTCGTGCTTTTTGTAAAAACCTGGGCGGACCCCTTTGTTTACCCTTATGGCACTGCTGTATAAATGCGAATATTATCCATGTATAGAAATTTCATACGTCACTGAAATTTCGTATCATACATCGTATAGTATAGGGTATTTGAAAAGCGATAGAAACATACGGAGACACTGTGCAGCTACTTCCACTTGTACTTCAGATTAGAATTTGGTATATTACAGTCTAGTGGATGATGGTCTCGTCTGACATGATATAACTGTGAAATAGAATGGATGGCCTCTATTTGAAAGATGTTGGTCTGGTAACTACTATATTAATCATTCTAGGCTCGATCATCATAAAAACTCTTTTTCCATCGTTGGTGCTAAAATTTGGAACAGCATTCCCGAAAGCTATCGAAGACTACCAAAGCACATATTCAAAAAGAAAATTCAGGCATTACTATTTGTAACTTTAGAAACTCTGGACAGTTATGCTGACACTAGCACTCTTATCTCAGAAATAAAAAGGCATCTTAATTATAATTCAATCATAAATTATTATATTTTTCTTCACTTTTTATTACTTTTTTCCTCTTTTGGCAAATTATGTATTCAAAATCGACTTTTTTAACGCCTCCAATTAGTAATTCGCGTTTGTATGTCCTTAACACCACCTGCCTAGATTAGCTCGCTATTTGCAGGCGGTGTTCATTGTAAGTAATTTTCTGGAAGACTTAATAAACTTGAAACTTGTTACTTGTTCGAGGTGTCAGTGTGATGACCAGTAGTGCTCCATGGTAATGTACTTTGAAGCGCGATTTGCAGTCACCCACTTCAAGCTAAAATTAGCACTGAAGGGCGGATCCAGGCCAAGAGCAAAAACAATTTTCTGCCCTTTTGCGGTTTTTGGTACACACACTTCATTGACCACTCCTCGCAGGGGCTTTTCAGAGCCACAACCACCATCAACGAAACTACAGAACAGGACAACAACAACAACTGTAAAGAATCCCAACTGGCCGGAGTCCGGAGGCAAACCAGCTGGCTGGCTATTTACAAGTGCGGGCCGAGAAGTTGAACCAGGACTACCAGGAATTCAACAAGTGGTCAAAACTCCGGATCCCAAGCCGGGAAAGCGTTATAACCACTGGGTCGTACTGCCTCCTGTTGTGTTGTTGTCTGCAAATCAAAAAGTGCGAGCAGGCTCACTTGTAGGCACGGAAAACGCGAGGTGCCTACAGGTGCCTACAAGTGGGCTTAAAAACAAGGGGGGATATCCCCCACTGATTAGTGCTGATCGTGCTTGGATGCAGGTCATCGCGTCAACCGCAATACACAATGAAACGGATAAACAAAACAAAAGAAATCAAGTCTGGTGTTTATCGTCATGGGTACTGTTACCATGGTGATAAAATGTGACAGCTACCTTAATTTAAGCATATTACGCAGAGAATGATGGGAAGTGTTTAGGCCTGGCTGCGCAGGGTGGCGCGAAAACGACAAGAAAGAAATAGACCACAAAGTGGGGGACGATGTTTCTTTAGTGATAAATTTTAACAGATGCCTTGTTGTTTTAAAGGAAAACCGAGATGCCTGACGAAGAAAGAGTGAGAACAAAACGGTCAGTTTGTATAGATTTATATTTTCATTTCAGATCTCGTGTCTAGGCTGTCGTGACATGAAATTTCAAGCCTGTTTATATTTGTGTTTTTCTTTATACACGTAGACGTAAACTTGACTCAATAATCACCAAACTTCACCATGCAACTCCTCCAGGAAGGGAAAATCTTGAAGAAGAAACAAAACCGGTAAAATGCTCGCTTTGTTGTCGCCCTTTGATTTAATGATTTCACCTTGTGCTCACTTATATGTAACTCTTGTGACAGCGATTGTTTCCTACGTTAACCCTGTCATATTAACCGGTATATTTGCATACAAAGTTCACGATCATAGTGTTACTTCATGGTTGCTTTGGCAGTATACTTTACCCTTACTTTGCATTACAGATATTCGCTTTATAATTGAAATTAGTGCATTTTAATTTGTTTGTGTGAAAAGGTTGATCAATTCTCCAACGGTTCGATCTGTGTGCTATGGGTAGTGCCATGCTATTTTTGTCAAAATTCAAAACACTAAAATACATCTTTGCATCAATGAAGACCACAAAATAATGCTCTAATTTTGTTTC
>NC_090872.1:27774514-27819514 GCF_036669935.1 Montipora foliosa
CTACAGTGCAGCTCGGAGATATGGGAACCAAAACATGCACAAAAAACGCGCATATGCAAAACGCGTAAAAAAACCGCAGATGCGCATCAACACATACACAAAAAGGATCATTAGTATTTATGAGCTCTCCCATTGTCTTTCTTTTGTCGCCTTGTCTTTGTTTAATCGCAATCGTCTGCGATGCAATTTATGTGGTGAATGTGAAAATAATTTTCAAGTCCGCTGGTCAGTGCGTCATGAAAAGAGCAAAACATGTGAACGTGAGCTTATTCTAATAGCTCAAAGTCCTTCTGGCTGGTTATTTGTCTTTTAAAGCCAAAAACACTCATCAAGTTTACTTTTGGAGAACAAACGGCACACAAAACCTTTTTGAACATCGAAATTTACATGAACACAACTCGTAAGCAAAGGGCTCATCATCACCAGTTTTGTACAGAAGTTTATCAGTTAAGTCTGAGAATTTTGCATCTTCAGTGGTTTTGTTGTAAATGCAACAGTAATGAATGATCTTTTTGGCTTGGATTTTCAACGCGACAGTGAAGTCAAACACGCTTGCTGGCACGTGACAAATACGATTTTAAATGTGGCTAAATGTAATTTAGGCTAAGTTAAAATCAAGCCAATGCTGGTCAGCGGTGGTCTGGGAATCAGGCGCATTGAGGTGACATACGGGGTTTCTCGATTCGCACGTGCTGGTCGTTTCTGCTGTGTGAGGTGCTGTTTGTTTCAAGCAACAAGCGTTCAGTTGTTCCGCTTTTTTCGTCTTTCCGTCGTCCTCGCCGTTATGACCGCCCGGCAAACCAACAACAGCTTAGCAGCGGCTCTCTCTTCTCTCAGTGCTCCATCAGCGCCGGTCTCCAGTACGAACACACGCGGTACGTCTTCAATTGTGTCTTCGCAGTCCAGCGAGTCTGTTGTTGTTTCCTCGCCACTGGTGAGCATTCCGGCTTCGGCAAATCCACTTCCGACGGCCTCAACTGCTGTTCTTTCACCTGATCTGGTGTCTCTCATTAATCAGGCTGTTCAGTCGGCTGTTCAGGCTTCGCAAAGGCAACCAGGACCAGCGATTGCGGATCCCGTCTCCTGTCCTGGCGCCAGTTCGTCATCTGCATCGTTGGGCGGTTTAGCTTCGACGTTTTTCGCCGCTGGAACGGGCTTTCCGCCTTCCCTTTCAAGCTCGTCGACCTCAGGTAGGCTTTCTCCTCTTGTCGTACCTACTTTTGTATCTACTTTTAACGCTCCGGTCCCGGCAATCGTCTCGTCTTCGGGGCAGGCTTTAAGTGGCGTTTCTGCTCATTTGCCGCCATCCATTGCACCGCTGTCTATTGTGAACTCGTTGGCGGATCAGCCGTTCGTCGTGGGCCCGGGCTACTCTCCCGTTCCTGCCAAGCTCGTTACGCAAATCCGTGGCGGAAAATTCGTTGACTTGTCGGAACTTTTAGCGGCGAATTTGGTCAGCTCAGAGACCGAGCCTCAGTTAATGCTCGATGGGCGTTTGGTTTTATCAGCTCCCCCGAAGAAACCTCGTCGGCGTATCGAGGATATCACCACTTGGACGGAAGCCTTCACGGTGTACTCGCTTGTCCTAACGTCGTTTTTCCCTCATCGTTGGAAAGATTTAACGTTGTACAAGTTGTTAATCTTGCGGATTTCTCGCCAGTTTAGCGGACGGGTTTGGCTTGCTTACGATAAAGCTTTTCGCGAACACGCTGCGGCGACTAGGTTGGCCGATTGGTCGACCATGAACGCACAGCTCTTCACTTTTCACGCCGGTGGTGCTTCTCCTCGCAGCCCCAACCTCGGCACGTCGCCGGATTCCTCTGAACCAGTGGGTTCCAGCTCTTCGAGGATCCCTTGTATGTCCTGGAACAAGGGAAGGTGCACCGCCCCTTATACGATTTGCCGCTATTATCATCGTTGCAGCACGTGTGGCGGCGCCCATCGTTCTGTATCATGCAGTTCTAGACCAGAACGTAAGCAGGAGAGTTCTGTCAGGCGCAGATCTCGGTCTCCGGCATTTAGTGCCTCAGCTGGCCAAAAAGCACGGCGTCAGTAACGATTGGCTCCAAGAAGTTTTCCCCTTCTCAGAACTTTGGAACATGTTGCGCGTACTTCGTTCATTATGTAGTTAGTCATTATGTAGTTAGTCGATTGCTCAGTTAGTAGTTATGTAGTTAGTCGAGTGCTCAGTTAGTAGTTATATAGTTAGTCGATTGCTCAGTTTGCTCAGTTAGTCGATTGTTCAGTTTTATTAGAATTTTTCACGGTTTTCTTTGCTTGCCCCTGTTGTGCTCTGGGCTTGTTGAATTAAACTTTTCTCACTGTTGCTGTATTGCTGCCCTTACTTCAGGAGGGGGGGGGGGGGGTAGGGTCGTTAGCGGGGAATTACCATCTCTCATTCTGTTTCCTTCCAGTCTCCAACCCCTTGCCCCCGGTGTCCGTGGTTAGCCCTCTAAAGCCTGAAGTGTTCGCTGCCAAGTTGTCCCATCATCCGGACCAACATCTTGTCGCCTTTGTCTTGGACGGCCTCAGGAATGGCTTTCGCCTGGGATTTCAGCATTCCAAGAAATTAAAATCAGCTAAGTCAAACAAGGCCTCTGCTAATCAACACTCCGAGGTCATTGACCGCTACTTGGCTAACGAGGTCTCCCTTGGGAGGGTTGCAGGACCTTTTTCCTCCCCACCTTTCCCTCATTTGCACGTTAGCAGCTTTGGAGTTATCCCTAAAAAGGGTCAACCAGGCAAGTGGAGGCTCATAGTGGACCTGTCATCCCCTGGTGGGCTAAGTGTTAATGATGGCATTGACCCTGACGAGTTTACCATGCAATACATCACGGTTGATCAGATCATTCGTATGATCTCAAGCTATGGCTTAGGTGCCCTGATTGCTAAATTCGATGTTGAGGCAGCCTACCGCAACATAGCTGTCCATCCATCTGATCGATATCTCTTGGGTATGAGATGGCGGAAGCACTATTATGTTGATTTAGCGTTACCATTTGGCCTCCGCTCTGCTCCTTATATTTTCAATTCTGTGGCGGACATGGTGGAGTGGATTCTCCTACATACACACAATGTTTCTGCGCTGTTACATTATTTAGACGATTTTATTACTGCAGGACCGCCAGATACTAACCAATGTGCTGAGAACTTAGCCACTTCCATAGCTGTTTGCCGTTCCTTAGGACTTCCACTCCACCCGGATAAGTGCATTGGCCCGTCCACGCGTTTAGTTGTTTTGGGCATTGAGTTAGACTCAGTGGCTCAGGTGACCTGCCTCCCCTCGGACAAGCTCCTTGCTTTACAGGTGCTGCTGCAGTCGTGGCGGAATCGTCGCTGGTGTACTCGGCGCGAACTGGAGTCCCTCATTGGCCACTTACATCATGCCGCCAAGGTCGTGTGGCCCGGTCGTACCTTCCTGCGTCGTATGATCAATCTGCTCCAGTGTTTTCGTAAACGGGACCATCCAATCCGCCTGAATTCTGAATTTCACCTAGATCTTCAGTGGTGGCTTCAATTTTTGTCCTCTTGGCATGGCGTCTATTTTTGGTTGTTTCCTGGCATGTCGGCCACCCCTGACCTCGAAGTTACATCGGACGCATCCGGTTCCCTTGGCTTTGGTGCTTACTTCAATGGGGAGTGGTTCAGCGGCGCATGGGTTTCTTCTCAAGCCTCTCACTCTATCGCCTATAAAGAGTTGTTCCCGATTATCATTGCCGCTCATGTTTGGGGGCCCCACTTCGCCAGGCGCCATGTTCTGTTTCGCACCGACAATGAGGCCGTGGTTTATATCCTCAACTCTAGAACATCCAGGATTCCCGTGTTAATGCGCTTGCTTCGCCATCTTCTCGCCTCAGCGGCTCGTTTCAATTTCTCCTTTGCCTCTCAGCATGTTCCGGGGGTTCATAATTGCATTGCTGACGCTTTGTCCCGCTTTCATTGGCAGGAGTTCCGGAGGTTAGCACCCCAGGCTCAGTCGCTTCCAGTGTCCATTCCACCTCATCTCCTGGAAGAATTGATTGGCTCTCATTAGAGCGGCAGTGCCAGTTCCTGTTAGCCCATGGTTTGGCTGACTCCACCCGGAGATCTTACGCATCTGGCCAGAGGAAATTTGTCAACTTCTGTGCGCATTTGGGCAAGTTGCATCCCAATGGCTCCCCGTGCCCCACCGATGAATGGACATTGTGCCTCTTTGCCACTTTTCTGGCGGGATCGGTTCAGCACTCTTCGATTAAAGTTTACCTTTCAGCAGTTCGTGCCCTGCATATCGAAGAAGGCTTCCCAGACCCTCTGGTGAACTGTCTACGTTTGCAGCGAGTTCTTCGTGGGATCAAACGGACCCAAGGTTCCCCTGAGGCTCAGCGCCTTCCTATTACGGATCACATTTTGATGATCATCTTTAGGTCTTTGGATTTATCAATTTTCGACCACTGCATGTTTTGGGCCGCCTGCAACCTAGCATATTTCGGCTTCCTCCGATCTGCTGAATTTACTGTTCCTAATTTGGCTAGTTTCACCCCGGCACTCCACTTAAGTGTCGGAGACATTTCGGTAGACTCTGACGCCAATCCTTCCTGCCTGCGCGTGCGGATTAAAGCCTCCAAGACTGACCCTTTTCGGAAAGGCTGCTTTGTCCACATTGGCCGGGGACGCTTTCCTCTGTGCGCCCTTCAAGCTGTTTTGGCCTATTTGGCTGTGAGAGGGAACTCGGGTGGCCCTCTCTTTCTTTTCCAGGATGGTCAGCCCCTAACTCGCGCTGTCCTCACTGCTCGTCTCAGAGAAATCCTTGCTGGAGCAGGTGTGTCGGGCAATTTCTCCAGTCACAGTTTTCGCATTGGTGCGGCCACGGTGGCAGCTCGCAACGGCATCCCCGATCACCTTATTCAGGCCTTGGGTCGTTGGTGTAGTTCAGCTTACCAGTCGTACATTCGCACTCCATCCGAGTCATTGGCTTCCCTCTCTTCTCATCTCGCGTCTGGCTCAGTTGGCTCGTGACCCAGGTATACGTGGGAATTCATGCGGATCACAGGAAATCATGCGGATTGCAGGAAATCAAGCGGACCAGTCCTCTTCCGTTTTTTAGGGTCGCTTGTGGCTCGCTTGCGCCTGCCTGCGGTGTCTGGCCAGGACTCCTTTAATCAATCGGGAAGTCCTTGGCAATTTCCTGGTTCAGTTCCTACCTCAGGCAGAACCTTCTTCATGCCTCGCGGCCAGAGGAGCTGTGGCGGACCTTGCTTTAGTGCCTCCTTTTCACCTTGCCTCGGTTAGCAGACTTCTCAGTCTTATTTCATGATCAGCTTCACGGTACTCGGGTAAGTGTCGTCCAGTGTCGTGTCTTGAGCTGGGGGTGGGTGCTTGTGTGAGTTTGGGTGGTGGCGCAGGTTCCACGTCATCCCTGTTCGCGGCCCCTTCGCCTTCCAAGCACCCTTGGGGTGGTCTTTGGGTGGTGGCCGCTCGCAGAGTTGCCGTGGAGGCCTGTGTGCTCTGCTCATGGCCTGTGGCTCAAGCCTCGTTGCTCGCCCCGGAATCGCCGCCCACTTTGGCAGGCACCATCTCCAAGCTCGTCAATTGGCGATGAGTTTAAATGTGGCTAAATGTAATTTAGGCTAAGTTAAAATCAAGCCAATGCTGGTCAGCGGTGGTCTGGGAATCAGGCGCATTGAGGTGACATACGGGGTTTCTCGATTCGCACGTGCTGGTCGTTTCTGCTGTGTGAGGTGCTGTTTGTTTCAAGCAACAAGCGTTCAGTTGTTCCGCTTTTTTCCCCTTCCCTTCCCTCCCTCATTGGTGGATTCGGTAAGTATAGGGTTGGTAAGTATCTCCACTGACTTGGTCAGTGTGACGGTGCCTGGTGGGTGGTGGCCGCTCGCAGAGTTGCCGTGGAGGCCTGTGTGCTCTGCTCATGGCCTGTGGCTCAAGCCTCGTTGCTCGCCCCGGAATCGCCGCCCACTTTGGCAGGCACCATCTCCAAGCTCGTCCATTGGCGATGAGTTTAATTCACGTTATGTCCGTTATGTTCTGAAATAACTGAGAGAGAATCTGCGTTAAAATGACTTGAGGAAACCTTGAATGTAGGAAAAGTTGTGAATGGTAAACTTCAGTTGCTAACCAAAGGATTTTACTGACAACATTTGAGGATCCTACCTGCACTAGAATTCGCAGGGAGATTTTAAATTTTTGTTACATTTGTCTGTTATTTTTTCCCTCAGACGCATGCCTGAGTAAGTGTAAATTTCAAGCAATTGTATAGGTACGATTTTCTGATTCAAACGGGTAAATTGCTTTCACTTAAGAAACAAAATTTTCCTTTAAGGCTCAATGATGCACTGATCACATTTATTTGATTTTTCTGCAAGGAAAAGTATTGGGTTATTTTGGGCACGAATCGGCGAGAGGCCATTGTGAAATGATTGTAAATATTGCGTCACAGCAAACACTGAAAACATCATATAAATTGTTCAGTTTTTCAGGGCATAATTCGCTGATTCAAACGGTGAAATGCTCTCTGTTCAAAGAAAACACATAAAGTATTCTTCTAAAATCGAACCGACGACAGTGAAACGAATATTGAACTGTCAGCATTTTGTCAAGGAGTAAGTGGAAAACAATGTAGGATATTTTATGAATAACAAAGGGGCAAACGCATATACGATACGCAATTTTAGATGCGTTAAAAAAACACTTATGCGTATTGTGTGTGTTAATTTTGTGTCTGCGTTGTTCGCTTATCTTCGAGCGGCACTGTATGCATATACATGTAAATGGATTCCACTGACCAACTGTTAGGGTAACCCTGTGATGGACAAGCAACCCATCCAGGGGTAGCAACAGTACTGTAAGACTAACAAAATCATGTACATGTGGTTGCTTTGCAGGATCTGAAATTAACGTTTTTATATGGCGGCTTGATAAAATTGTCCGATCCCCAGATCGCAAACTGTGGTCGGCAAAATTTTTCGCTTTTTGTTTTCGCCTGAAAAATGCATGTTTTGGACCAGAAAGCAACGACTGGGCAGTCTTGTGTACATGTCAAGCATTATTTTCCACTTTCAAAAGCAGACCTTTTGGAGAGAAAATGTTATCTGACCTTGAATGCAAATAATAGAAATCCATCTGCCCCTTAGTTTGTTGAAAATTTGAGCTATGGAAACATGAGTCACGTTCTGTTGCACACAAGCTGCCATGTTGTTACCGTGCTACAGTACATTCCTCGCACCAGTCCCTTGAACCTCTTCACTGAGTTGTCGTTTTTTGCCCGCAATACATATTTTAAGAGAAACCACCTAAAGACAGGGTGGCTTGCAATGTTATGGAGGTACATGTTTGTGTAGTTAATGGGAAAACTCCTTCCATTTTTATTTCAAAAACATCTGCAGACACCTGTTGGCAAACGGCTCTGAACTTTATTGTCAAACAGTTTCTCTGGACATAAAAGTTTTTTTTTTTCTAAAGCACCCAAATTAAGTTTAATAACACTTTGTCATGCTAATGGGTCATTCCACTGCATTTCCTCTGTTGCCGAATCTACATTCAGAGCTTTTTGGCATGGAATATCTTGAAAGCTACACAACATAGCAAAATAATACCACTTCTGCATGGTAGATGACTAGTAGATCTATGCACAAGAGTGGTTTGATTCATACTGATACAGACAATGCGGCTAAAAATTGAGTACTGGCGATCAGAATTTCACAGTTGGTCGCCAGTGGGCGACGTACTATTAAGTTCAGAGCCGTTTGCCAACAAGTGTCTTACTTTTTATCCTGCCGATGTTTTTGAAATAAAAATGAAAGGAGTTTTCCCGTTAACTACCTCCATAGGTCTCCACAACGTCGCAAGCCACCAAATATGTATTGCGGGCCAAAAAACTGCGACTCAGTAGAGAGATTTGAGGGACTGGTGCGAGGAATGTAGCACAGTAATAACATGGCGGCTAGTGTCCGACAGAACGTGACTGGTGTTTCCGTGGCTGAAATTTTCAACAAATGGGCAGATGGACTTCTTCATTACATTCCAGGTCGGGTACATTTTCTCTCCAAAATGTCCGCTTTCGAAAGCGAAAAATAATGCTTGAGACATACACAAGACCGTGAGGTCGTTGCTTTCTAGTCTCCATAAAGAAGTTCAAAACGTGCATTTTCAGGAGAAAATTTTTGGCAACCCCAATTTGCCATCTGGCGACTGAAAATTTTTTCCATTCGCCAGTTGTCGCCCATATAAAAAAGTTAATTTTGGACCTTGCAAGATCATAATTTACATCCTTGGGTAAGGGGCTTTGTATATGTTTTTATATGTAGCTATATCTTTTTTTCCTTCCGGTAAATTTTTAAAAATTTTTTTTGTTTTTAAGGGCATAATTTGTACACCAAAATTATGAAATGAAAAATATAGATCACCGTGCTTGTTTAAGAGTACAGTACCGCTCAAAACTATTATCGGTGTGTGTTTTTCACAGCACCGACGCAACGCAACGCACTGTTTAATATGTTCATCTCATTTTGCTGTGACAGCTGAGAACAGAGAATTTTGATAACCTTTCATGATGCCTAATTCTTACATCGTTATGTTTAATAACTTGTAAGTTTTTCGCTATCATGATGAACAGTTCTTCCAAAGGGTAAAAGGACCTTTCTTTTAAGAAACTGTGTGGATTATGCGTAACTTAAGTCGCCGCCAATGCAGTCCGACAGGAAATATGTATATTTAGAATAAAAAGCGCTTCAAATTTTGCGTCTGGTAGTTGTTGAAAAGCTCCAACTTTGAAGTAAACCTTACTACAACATGATGTAATGACTTAAAGATTACACCAGTGAAGAACCATAACCGTATTCCCAAAGTTTCTTAAGCAACTCCTGACCACTCCTTGTCACGCAGTAATTACGATCATTTCTGATTCAAAATATTAAGTGGCAGGTAATTCAGCAGTTGAGCTTGAAATTCAGAAATGTTCATTCCTCTGAATTGTTAAGATTAACTTAAATTAATGCTTCAACGATCACACGATAGATGAGTTCAATGAAGCCTCTGCCAATTTGGCGAGTTAAAACGTAAATAAACTAAGCTGCATGCTTCCGTCACGCAAGCAAGAGCGATAGCTCATGAAATACGTTGTTCGATTTGAACTGCTTAACAAGTTTGTAACAAATGGAGAGCCACGTTGCTCGAACGGCTGACAATTACTTGTAAAGTTAATCGTTTTCTTCCATCTTTCAGTCGATAAGATCGAAATGACTTTCGCATATCTTTCAAGGATGGCCGCTAGACGAGCGGCGTCACCGTTAAGACGAGTTTTCCCAAACACGTGTAAATTTCTTGATAGAATTTCTGCTGATCTTTGTAACATCTGTATTAAACAGATTTCGAATAAGTTTTAGAAATCTTGTCGTTTGCTGGAAAAAGAAAAACGATCAACGCTTTATGAAAGCGACTTTATTATAATCGAATGTGTCAGACTTCGCAGATTGTAAATACGCATCTGCTCCAAATAAAAGCATACTGCGTCCTCTCTTAACCACGGCGCAAATCAACCGGAAAAATCTAGGTAAAACCTCGGCTTTCGGTTACCGTTGACGAGGTTTTACCTCGGTCAAACTGGGGATTGAACCTGCAGTTCCACCTAGTCAGAACCGTGGCAAATGCACAAATAGTTTCGAGTGGTACTGTAAACCACCATTGTACCTGTCTATCTCAATTACAGGGCTTGAAATTAACAAAAAAATCCAGTCGCAATTTGCGACAACATGCGAAAATTTAGTCACAATTTCGCAAATTTTAGTCGCAGAAATCGCCGCGCTGCATTGTATTGTCAGCATTTTTGGAAAAAAAATATGAGCCCACAATACATGTGTGTAAAGAAACCGCTGAAAATGGCGAATGATCGAAGGAATGGAGCTGTGCACGTAGCATCGCAGCTAAATTACTCTACAATTACGCTATCTTCAGAGAAAATTCACAGCGAGAAACAAAATCATTTTGTCGTTTATTTATTTTAGCAAAAGTAGCAGCAAAGTGGCAACTGCTAACCCTTTTGTTTCGAAAGAGCGAAGGTGACAACAAGTCGCGAAGTTGCGACTTCTCCAGATATTTTAGTCGCAAATGCGACCGTATTGGTCGCAATTTCGAGCCCTGAATTATCATAGATCAAAACAAAATTAGCCATGTTCGTGGATTGCACCCAGTTGATCGCAAAGAATTATGGTCATTTATGTGTTTTGAGAACTGTTTCAGCATGTATGATCGACTTACGCCATATTTACAATGTTACGAATTTGACCAATTTATAAATATTGACACACCATATGCGCAATGCAATACTGAGGAATCACCTTAACTGCATTTCTGGACTTAAATGTCACCTCCAAGTCTATGTTTAGCCTTATTACATATTCATCACAGCATTTAGCCTCCGGGTTTTTTTTTAGAATAGAATGTCTGTACTAGTTTTGCTGGCTTGTTGTTATTTTAGGAAGCTTCATGTAGCAGTGAAACAGAAGGAAGTGTCAGACGTGTTAAACGTAGAGGCACTGCCAGAAGACAAAGCACAGGAACAGCTGTCTGACAATGGTGTGATAGAGGATGAAGCGTGGGCAAATTCTACGAAAGAGGATGCGGAGAACCTTATTTGTAATGGTGAAAGAGACACTGATGAAAAGATTGAACCAGAATGCAGCACTAAAGGTAAAACAGGACCCTTGGAGAGTGTTGATAACACAGAGGATGGATTTCAAAAGGGGCTCAGTGAAGAAGCTGAAAAAGAGGACACTCAGGGTGGTGAAATAAAGAGAAAGAGGCTGCATTCTGAAGGCTCTGAAGCTGATGGTGGTGGTAAGTTTATGTAACTTCAATAATTAAAAAATATATCACAGATGTGTCATTTTGACAGTCAAGCTATGTCACATTACGACCATCATCTCCAAGACCATAAACTCTCAAATTCCAAACCCTTTTGTAATCAAAGCTTGAAGATCTATCAGATTCTTGCTAAAATGTATAATTAATTTTATTACTTGAAAAATAAAATTTTGACATCTCATGCAAAAACACACAGTTTACTGATTGATGGCCTCTCAAGCAGCAGAAGCTGTTTACAGAAAGTGAACAGCCTTGGCTGCTGCTGCGATAGACACAACAGAAATTACATTCTTCCTTTTGAATGGCTGGCCCTACACTGTGCATGTATCTATTAAAATATAACGAAGATAAATCTAGATCACCTTGTCTGATTCAATTACAGTAAAAATGATTTATTGGTACGTCTGTCTACATACCGTAATTATGGCCACATAGGATCAAAGGAGCATGTTAGTTACCGTGTATAAATGCTTAAACGGTGCAGCACCATCACATTTACAAACTTATCTACAGGTGCGTGAGACTGGCTCTTATTTTCTAAGAGGTTATGCCAAAGTGAAACCGCCTTCTGTTAGAACCACAACATTTGGTCTTCACTCTTTCCGTTATCTGGCCCCCGATGCATTGAACAAACTACTGGATACTACTAGGAAGGCTGATACCCTATCTATGTTTAAACATAAACTTATAAACAATTTAAGAATAAATAGATGTGCATTGATGTAGTTTTAGTGAGTAGTTAGTTAGTCTTTATACATGTATATACTTACAGTGTACAGGTACATGTATGTAGTTAGTTTTCCTGTTTTATATTTAATTGCGTTTGGAGATACAATGTACTAGTACAGTAGTGCTATTTACAATCCCGATAAAAATAAAATTTATGTAATGTATGTATGTATGTATGTGTGTACCTTATTTCCTCGAATAATAGCCGGGCCGATTATTTCTTTTTTCGCACCAAAAGGGGGTGATTATTCGAGGGAGGCGATTGTTTCAAATATTTCTCACAGAAGGTCTTGACTTTAGAAAATGGACTTGTTGTTCCAGCGATTTATTCATTGCAAGCAAGGAACAAGAACATATCCGATGTGTTAAATAGAGAGCTCCAAGCAATAAAGGAAAAAGTGAAGTATATGACCATTGTCATAGAAAAAACTGTAAAAAACTGGTGCTTTGTAATCATTCAGTGGTCATGGAACAATTAAATAAAAGCTTGTTTGTTACCCAAGATGCCAATTTTTAACTTGAGAGGGAGGGGATAAGAGAAAGAGAAAATTGCGAGGGGAGGGGGAGGGAGGCGATTATTTTAAATATTTCGGTCAAGGGGGACAATTATTCGAGGGAGGCGATTAATCGAGGGACGGCTATTATTCAAGGAAATACGGTATGTGTGTATGTAAGCTGTTGAATAAGTTCATGTGCATCTGTTCCAACAATTCATCTTAAATGTTAAGAAAAGTTCTCATCCTTTTGAATGGCACAAGTGTCTTATTCTATGTAAGCATCAGTGGGTCAACCCATTAATTTTATCTATCTTGAATAAAAATCTATTACGTTAAAATGGTCTGGCACAGATTGCTGTGATTGAAATGTTGTACGGATTCGGGTGTGTTAATGTAATAATAATAATAATAATAATAATTATAACAATAACAATGATAATCATAATAATAATAATAATAATAACAGCGGAATACAGCAGAAACTAGACGAGTAACATCGTCTGGCGTTGGAGTAAAAATATACTAAGTATGGCCGGTTTAGGGGTGAATTGGTTTGATTTGTAGTCCCAACCAACACTTAGTACCGTACTCATAGGACACAACACATGCTTACAATCAGTCATACATGATAATACATATGTACATACATACAACCGTTATTTATACATGATAGAAATTTCAAAGCTCCAAGCTTGTGGGGTCGTGTAAAAGCTGAAGCTAAAGAAAACTAATGACAAATGTTTCACAAATTTAAAATATCATAAAGGGAAATATTTTTGTAATTATACAAATTAGACTAAGAAATAAAATTATAATGTAATTCACGGGCTGTAGTAGTGTTTAAAATTCTTAATCTAAAAGTAGTTGTGTGAAGGGTTTGAACATTAAAATTGAAACTCTTCAAACTGTCTCATTTTGTTATATTTTTCCTAAACGATCTGAGGTCCATGGGGTGAAAAACTAATCCATTCAATTGTCCTACTTATTTCTATAGGATGGCACCTCTGTAAGCAACTGAGTTTTTCATTAATTTTGAAGAAACAGTTGGAGCTATATATATAAGGCTGTATCGAGATCTTGAAACATGTCTGCTGTTACGAGTGACCAGTACTATTTGTTCTAGAGTATGCAGTGGTACACTGTAGGCTGTTATATCCCTTATAGAAAGGTTTAATGAATAATAATCTACACATATACATGTATCATAAGGAATTCCACTGGGCTGCAGCTACAGTGATGTAGGTTCTCTTGCGAGGGTATGTCCGTTGGGAAGCCGAAGCGTGCAGCACAGCAGTGTACGTAGTCTATCCAGTGCATTGAGTAGCTCCGCCTGGTGTACACCAGTGAAAATTAAATGCTCTGTGTAGTGCACACAGGCAAATGAAGTGAGATGCTGCTTGAGAAAGTTAAGAAGAGTTGGCAATAAGCACAGGAGTTGCTGGTAAGATGTTTTTTTTTCTATAATCACATAGTTTTCTTACTACAAGTGTAGTTTACTCTGATGGAACTAAATTGAAAAGGTAATTGCATTCAGGCAAATTCTGTTTGAACCCAGTGTAAATGAATTGAATTTATTTTGGTCGGTTGAGTTTGTTTGATTATAAGGAGAATAAGAGAAGGCAAGTCCTTGTGGCAAGCTTGCACTCAGACTTTGTCTAGAAAGTTGTCAAGTATGAAGGCAACTCCAATTTTTACAGTCAAGCCATGTCATGACAGACCTTTGCCTCCTGGGACTAAAATTAAACTTCTAATTATTTGTCTTGGAATTTATTTTGACTGGAAACTTCAAGAGTTGTGTGAACATCATTATACATGTACATACATGTAATATTATTATGTGTAGTTGCTAGATAATTGTATTGTTATGGTGTTGTGTGTTCTTTTCGCATGCTGATGTGAATATTATACATGTACATGGCTTTCTTTCTATTTGCAAAGGAAGTATTTTTTCAATTTTGAGGGAGAGTGTAAAAATGTGTGAACATTAAATTTTTCAATCTCCAATTTAAGTGATTTTAAAATTAATGGTCACTCATGAGATAGCTTGACTGTAAAGACACCATTTGCTGATAAAGGTGTATAAAATATTATTGCCATTTTTTTGCTATTTTGAAATCCGTTTATGTGTAGAATTTTATGCATGTGATTTTCCTGCCGACAGGGTGGGAAATTATTATTTTTTTGGAAGGCGCCATGTGTCCACTGATAATAATATTATTAATTTTTGAATTGCCACATGGAAAAATCTTTCACCAAAATGGTCCATAAAATTTTCCTTCATGGCAAAACACCTAGTTTGTCCTTTGCAAAAGGCATACATGTAATTCCACTCCTGAACATATTAAAAGCATTAAAACATCATGTTGGTTACATTTTGTTCAAGAGGATTTTTCGTTAAATTCATACATATCGGTACATGTACTGTGGTTATTGGCATGAAGTCTGCGAGAAGCCACGTGTGAAGTAAGTGGCCATGTCACTTGTACCACTGTAGGTCACTTGTTTTTGAAATTGTTTAATTAAAGTTAGGAAAAACGGCATGGTAGCTTCCCTTGGAAATCCTTTAGTAAGTCCCACAGTGCTCCAGAAAAAAACTTACTTTTCGGCTAAACTGCAGAATACCCACCTGCATACATCTTATTCGATGGTTTAACATATAATACGCGTGAATATTTGCGAGTTGCGTAGTATTTTTCCGAGCCCCACAGGGCAAGGAAAAATACAAGCAATGAGCAAAATGTCCACGGGTATTATAAATTATGTTAAACCATCCAATAAGAGATTATTTTATTATTCCACTACAAAAATGGTGTTATTTTGCTTCAATTTTATTTGGTAAGAGTGTTTTATAAAATGCATCATTCTGTCCTTCAGGGCGTGTGCGAATGATGTAAACAGCACAAAAAGCCAGCCGAAGATCTTTATTTGATGGGATAAACAAAATGACGAGTGACAAGCGACGACAAACTAAATTCTCAGGCTTTGCATCTTGTTGGAAACAACTTCTTTCATTGAAAAACTGCCGTTCCGTCCTTATTTGCTCTGTTCTAAACCGGTCAAACCGGTACACTACAGTGTATTACTGTAGACCTCATATTTTGCGCGTTCTCTTAACCAATATGGTAAAATGGCGTACTAGTGGAATAATAAACATAGTTGTTTGGTGTGTGCTGTGTGTATTGTTACATGTACATGAGTCATTTTTCAAACATGCTGTTTCAAGAATGCAATAGTGGCTGGGTATTCCTGCAGCTACTCCTCGTTTCTTCCACCATATACCAAATCTACCTTTTAAACCATTACAAACAATATTGACGCAGGCCCATGTATATTACAAACTGCTGGAAACACATGGCTTTGTGGGCCACTTTATTGAGCTTCAATTCACAGCAGGATATAATTAAAACAATACTATTGTTATCATTGTTTTAATTGAAAAAATTTTGTTTGCATCAAAAAATTATAAGAGGATTTGCTATCTCTTTTAAGAGGTAAATAATTCGTTTTTATCTTCAAGTGGAAACAGTCAGTGGACTTGTTAAGAATATTTTATTGTAGAAAAAAAGGGAACAAAGTCTTCATGTGAGCGGTGGAATTTTGCATTTTTTTTTTTTAGAGAAACCTTGTCCTTGACTTGCATAATTAAAAAACCCTATTTCAGTGTCTTAAAGTTAAGCTTTGCTTATTACACAGATTATCAGGCTAAAGTTTTTGTTCTGGATGAGGAATTGTTTGCAAACGTTGTTCATCCTCAGTCAAATGCTGATGACTCCACTGAATTGCAGAGCGAAAAACCAGCAGCAAAGCAAAATGACCAAGTTGAAAAGGTAATTATCACTCAAGTACAGTTTAATAATTTTCAGCAATAATTTCTTAATGTAATTACTTTCCAAAGTAGTGGCAAGGAAAATGATGAAAGAGAACCTTTTTACAAAATCACACAATACCTTTTTTTAAAATTTAATTTTGGAGTTAGAGAAAAATATTTTTATAAGAGTAATGGGCTGTCTCTCAATTCTGCTGGCATAGCATACCATTATTGTTTTTTTGGTTCTTGAATTTATAACTATTACAGAATTCTTGAATCTGATTGGTTCTGTGCGCACCTATTTGTCAGGTAATTGGTGCGCGATCATGTGAGTGTCCAATTAGGGGTATCCAATTTGCTGTAATAATTGGACACCTATGCCATTCGCGAGTCAATTGATTCACTTGGATGGGTGGGGTCTTTCTTGATGTTTTCCTACTGTTTGCAAAAATTAATAGATTGAATAAGATTTTTCACACCAAAAGGTATTCAAAGACTTTTTATCCCTGAACTTTTTAATAGTTACGATTAATTAGTAATTGAACCTCATGGAAAGTTGTACAATTCACAGCCTGGCACTGTGCACTTGGCCCTTTTAAAATCATTTGCACAGTTACTCCCTGAATTGTACTCCACTCAGTCCAATTACTATTACAAATTAATAATTAATGAATTTAATTCTGTGACCATTTGACTTGATTAACCACTTGGAATGCAATTGTTTAGGAATTCCTCGCCTGTCCTTCTAACATCAGGCAGAATTAATACACCTGTATTTTGTTACACTTAATAGTTTGCAAAGGGTTTAAGTAAAAAGGCAAGAAAATATTAGATGCAACTGTTTGCAATAGAAGGCTAGTAATAATAAGCATCCTGGTTTTATTTGTTTTTCTTTTTTAATCTCATCAGCTGAAATCATCAATCAATTCTCTCTGTGTGAACAGTATCTCCCATGATGAACAGTCACACAATGACCAAAGTACCAATCTAGATGAATCCAGTACTACCTGCAAACAGTCAACAGAAGAAAGTGGTGTTCTCTTAACCACAGGAGAGAAAACAGTGCTGTTGAGAACCTTAGAGATGAACTACTACGTTCATGTGTCTCTCCAACAAAAATCGAGCTTGTCCAGGAGACTTTGGAAAGTGAAAATGAAAGGCACTTGTGTGCCCTCAAGCTTTTGTCCTGTTTATTCAGCAAAGAAGAACTTGCCAGAAGCAATACAGACGGGTCTTATGATAAAAAATGTCTTGATAGCCAAAGGCTTCATTTGTTAAAAGTTTTGGTGTTCAATAAATTTCCTGTCCCTTCTGGCATTGAAAAGGATAAAGAGTGGAAGACAATCAAGGGAAAGATAAACTCTAAATGTCGTGTTGCTAGGTACTCAGCTAAATTTGTGCTTATGGATGAGCAGTTGGCCTCAAACAATGGCAATTTACAGGAAAGTCCTGTTCCTGACATTTTTGCCAAGCGGAAACAACGACAAAAAGAGTTGAAGGCCAAGTGCAAGCCCGAAAGAGCCAAGTTGAATTTGTCCATAGATGACCAGCACTCAAAAGATGAAACCACAGCATGCACACCAGATGATGATTGTGATGGTGAAAGGGACTCCACATGTACTTCTGAACTGCTAAAGCAGCTTGATGCAAAGACAGATGAATGTGAGAGGTTGAGAGCAAAACTTCATGATTCTGAGGAAGCTCTAAGGAGGCAAACAAACTTGCAAGCAAGTGCTTTTGAGGTGAAGTTTGTTGCATGCTTGCTGTGAAATGCTGTGTTAGCATTCACACTCTGCAATAAACCATTGCTATGCTCAAGCACTGCCAAAAGCTTAAAGTATGAAATCTTACTTTTATGATGTCAAATTTTTATCAGGGCATTTGAGTTACAAAAATTAAGAGATTTTGTAAAACTTCTTCCAAATAAGAGAAGGTGATAAGATTCCTCAGGAATGAATTATTTTGTCCTGATTATTATACAAATATAGTTGTATCACGTAATCTACTTTCGGCTGCTTAAATTGACTTGAAATAATTATGAAAATACTGTATCGAAAAATTGATCTCTGGCAAGTTACTTTTTCTGGAGATTTCTTTTGGTCCCAGTGTTTGCCTGTACTTATTGTTCCATAGAGTGAGTTTCAATCAAGTGTCTAAAACCAAAACCAAAGTAATAACTTGGCCAATTAAAAAGAACGGATGCAATCCAGTAAACCAATTAAAACTCGAAGTAATTACACGTAGCCGACACAAAGTGCAGGAAAATGTGCACACGCGAGCCACGATTGGTTTTGGTTTCACGTCTGAGGAGTTGAAAAAGTGGCAGGAGAACTTTGAAACAGTCACTGAGTGAAGTAATCATAAACCAAAGCAATTTGCTAATTACTTTCGACACTCACTGAAAACTGCTCTAATGCAAGACCAAAACGAATGTGTAGTAATTCATCCTCTTATAGATGTTGAAGACAATAAAGACTTGCGTGGCCGAATTGGAAAGCAAAATGGCTGCTGGTTTTCAAAGGATTGAGGAGCGTCTCAATGGTCTTGAACAAGCATCAGTAAATGCACCCACTTTGGTGAGCCACCAGCCTTCATGTACACTGTAATACATGTAACTTCGAAATTTTGCACATCTTCTAAGTTATTGAATAAAATCAACAGACTATCCATTTCTTTGGTTTTCTTAGCATGATAACACCTTGGACTTGTGGTTCTTTTCCTAAAACGCCCTGCATGATTCATCAATCTTTTCACTAACCCTTTTATAGTTGGATATACAAATCTTGACTTTTGATTGGCTTAGCCATTGTTGTGTCTAGTATAATGTACATGTATATTATTAGCTGTTATACTTTGCTCTTCAAAATTATGTTAGTGCTGCTGTCTCGTAGGGCTAAATTATTGTTTAAGGTGGAATAACAGGCATTTGTCTTTGTTCTATGTGTTTGTTTGTTTTTTAGCTTCATGGGACAATCAGTGCTCTGTGTCAGAATGGCATGGGCCAGGAAATTGCACAGGCAAGCAGTGACAGCAACTTGCAGACCACCATTGATCTTAAAGAGCTCAAGACCACCCCACAACCAACAGGAGGAAGTTGTGTTCCTCTCACCTCAGTAGAGAGAAAACATTGCTTTCAAAATGTTAGCCATGAACTAATATGCTCTCATGTCTCACCAGCCAAAGTTAAACTTGTCGAGGAGACGTTGGAGAAAGAAAGTGAAAGACACTTGTGTGCACTTAAGCTTTTATCATGTTTATTCAGCAAGAAAGAACTTGCAATCAGCAGTACAAGTGGATCTAACAATAAAAAATGCCTTGATAGCCAAAGGCTCAATTCGATAAAAGTTTTGTTGTTTAGTAGATTTCCAGCTAGCTCTAGCGTTGAAAGGGAAAAAGAGTGGAAGGCAATCAAGCGTAAGATAAACTCAAAATGTCGTGTTGCCAAGTTCTCATCCAAAAAGATGAAACCATGATGTAATGTATTTGCTTACATTGTTGAAACACTCAAAGCAGATGCCCACCTTATCACAATCAGTGACTTGACAAGGGAAGTAAGGTGAAGGCTGGAATCACGAGACTTGAGACAGATGCTGATACAGCTAATGGCTCCAAGGAATTAGTGGAACTGTTTTTTTTTTTGAGTTCAACTGAAATTCAATGAATTCAAACCGACCAAATAAACCCCAACACAAACAATAGATTCACTACATGATACCAAAGGTCTGTTCCATTGTTTATACGGAGTCTAGAATCAGTTGTATTTTTGAAACCCTCTCATGTCACTGTGACATTCTGAAGTCATAACATCACGTACAAAAGATCTGTTCAAAATTAATAAATTATTTATGCAGCATCTGGATAATTTTGAAATTTTTATTCCTTTGGCTCAAACAACATACATGGGACTGAAAACGTTGTGTTTTGTTGTATTAATTTTAACGAGCTCCTTGTTTGAAATATTGATGTCTCATGGATTTTGAGACTGTACAAATACAGTGAGTTGATTTTTAGGGACATTAGTAATTATGAATTGTACTATCATTTCCGTATAATTATAATTATTTTACAAATTTGTTTGTTGCTGTTGTCGGTTATGACTTTCTTTTAAAAGGGTTACAAAAGTATCTATTTGTACATGTAAATCAGTGGCTTTATGATGCAGGTGTGACAAGGGTCCAGGGTTATGACTGCAATGTCTAACGTGAGATTTACATGCTCCATGAAAATAATCAAATTCATTCCTTTTTGTGACAGATAGCTTTCTCAAAATGGCCCCTTTATAGAACATGATCAATAATAAGTCCCGGGTGACCTGAGAACCCTGAGCCCCCGGTCCATGGACTACCCTGACAAACTACCCAAACATACTACCCAAAAATACTATTTCCAGTGAGTACTATTGGTCGTAAGCAGCGTCACAATTAGTGCTAAGCCTAAACATCCATTTAAACAGCATTGGTCAACAGTGTTTAAGTCTAAGAACCCATTTTAAGAAGGTTGGCTTTCACTAATTGTTTTGATGGCCAATTACTTCATGTAAGTGAAGTTAAACTGGTGCAACAATTATTGAAAGCTAACCTTTTGCGCTGTTGAAAATGGATGTTTGGGCGCTAATTGTGATGCTGCTTACGACCAATAATTGGGGTAGTCCATGGACCGGGGTCAGTGTTTTTGGGTCACCCATAAGTCCCCCACGATCACAGCATGGTTGCTCTTTCTCCTGCTTGAAACCTTCATGAGCTGTCAAAGTAATTCTCTGTCAACTGAAATAATTTGAAATTGAACCATTACTGCAACTACATGTACATATGTGTACACTATTGGACCTATTTTTTTTGGGGGTGGGGAGTGATGATTCAGAAACAAATGGTGCCCTATTCCAGTGTAAGCACTCTCAATGAACAATAAGTGCAGTTAAAGCAAAAATTAATTAATGTTGGTGATGTTGTTTAAGTAATGAAAAACCTTGTCTGGGTTTCTTGTTCCAGGTTGGGTAATTAGCCAAAATGTTTGGCAAGCTCTCCAAGTTTATCATCAATAATTTTAGATTGTGATCTGCTGATTCTTTTTTCTTTTTCTATGTTTGTCTGTTGTGGTTGGATTTTTTTAAAACCAGTCATGCACATGTAGCTGCTCACAGGTTGCTTAAAACCTGTACAAAACCAAAGATCCATCCAATGAATTTATTAATAAATTAATTATTAATTTACAATTTTGAGCAAGCCATTCAGCATTTGAACGTAAGCCACTTGAATTTTGTTCACAACTGTTGAACTATTCAACATCATCAGTTCACATGAGCAGAGTTTTTGCATGAGAGGTCTCAATTTCCTTTTACTCTCAAAAGACTCCTATTCTGTTTTTTATTATTATTGTTATCACTGTCATTACTGACATATTTGCAGAATTGCCAAGAAGAGTAGATTGTACAGCCTGTGGGAGACAAATAAATCCAGCTCATGGAACAATCTGTCAGCATCCGTGTCTTAATGTGTTGGTTTGCAAAGTAAGTGATCCAATTTTGTTAGGGTTAGGGTGTTTTGTAACTTGCTCTTACCATGCACTCTTGGTTTAAAGGGGCTAGGTCGTGCAATTTTAGGCAATTTCAGCACTGATTGAATGGTCATAGAATTAACTAAAATATCAAAATAACTGTTCAAAAATTTAGGAGAACTCTAACAAAACACAGGGAAGCCAAGAAGGGACATGGATGGACAAAACTGGAGAGGATTGAAATGGATTGAATTTGGGTAAATTTAAAAAACGTCGGCCCACCTTTTTTTTAAATTTGTATCAGTCTATATCAAAATGTCATGTACAAAGCTGGAAAATCATTCTGAGTTGTTATGTGGTGTGATTTTGCAAATGAAAGACTCTTGCTCTGCCAATTTGACGTTTAGAGCTCATAATTAACAAAATTAAACAAAATAACCTAAAATAGCATGACCTAGCCCCTTTAAGGTAAAATTCTTAGGGGAAAATCAGGAAATTGACTGCATGAAAACTGAGGTCAGTGACAGCTGTTTTGGGTGAAAATGATTGTCAAGGATGAAAATTTTGTTGTTTGCTCGGTAGATTAACCCATTGACACCTGAACCACCCTGGACCTCCCCCATTGATGAGTAAAATCTATTAAGTTCCACTTATAGGAGTCAATGGGTTTTCCAAGTTGCATGCTCAAAATACCATCTTTTTGCCAATTGTTTAGTCTCCCTTACCAAAGTTCTAAGGTTTTGTGTCAATTAGTTCCGCTTCACTGTCTGTTGTGCTATGTGTTTTGCATGACATGCAGTTCCATTCACAGCGCATGAGTGTCAGTGTATGGCTTGTCCCAAGGAAGGCACCAGTTCCCATTTGTTTATAGAAGTAAAGTCCTGTTAGTTAGATTAATACCATACCATGTCATGCTCCTGTATTCACATGGATGAATGAATGACACATAGATGCTGACACAGAACTTATGTGTACTGTGATTTGCTTAGCGCAAGAAGCACAATGCTTCTGGCAACTTTCAGGGATACTCTATACTTGTAATGAATGTACAGGAATTTACACTTCTTTTCACACTTTTGTTTTGCTAGAAATGCAATCAGTATTACAACTCAGGGCCATTTACACGGGATGAATTGGGAATTGATGAACAGTGTCGTTGGTGTGGAGATGGTGGCTCTCTCTTGTGCTGTGACAAGTGTGACAAAGCTTTCTGTAAACCTTGCATAAAAAGAAATTTGGGAAAAATCACTTTGAGGGAGATTGTCAGTGCACCAGAAGGAGTTGAGTGGTTGTGCTTTTCTTGCAATCCTAAACCATTATCAAAACTCATTAGAGCCTGCAATCGAATTATGAAGATTGTACAAACTCGCAAAGCTCAAAAAACAATTTTCAAAACAAAGAAAGGACCTTTGTTAACTGATACTCCAAATCAAAAGGAGAGACGAAATAGACTTAGTAGTCTAACTGAAAACTTGGGAATGAATTCTGATGGGGCTTTATCTCCAAGTGAAAGTCAGACCAAAAAGAATGTGGCAGGCACAAGTGAAGATGATTCTGATTTTGTGCAGAACAAAACAGAAGAGGCAAAGTACAGGAAACAGAATGGTTCTTTAAAGGATGTCATTACTATACAGGATGAAAGTGACAGTGATGATTTTGTAAATAGTGACAAAGTTTCAGAGAAAAAGACTGCGAAAGGCAAAGCAAATCGCGGTATGAAAAGGAACATGGAAAAGACTGTTAAAAAAAGGGATTATAACAGCAGGCCACAGAGAAGTAAACAAAATGACAAAAAAGTGAAAAATAGGATAGATTCTGATATCTGTTTGGACAAACGAAAGTCAAAAGTTAAATCAGCTAATAAAAAAGGAAAAAATAAAATTCTCTCAGTGAAAACATCGAAGGGAGGGCAAGGCTCTGGATCAGAGTCAGACCTTTCTGACTTTATATCAATGGTTAACACAACAAACAGGCAAGCAAAGAAACATGGGGGAAGGCAACGTAAAGACAAAGCACAGGGCTATCTTATATCAACATCAGAGGAGGAAGATGAAGAGAGCTCAGTGGATGAAGATGAAGAGAGCTCAGAGGATGAAGATGTGGACAGTGAGAAGGATAAGAGGACCAGAAGATCAAGAAAGTCTAGTGTTTCACAAAAGCAGACAAGGAAACGCCGTCGTAAAGTGACTTCATCAGAAAACGATTCAGAGTTTTCAGAGAACCAGTCAGGAAGTGATACACCAGATAAGAAAGGGAAGCAATCACAGAAGCGAAGGAGAAAAGAAAAAGTTGCATTGGAAAGTGATGAAGAGGATGACAGTGATGATGATGACAAAGAGATTGGTAGCAAAAACAAAAGAAAGTTGAGTCGAAAATCTAAAAAGAGTGATTCAGAATCTGAGAAGGACAAGAAAAATGTTAACAAGAAGGGAAAAGGGAAGACCAAAGGAAAGAAAAAGGGAGGTAAGAAGAAGAAGAAGCATTACATTGAAAAGGATAGTGGTGAGTCAGAAGAGGTGGATGAGGAGGAGGAGGTCAGCCCGTCAAAACGTAAGGGTCGTAAGAAAATCCGTAAACTTATTAAAGATGAGAAGCTCACAGAAGAAACAAAACGTGCACGTAAGTTGGAGGAAGAGAGAAGAAAGCGTTTGTTAGAACGGACTCGTAACAACGAAGACGATATGCCGGGTGAGACAGCTAAAGTGCACAAACTTGTGCTGGAGTCTGACCCAACAACCAAGGAGTCCATTGTTGAAGTTAAAGAGGATCTCCTGCAGTATCTAAAACCTCATCAGTGTAGAGGAATTCAGTTCATGTATGACTGTGTTATTGAGTCTGTTAATTCATGGAAAAAGGATGAACCTGGTGGAGGGTGCATACTGGCACATTGCATGGGACTTGGAAAGACTCTGCAGGTGCGAAGTGTGTAATGTTATAGTTACTGGTACATGGTCTTCAATTATCCTGTCTGCTGAAATGCGTGACTGTATTGTAGAGCTGATTTGCAGAAAAGATAAAAAATTTCAGAGCTGAAAAATGCGCATCATATTTTTGTTGCCTTGTTTTCTTGTAGGAACAGGTTTTTGAAGGAGGTAGGATGCTTTAATATTATTGGCCACTCTTATTATGTTTTCATTGGCATTTGTTGCATATGACTTGCAACAGATTTCATAAGTTAAGTGCTGTTAACTTTACAAGATTTTTGAAAGCTAAGTAATTTTGTAAAGTTACAGCAAGTTCAAAGGGTTTAGCAGTTTGTGACATTCAGTCCTGGGAAATTTTACGGGCCATTTTCGGGTGTCACAATTCCCTTTGTATCTCAAGAACGGAGAGGATTTAATCCATCAAACTTCAGTTATTTTTCTTTTTGTTACCTTGAAAGCATGTTAAAAGACAGGCTTTCCAAAACAAGCGGTGCATAGGTGACAGGTGAAATGACAGCTGGAATAGCCAATGAAATTAATGTGAACAAACTGTCGTGCTTCACTGGTACGTCAGTTGAGCACGGAAATTTGGTGATAAGTAGTGAATTCATGAAAAGAAAAAATGTCCTCTGGTGGGAGATAAGAAAGCCTGTTTTGTTAGTTTTAATAAACTAATACTTCTTTGAAGTAAAGAAGTGTCAGCATTGAAATCTCCTTACAGTGGTCAATTTACTCTTATAAACTCATTGAACATTTGTCTCAGAGTTAGTCACTAAGGTTGTAGATTGGGAGGTTTTGACTGCTTACTGCTGCTTATTATTCTCTCCTCACCCAAATAACATCAACAGGGATAACAAAATCGAAAATTCCTGAAGGTTGAATAACCTATTACTCAGCATAACAATAAGGACCAAATCCATCTATCACAGCAGACCACCATTATACGTAGTAAATATAGTAGCACATAATCAATTGACCCTATCACCTAACCCTAACCAAGGAAACTAACAGTAAGCAGGGGAAACCCTACAATCTACAAATTAAGGGAGCGTTCAATTGACCCTATTCCGCAATAAGAATACATTGAGTGAGGATGAAAATGGTATGTTTGGTGCATTTCGAAGCAGCAAGGATAATAAAAATATGTTTAAAATAGCATTTTGGCAGATATTTGATAATTTTAGTGTGAATGTCCGGGAAAACGAAAGATTTCTAACGTGTATTCCTTGTATTCCTCTTCCGGATTACGGTCACTCGAACGCACCCTAAGTCACTTATAATGTTGTGAGACAAACAGTCATACATCTTATTATTAATTTTATTTTCCACCACAATGACCAATAATCACTTGTTTTACAATTTATTTTTAAGTCATTTGATACACCAAATCTCTTTATGAAAACTTGGGATTATATGATAGGTTGGATACTAACTTCTTACTAACCGAGTGCAAGGGCTGTACTGGGGAATATTGGCCCGAGGTCGTGGCAGTACGGACCGAGCACAGCGAGGTCCGTACAAAAACAACCGAGGGCCAGTATTCCCCAGTACGGCTCAAGCTAGCTTGATTAGTAAGTAGTTTATTATAATTATGGCTTTTTAATTACCTTTTGCTTTGTTTTTGCAAGCCCGTAATCGGCCCGTGGGCATTACGGGAGAATAATGCCCTACAATTCAGTCACAATTAGCCAATCAGAGCGCGCGTTATATCGGCTACAAACACAAGCCATATAATAATAGGCCTTATTGACTGCCTTAGCTTCCCATAGAATCAAGCATTGGCTGCTCTGATTTGCAAGAACAAATATGATAAAAATGAAATGACATAAAAGGAAGAACAAAACAAGCAGGGTGTTAACAAGCAAACCTAGTTTTTTTGTTGTGGTCAATTTCTTTTTTAGGTTGTTGGACTTGTTCACACACTGATGACACACAAAGAAATCAACATGCAGAGAGTAATGGTTGTGAGCCCACTTAATACAGTGCTAAACTGGCAAGTTGAGTTTGACAAGTGGCTGAGTGTAGATGACAGGCTTGAGGTAAGATTCTAACATTTCAAGTCAAAGGAAACATGTTAGTGCCCTTGACACTGACAACAAACTTCCTCTCAGTTATTGGTATTATGCAAATTGTGCCCTATTCATGTATGTAACAAATAATGGAAAGGGCAGATGAAAAAATATATAGAATGCAATTCACTGCCTTGTTCTTGAATCTACCAAGTTAAACTTTTTTAGTGTTAACTCATTTTTAACTCCTAATTTTACTTAGGTACTGATACTACAAGATGTGAGTGGAGACAACTGGCGCAGAGCAGACATGCTTAATCATTGGTTCAAGTATGGTGGTGTTTTGATCTTGGGTTACTCCATGTATCGTAATTTGTCCCAGTGTTTTCGAGTCAGAAGCAAGAACCAGAAGAAGATATTTCAAGAAGCTCTTGTTAATCCTGGTAGGAAAGATTCTTAGAATATAGTTTTTGGGGATGTAGGGTTTTCTGAAAGGATATGTATTCTGAAAAGAGTACATTCCATGAAGTTGACAGAGGAAGTGGTAAATAAGAACAATGAACTTAATTAAACTGTCAACTGTGTTAAGCACTTGGGCACTAATTGGGTACCCTGTACAGAGAGTGTCTAATCGGCATGGGTGGGTGAGTCGTGGGTCAGAGATGCTCCATGTATACACGTCATGTAACCCTAACCCTAACCGTAAGGAAAAATGTTTATAGTTAATGGGAGACAGTTTTCCTTTGTTCAACTTTTCATAAAAGGAGTTTGGGGAAATTAATTCATGGGTGGGCAATTGCAAATTTGGACCAAGCACTGTGGGAGCTAATAATTATATATATATATTTTTTCTTCAAACAAATATGACCCACAACCCACCCACCCACCCATGCGATTTAGCTTCACCCCTGTACAGAAATCAATCATATTGATTCAACTCATACCAACAAACACCAAGTCAAGTCTTGGAATCAAAATGCAGGCCACATGGTTGGAAGTAGAGTGTTCTCACCACTGTGCCATTCCTGCTCCCCAACTTATCTGTTTCAATAGTACTTTTTCTAGAACGATCATTTTTTACTTGATCAACTGCAAGAGGCAAGAACTTAAATTGCCTATGAAGTTACCGTAAACGTCCATGTATAAGCCGCACTTTTTTTCACAAAATTGAAGCCATAAATCAAGGGTGCAGCTTATCCTAAGCTAATTAATATTCATACAACTTCTTAAGATCTCAGCAAAGAAACAAAAAAGAAACTGAGAGCATGTTGCTGTTGTTTATTGACTTTTTAATGAGTGGTGGCTCCTAAAGGAGCCGTTTGTTTCTTCGAGTGTTTATCAGCGAATCTTGCTCTCCAAGAGTTCTTTCAAGCGATTAATTTTCGCTTTACTCGAACAAGTAAACACCAACCTACAATTGCAAGGAATCTCCATTCCTCGGCACAGCAACGGCACAGCTGTTTGCAGTGACGTCTTCGGCCAGTCACTTCCATGCATTATATCTTTCTGCCACGTGTGATAAAATACCACAAAATTTGCGAGTACTCGCGAGGTAAATGGCCGACTGTTTCGTTGTCCTTGACCACCTTCTCGGCAAATTTGTCGACTGCATTATCAAGTTCCTGTTCTGCATGTTTTTTTTTTTCGCCTATTGCCGGTTTCCAAACATCTTTATAGGCCCTGGCCCAGACTCCTCCCAACATTTAAAGCTTGGCCACTAAGGACTCGTTCGTTTTGTTTCAATCGAAGGAATTTCAACTTTATGGTGAAACCTTGATTGTTTGTCCTTGTTGGTTTATAGCAATAGAAGGTTACTGGAACTTCAAACTTTATTGTACTACATTTTTTTTACAAAATCTGCGCTTCTAAATTCCGGGTGCGGCTTATCTACGGATGCGGCTTATACATGGATGTTTACGGTATTAAAAATGATGATGATGATAATGATAATTATGAAAAAAAGATTGATGGTAAATGTTTGAAGGATTTAAGAAACTGACAGATGTTTGAAATCAGTCAATCACAGCTTTGAACAGGACCCATGAACCTGATAGGCTACACTGATTGACCACAGTGTAACACCAAAACTGTTGAGTGGAATTTAAAATACAGGGTTTGCGCCAGTATGTTGGCTGGAGTAAGTAGACCGAAGCATCTTATGCCCGAGAATATAAATTCCTTTACAATGCAAAGTTGAGATTAGCCATCTGTCCAAGTTTGATGCTTTTAGGTCGAACAGAGATCAAGTTTCAGACTTTGAAACATACTTAAAAAGCCATAGAAACATCTCTAATTTTGAGTCTGCGTCCCCCAAAACCATATAAATTCTTAAAATATTTTATCAGATTTGGGACAACTGGAAAGTCCTGTCATGGACCTACCATTTGGAAATAGTTGAGGTGAAAATCACTTTTTATGCCAATTTTTATGAATATGACACAAATGGTATTAAACTTTTAAGAGTTTATATCGTTTTTGGGGACTCAGCCGCAAAATTAGAGGCATTTGTATGGATTTTTAACTGTTTTTAAGTCAGTAACTTGTGATGGTGTCAATTTATTGATTGGTTCAAATTTGAAATTCGCTTCAGCTCCCTGCACAATTCTGGAATACTCTACAGGCTCCATCTCACAACCTTTCAATATTGATAACCCTGCAGGACGCACACACTATTTGCAAAGGGTAGGGCATGGGTTTCCCGGTGTTGTGGTCTGTCCTCTGTGGTAAATCATAGTTTAGAGGGTGAATGCTCTGAGATACCAGCTAGATATGATAATGACTGTTGAGCAGTAAGTGGCCTTGAAAGACAGCAAAAGGATAAACATTCTGAGAAATGAACTATTTCCAATAAGTTTTTAATTTGGATTTTGAAGGTCCTGACCTTGTAATTTGTGACGAAGGACATATTCTGCGGAATGATGCAACTGCTATTTCTAAAGCCTTGAATGGTATCAAAACCAGAAGACGTATTGTGTTGACTGGAACTCCTTTGCAGAATAACCTTATTGAATGTAAGTATGATAAGAGGAGATCTTCACACTTGATGCATACTTAATAAAGCCAAATACCTTTTGCTGCATGAACAACTGTTTCTGGGAATTTTATGCCACGATTTTGTTAAATGAAAATATTCCTTTAAAACAAGATCAACACACTTCATTTTGTCTGCTTTTCTGCGTTTGCTGTTTAGTTTTTAGTTTATGTTAGCCTTGCAGTATTGTTTCCTCTTTCCATGTTTTATTCTGGCTGTTCTTACCAAGGAAGCAAGTCATACACCTCTTACCCATTACAAAACGGGCTGAAAATGGAAGAAGAGTTGTGTTTTTATCAATGGTGACTCAGCTCGGGTATACTCATAAGAAATCTGTGCTGTTAACAGTAGCTGAATTTATGATCTAGATTTCTTGAACTACGTGCAGCTTCAGTTAGCATCCTACCAGGGCTTAAAGTGAAGTTAAAATAAACACCGAATCGTGATAAGAACCTCTTACTAACGGTCCACGAGGTCCATACTGCGGAATATTGGCCCAAAGTCGTGGCGAGGTTCATACAAAAATGTCTGAGGGCCAATATTCCCCGGTAGGATCCTGAGGAAGTGAGGTAAGTAAGTTGTTTGTTATGTGCCATTTTCTTTTCAGTGAACTTTGAACGGTGACCTTTCGTATCATTCACTACTTGCACAATCCCATAATGCAATGCGTTTGTATCTTTACATAAAAACAATAGATAATCAGTTCACTGAAGAACCCCCAAAAACGTATTGCATTATGGGATTGTGCAAGTAGTGAATTAACCAAAAAACATGTAAAGCTAAATTCCACTTGCTTTAATTGTACTGTTGTGATGAAAAAATAAATTTCCCAGGAAAGAGAAAAAATATGCAAACGGGCCATTTCCGTGGCAACGGCCCATACTGTAGAATCCTGACCGAAAACCAGCCAATCAGACTGCTCCGTTTAGCCTGAGAATTGCTTGCCATGATGACCTTTATCCTGGTGAAATGAATGAAAATTGATTGTCCTTTCAGATCACTGTATGGTGAGTTTCGTGAAACCCAGCTTGCTTGGTACCCGGAAAGAATACACAAACACATTTGTAAATCCCATTCAGAATGGCCAGTGTGCAGACTCGACTGCGATGGATGTCCAGCTCATGAAGCAGCGATGTCATGTGCTTCATAAGATGTTGGAAGGTTGTGTGCAGGTTGGTACAGGGGAAGGATTTGTTGACATCGAACTGACCTGGCTTGCAGTTATCAAAAGGCACATTCCTTTGACTTCCGCTTTTCTTTATTATAGAAAGATAGTACTATAATCTGTTTATGCTTAAAGACCAAATTTTCGCTTTGATCAGCTGGCTGTCAGAGTTATTTGTGCAATCGTTTGTTTGTTTGTTTGCGTATTTATTTATATATTTATTTCTTTGTTTACTTCAGAGGATGGATTATTCAGTGTTGATTCCTTTCCTTCCTCGTAAACATGAATATGTAATCAAGGTTCGCTTGTCAATTCTTCAGAGGACGTTATATCACCATTTCCTCAGCACTTTTGTATACCCTGAAGGAACTTTGGGGAAGAAAGGTAGGCAACACGTTGATTTGTTATATTTCTCAAATAGTATGCGCGTTGTGATTTGTCAGTTTATCGGGCCATCTTCTACAACATGGTCCGTTGACTTTGTGGCGTATTTTCCTGCTAGATTTGATTACCAAAAGGTGTAATATATGTCTTACTGGTCTCCTTTTTTTCTGACCTCACTGCAATTCTTATTTGTGGCCTCCTCGCTTTGCACTCGGGTTATGATTTGAACTGGAAAAATCCGGGCCTTGATTCGCTTTAAGTTCCTCAGGAATTTAACCAACTTGGCGATCTTAACAGAGATTTAGGGAGGCTCAAACCAGTTTCAATACTTTCAACAAACTGTGGTATTTGGAAAGATTGATTCACATAACAGCAAAGTTAAGGTACCATGTAGACCTCTTTTATAATGACGACCAAATAAAATATTCTTCTGTTTTGATGCTAATAAGCCTTTCTACCCTCGCTACGACATTTTTGTTTCATAATGAGCACAGTGGGTCTCATTAAGGGTGCCTTCGATTGACCCTATTCCGGAATAAGAATACGTGGAGTGATGATTTAAAACGGTATGTCTGGCGTTTTGAAGCAACAAGGATAATAAAGATGTGTTTAAGATAGCATTTTAGCTTGTGTTTGACAGTGTTAAAACTTAATGTGAATCTTTGTATAAACGAAGGATTTCTAACTTCTATTCAATGTATTCCTATTCCGGAATATAGTCAATCGAACGCACCCTAACATAAATACAAAAGAAAGTAAAGGAGGTTGACATTTATGAAAGTGGTCCACGAGACATCAATAATTGCTTCACAAGTTACACTCATCCACATGGCGTAATAGGTTATCCTGGCAAGAAAAGAGCCATCTTAAAACACCCTATATTTTGTATTTAAACGCTTGTATGTCAAAAAGAACTCGGTGACCTACCATTTGTATCACTGGAAAGTGATTAACAGGCTAAGATAAAAACTTTATGCAAAGTTTTAAAAATATATATCTGGAGATAATGCAGAGCCACCTTCACAGCTGGAAGAGTTAATAGTAGCCGGCAAAACAGCCACTTATGTAAACTCTGGGTGGCAACCCGAACTGCAGTTAAAACATTCTTGGGCATTGGTTTCGCCCACATTCAGACCAAACCGTTTAGAGTATTGTTACTCAGCAATGCAAATTTGATGGCATCAAGGCACCTTAAGATAGAGCCCAGTATTTCCGTTGCCTCGTGTACAAATCAAGCTGGTTAATCAACAAACCACACGTAAATATCAATGTGCTTATTGCTTTTATGAATTCTGTGCAGTCGTACTGAGACAGTTAATTCGCTTTTGCAGGAGTCTCACTATTCTCCGATTATCAAGCTCTTATGCGTATCTGGACTCACCCATGGTGTCTTAAACTTGAGGCACTGAGGCGACCCGAGAAGTTCATAGACAGTGACAGTATGGATGACTTTGTAGTGCACACAGATGAAGAAGAAGAAGACCAAGAAAACGAGGACGAGGAACATATGGAATGGGAAAGTTCCTCGGAGGAGGAAGTCAACTTTTCTTCAGAAAGCGACGAGGACAGTAAAAGGAAGCAACGAAGAAGAAGAAGGGGGAAGGAGTCCAGTTCAGATGAAGAAGAAGAAGATGACGATGAGGAAGAGGAAGAGGAGGAGGAGGTGGAGGATGAAAGCGATGGTGACAGTGAGGACGAGGAAGTTGTACTTCAGCCTTCAAAGTCGTCAAAAAGGACTAATGCATCAACAGTGAACATAGATGGCGAAGAAATTACTGTCGTGAACATCAACAACAGAGCTGGGACATCTGGCAGGAAACTCCGAGACAAAGATCCTCAATCCGGTAAGAGAGACACCGAAGAGAGGAAAGGGAAGGCAACAACAAAGAGTGAAGCTAAGGGCATTTCTAACAGTGGCTCTGACAGTGCACTCTGCAGTAGCAGCGCTTTTGGAAGTACCCGTTCAGGCACGGCTTTCAAAGATGTGGAGGATGTGGAGATCGAGGATGAGAAGGAATGGTATGATGAGTTTTTGACTGAAGCAGATGAACTTAATGAACAGCTTAGCGGCAAGCTTGTGTTGTTGATGGAGATTCTTGCGGATGCAGAAGCAGTCGAAGACAAGGTCCTTGTATTCAGTCAAAGCTTAGTGACATTGGATCTCATAGAGAAAATGCTGGGTGGCGGGGAGATTGGCGGCGACAGAGAAAACTGGTGTCGAGGCTGTGATTATTTTCGTATGGATGGGTCGACAAGCGCCGCCATGAGGCAGCGATGGGCTGACATCTTTAATGACGAGGACAACAAAAAGTAAGTTTCTGTCAGCAAAGGGAAGTCATATTTAAAATATGACTTCGAAATTATCGGCAGTCCGGTCGTCCCCGACGACCAGAAAATTTACCGGGCGACTAGTTTTCGGTAAAATAAAAAGCTTGGTTGCCCGAAGAAAAAACAACGGACAATTCCGCCAAAAACAGAAAATGTATTACTTAAGCAGTATTCGACTCACTTGACGGTTTTCTGTTGTCAATGTCTGATAGTAGTGTGAAGTCGATAATAATTAATTTGCCGCAGTTGAGCATTTCCCCGTGTTTTGAATATCTGTGGCTTTGACAAAAAATTGTCCGAAAGGAAAATTCACATGTTGCTGGCGAGATTGAAGACTCCATTTTGAAAATGCTCAAAACCCAGACTTCCACAAAAAAAACCACAGGCGCACACTTAGAACTATGGGATACTCAAGCTCCAACGCCATGCGATTGCTCAACACGGTGTGCATTTAATCGTTCAGGGGATTTCCTAATGGGCAACCAAACATTTATCAGGGCAACCAAATTTCAGGTTTTAGTTTTCCGGCAGGGACAACCTGGAATTTTTTTAAATTTCGAGCACTGTATTTTTAACTTTAGATATGAGATTATTTTCCAAGCGAAAGATTATCAGATTTAAGGGAAAAGGCTGTAAAGAAACCTGAGGAGAAAAAAACAAAAACAAAAAAAAAACAAACAAAAACGGAACTCGAGGCCTCGACCGTACGATTTCGCTGCCACTTCTTTGACAGCCAACAACGTTTGGTCCATTGGGTATTTCACTGTTTGTTTATTTTGATCGTTTGCGCGATCTGTGGGTCGCTCCACCTAAGTGATCTGCATAAGTGAAGGCTCCATGGGAGCCGAAACAAATTTGTGTTGTTGAACACATTCGAGCCTCCTTCCATGATCATTTTTGACATTTAGATATCTGCCCTTTCACTGCAAAGCAATTGTTTCTTCTCTGAGAATTGCCCTTTTCACGGTTCGTTTTTCTCATTTGCATTACAATGTAATCTAACGTGGGTGCGAGGCAATTTCGGGTTAAAACTAAAAAATAGCCTGAAATTGCCTCACATACATGCTAGATTACATTGTAATGCAAATGAGAAAAACCAACCGTGAAAAGGGCTATTCAGTGTAAAAAAGTCAAATATTATGGTTTCGCTCCGAAAATGGCACTCAGCCATTCGTCGTGAAAAGATATCATTATATCGTTCAACTCTGGCTAGTGCCCTCGCCACATAAAACAGAGGACCGATTACAAGGCAAGTTATACTTCATTTAGATCTTCATTGGCCCAATGAATAGTTACTGTGACTTCTATCAATGGCATGTTGTTTTTATTTTCTTAATTCCAGTGCTCGCTTGTTTCTCATCTCAACCAAAGCGGGTGGACTGGGTATCAATCTAGTGGCTGCCAATCGTGTAATCGTATTCGATGTGTCGTGGAACCCTTCTCATGACGTGCAGTCCATCTTCAGAGTCTACCGCTTTGGTCAATCAAAACCTGTGTTCGTCTACAGATTCATAGCACAAGTGAGTGATAAGCGAAGTTATCGCGGTGCGTTTGGATAAATTGTTAAATGAATGGCTTTGTAAGTGCTGCAGCTATTCTTGATCCTTGACGTATAAGCACGCGACGAGAAATTCACTAGAGACACAGAAACGGACGAGTTTATTAATTTTTGAAAACGTTGGAGAAGGCAGGGAACCTAGCGAAGAGATTGTTAGCGTTAACACTGAGTCAGCAATTCAGGGAGAGATGCAAAATTCTTGCTTTCTCTGGTTCCGACTGAAGTCTGCTTTTCACTTGCGACGTAAAGCATGAGCGGAATTAGGACACGTGGACGCATTAACATGCTTTGATCCTTTTTCAAGAATCCTATAATTAACACGCTACCGGGTTGGTTGTTTGTGCTTGTGCTTACGTCGCTCGTGAAAACCAGCCCTTTCGTGATTAACGCATGCAACACACGCTCACACTGTAACGTATCGCTCATGTAAATCACTAATAGGGACCTTAATTTAAGCAAGGACGACGACGACGGCTACGAGAACGCAACAAATTTGCATATTCAGTAGGCAAAAACAATAGCTTTGCACGCCCTGCACGTGCGTTTCACATTTTGATACATTTCTTTGCCGTTCTCGTCTTGACTACGACGTGAAATGATCAAATTTGAGGTCATGTGGAGGACGACAGCACATGACGACGAATTTTCAAATTTCTCTTTAACTGTCCACACCGTTCTCATCAATTTTATTCTTGGATTGCGCATTCACACTTTCCAAGCCGAACGACATGGAGTAATCGTAAAGTTATTACAGTAACGGGAAATAATAATTTATTTTTAGGCAACGTTCTCGTAGCCGTCGTCGTCGTCCTTGCTTAAGGTCCCCAACGACATTAATGAACAACATGTCATGGCGTCTGTGTGTTGCTTCTGCTGTACTGACCACTCCCCTTAGGGCCTTTTTCATATTCAACAGAATGGAACCACAGCTTTTTAAGAATCCTAGAAGGTATCGGAACAGCTACCGGTCTCGAACCCGGAATCTGTGGATCTCAAGGCAAACGCTTGACGCTGCCGTCTTTGCATGCACCTCCCGACAAAGTAATCTGAACTCGGAACTCCACCACAGATATTCGCGCCAACCGTGGAAAAATGCCTGTAAATTTACTTTCTAGGACTAGCGACTTCCTTAAGTTTGTTGCTTAATTTTGTTTCTTTTGTGTCGTTAGGGAACCATGGAGGAAAAAATTTATGACCGACAGGTACTACACTATTGTAACGTTATTGTGTTAAATGTTGTAGTGATTAGCGAATAGGTGATTTTCACCCGACGTCACAGCGGCCATGTTGCTGGACAGAACAATAGGAAAAAATGTCTTTTGGGAATTTTCAGGTTTTTTTTTCAATGCAAAACATGGGCCATAATTTGTGATTGTTTTGTGCACCGACGTTGCCGCATCATCACGTGATTGAAAGCCATCTATTGGCATTAACAGAAGGTCATGACCTTGAAGCGTTTTACTCTGGTTTAGAGCTGGGGTTGTTTTAGTATAAAAATTTCTTTATTTGGTTGTAACTTAGCTCGTGCATTTTCCCGCGCGTGCAGCTTTGATCTTATTTTTGTCCATATTTGGGCATAAGTTTGGCGTCCTAAAATCCTCAGCGGAAAAAAAGTTGCAAGTCACACGCTTCAAGGTCACGTGCCTCTGGCAGGAAATAATCAGGTACCAGGGTTTTCAACCCTTTCACCGTCGTCCCTCGAATCCTCGTTGTAGGTGACGAAGCTTGCGATTTCCGGCCGTGTGGTCGATGAACAGCAGATTGAGCGACACTTCAATGCGGCCGATCTCTCAGAACTTTACACGTTCAACCCAGAGTTGTTGGAAGAAGACAAAGTAGCAGCTGCTGGCAAAAACCAACAAGATGCAATGGATACAGAAGCCGAAAATGGCAATGAGGCCATAAGTGGACTTGGTGTTCGAAAAGATGAAAACTCAGAGAAAGAAAGCAGGAACGTAGAAGAGAGTGTAGGTGCTGAAAAGTGCGAAATTTCTGCGGGTAATAGTGGTACGTCGAACCAAACTGGAACCGAGACAAAAACACCAGAGGCTCCAAAAATGCCGCTTCCGAAGGTATGTGCACGAAGATGACATCATACTGAACTAAACATTAACCCTTGAACCCTTCAGAGCGACCGAATATCACCAATTGAAATTTTAAATTCTCCAACAGTATCACCCGTGAATCAAGCATACAGGCCATAAAGCCCCATCTACACGTTGTAACATTGTTAGAAGAACACGCCCAAACATTGTTATAAGAATTCTTCTAACAATGTTGGATACGCATGTAACATTGTTGGAAACACATCACTTTAGTTCCTTTAGTCCACCTTCGCCATTTTGGATTGCTCATGGTTCTCGGATTTGAGACTGGGCCCTTAACTGTGATTGGTCTTTGCAATACAACATTGTCGAAAGGGAAGCTACACGCTTGAACATTTGTTGTATGTTGGAGAAAATGTGTGATCGAAATCAAAACATTCTTCCAACAAAAAAAATTTTGAACAAACGTCATTAAACATGCATGCTTCACGTCCTATCATTGTTGATCCAAGAAATGTTTTACAACAATGTTTGAACGTGTAGCCGTGGCCTAAAAATGAAGAGAATGATCCCTTCGGTGCCAAAACAATAGGCTATCATACGATCGGGCAAATGGATGAGAAAGAGTTCGTCTTGATGACATATTTTTAGTTTCTTGGTGTTTATTTTCTCTGCAAAAAGGAGAATGTGACGTTTTGTCCTGACGTTTTTGCATCAGTTTAATTCTAGTCTCAACCGACAGGCTTGTCGGTGGTAGACGCGAGTGATTCTGCTTTTAAAGCTTTGACCCGGACCAGGGATCTTTTTCTTCTTGAGCGCCTGTTAGGTTGTGCCATGTATCAGTGAGATAGCTTGCTTTCTAAAGTCTTCGTTTGCCTTGCTTTTATCTGCGTTTCTTAGCAGATCGTTACGCAAGTTTTTGTGAACGCTCCCTAACCCACCTTGGCAGATAAACAACACTGTTTAGGCAGAGAATAACTGCTTGGTTAGGCACTCACCACTGAATGGTTAGCTTTCATAAATTGTTCTGGTGACACCATATTTAAACATTTAAACTTAGTAAAAGTTTAGTAAGATCGTTTGGTACTTTATTTACAAAAAAATAAGTGTCTCACCTTGTTTTGGAGTATCCATTCTAGTAACGACCCTTAATTTACCAGTGGTGGTCCCATGTGCACAGGGTTTTTTTGAGTGGCTTTGTTTTTCCGATATGACCAACCCTAAATGAAGTCTGTAAATCGTTTTCCAGGATGCCGTTTTAGCAGACCTGATCAACCGCCTTCATCCCAAGTGGATCGTGAATTACCACGAACATGACTCGCTGCTGCAAAATATCGAGTCTGAAAAGTTGACTGAAGATGAGATGAAGGCTGCATGGGAAGCGTATGAGGCAGAAAAGTCTGGAAAAACTGGTATGTGACTTGTTTAGCTGGTTTTGAGTCCTTTTCCGTTTTTGGAAGGAGGGAATTAGCCTCCTTTTTATAGATCGTTTTCACTCACTTTTCTAAAACGGAAGGAAATAATCTCTTTAAAAATATAATTCAATTCTCTGAGGATTGATTGGCTAGCGTCACCAGTGGGGCCGCTGTACACCAATATGGCGGAATTGACGCCATGTAAAAATGATCCATTCTGCTCCCGATAGCTGACGGAATGAACAAAACATTGTTTACCCTGAACACACAGCATTAGTGTTCTTTTGGGGTCTTGTTAATGTAAAAATGACTGGGAGGTCGTTTTTGAAACCATTTCAAGGGTTCTCATGTTTCTTATAACGGTTGATTGGAATGGAAATTGAGATAAACGATTGTGAATTATGATTATTATGATTATTATTATTATTATTATTATTATTATTATTATTATTATTATTATTATTATTATTATTATTATTATTATTATTATTATTATTAGTCGTTCTCAATTAGAAGGGAAATGCTTGAGTAGGAGGAGACCTGATCAATGCAGGCAGCCCCAAAGAGGGGAGATTTTATAAGACCAAACGCCTTGTAGTAGTCGGTGGTGATGGTAGCCATTGACGTAACATGCGACTGCCTTCGTTCCAAACTCGAATATGAAGCGAAATGTTTCTCAAACCAGACAACAACACAGTTTGAAAGCTCTGACAACTTTCAATAGTAATCTAAGTCGATTCGTAATGACTTACCGTGGAAACAACAGGAAAATCCAAAGGAAAATCCGCTACTACACAAATCCGTCACAACTCAAAGAAACGAGTATTATGGTTTTTTCTGCCATGTGATTAGCCCAGCATTCGTTCGGTGGTGCTGGGTGTCCGACGGCAATCCGAAGACTGTAACTCGACGGCCCGAAGAAATGCCGAGTGTACCTCAGAACACAATCGGCAAGGCATAGCATTTATAATCTGGCGAAGTCAGGCATGCAATCTCGAGATTCATTGCGCGATAGCCCCGAGGTGCATTGCAAGATTATTGTGGCTCTCGCTCGCTGCGCTCGTTCGAGCAATTATTATTATTATTATTATTATTATTATTATTATTATTATTATTATTATTATTATTATTATTATTATTACACTGTATTATTATTATTATTGTTGTTGTTATTGTCAAACACAGTTTCACGCAGACCCCATCGGAAAGCCATGTATAATTTTTACGGGAAATTTGTGTCCTAAGAAACAAAATCGTCCTACAAGATTGAATCTTCGTGCCTCTTTGTCTATTAAGTGGACGAAAATTTTTGTTCTCTTATTGCCAGTGTCTGGCCCAGTTCAGGACTCCTTGATGCCGGACCACGCTCAAACGCAGCAGCACGTCGCCGAGCGAATTCGCCTGAACTCGGAAATGTTGCAGCAAATTCAACAGATCAGACAGCTCCAAGAGATGCAACAGCGTCAGGAGGTAGAGGAACGCATGCGCAGAGTTAGACAACAAAGAGAACAGATTTACCAGCGACAGCGGGAAGTGCTAATACAGGAACATCGCCGTCAACAGGATGAAATGCGGCGTCATAATCAGATGCGATTCATTCATCATATGACTCAACCGGGTGCAACACCACAGCTACAGCTTGGACAGAACACTATCAATGTTCAAACGCAGCTGCCTAACGTTGCAGCCCCGCGTCATGCCCCTCCGCCACCTTACCTGTCTATTCAGGTACCTACTGCGGTTCCAATCGGCCTTCGTCTTCCTTCGAGCGTTGGACCTCCCTTGCCAGTAACCCCACCCGCTGCCAGTAACCCCACCAACCGTTAACTTGAGTTTCGGTCCAAACACGGCGCTCACCTTCAAATATTACCCCAGAATCCGTTGTTTAAATGAAAACGCGCCTTGTTGAGCTACCCTCGTAAGCCAGCTTTCATCTACGCCCGGAAAATATTTAAAGTTGTTTACATCACTTTCCTGTTTTTTTTTTTTTTTTTTTTTTTTTTTTTTTGTTTTTTTTTTTTTTTTTTTTTTTAAAGGCAACTAGAGACGAGACTAAGCGATGTCGATCACTTTTTTCATGTGAATAAAGTTATCGCAAGTTGAAAAATAAAGTCGTGAACTTCAAAATATTCTCTTGAGTACAAAAATGCTCTTTAGAACGAATTGTTTTCGGCTTGTTTTGCTGTGCAGCCCACCGTAGCACAGTTGTCGATAGCTATCTGTCTCTCCGGTGAAAACACTCGATTATTGAAAACTAGCATAATATAGCTTGGATGTATAGAAAGTCTTTTTAATGTACTGAACTCATAGCTAATATATATGTTTCAGTCGCTTTGAGTACATTATTCAGCTGGCATTTCACCAGTTTAGTTAAAAAGTATTGTTCAAAATTTCTTTTGGGGGGCAGGCATACTTTAGAAATTTCTGCAGTGTTCGATTATTTTTTAGCTCAGCGTAGTCGTTTCCAATCTACCCACCCTTCGTCCTAATTAATTAATTAATATTTGAATCCCTTCAATTAACAACAAGAAGACCTTGCGAACGTCGTTCGATACTTGTATTTTATCTCCATGCATGAAAACCTTGGAAGGCTTGCCATCTTGTGATCTAGGTCTTGAAAAAATGTCCTTAACTTGTAAAAGGCTTGCGTGTTTGTTTTTGTTTACTTATTTTCTTGTGTAAAAAGCAGAAGACGAAATGAGGTGAACTTATTGTATCATAGTGTTGTTTTTAACCTTAAACGATTATGGGTGGTTATACCTTTTTATTGTCAACTGAAAGGTCTAATTAAAATGTTTCATTTTGTCTGCCTCGAGAAGTGTTTTTTTTTTTTTGTTTTTTTGCGGATAAGTTTTTTTACACTTCGTGATTTACGTATCAGTGGTAAGAGATGGCTGTGCAGCCTCCGCTTTACAAGAGATAGGATCTTCCGACCCCTCCCCTTTGTCTAAAATTTCTTGTCTTACGGGTAAAATCTTATCTGAGATCCAAACTCGTGCATAATCTCTAACTGGTTCGACAAACAAATAGATTTGTTGGGTACGATACGCTTGATTTAGTAGAAAATAACCTGACTTTTTTTCTTGCGGTTTCTATAGAAGGTTCCTTACACACTCCGTGCATAAACATTTCAAAGGACTTCGTAAGGCAATGCGAAACGTCGTGCTTATGTTTTGGGCATGCGCATCTTGCGCAAACAACGGAATAAGATGAGAAGCTCTCAGAGAGAAAAACCTTAAAATAACAATGACCACAACCAGGTTTTCTGAGCTCGCGAGACTGAGCACCCCCAGCAAACCATTGTTTTAACGAAAACCGCTGGTCAGCAACCTGGTTGTAGTCATTGCTGTCTAAGGTCTTCCTCTCGGAGAGGCCACTACACACTGAGAGGTGATTTTAAAGACCCTTCAATTGTCTGCCTTTTCCCTATTGTCCCCCTTCTACTCTCTTCTCCCTACACCTACCCCTTCAGTCTTCTTCCCTCTTCTCATGCCCTCTCGACGCTTTCTTTCTTCTCCCCTCTTCTTCCCCCTTTTTGCAGCCTTTTTGCCCCTTTCTCTCCAATTCTCTTCTTCCCCCTAATTTATGAGATCTTCTCAACTCCACCTGCGCTCTTCCTACCCTTTCAGGCCATTACGCTGAAGCAGAGAACGTTCCTTGTTGCACAGGAGAGGGTCTAGGGGTGCACACCACCTTCCGCCCTCTGAGATGACTTGAGGCTTTCTGGTAGAAGTGATATTCTGGTATTCTGCAAAAAAGAAACCGTCAGCAGTTAGCTATGCCATTCCTCGGTGGTGCACCCCCTCCTAAGAAAAATGCTGGATCCGCCCATGTGGCGATGAGCTTTGTCGCAAAAAAGGTTCAAGAATTTGAAAGTTCTATAAATTGCTGCTTTATTTTCGTCCTTTGTGGAACTTGCCGGTCGGTTGGAGATAATATATTTTTCCAATAAGCATTACATCACGGTCTTTGAAAGAAACGATAAGATTCTATCTTCGACAGGAAGAGCCTCCAGCAATCCACGATTTCAGGTCTCTCTACACTGACAGGGACTTTAAATCAAAAAAGAAAATTGGCGGTAACCACGCATTTTTCAAAGATAGTTGAGGAATAATATTTGTAAAAAGCTTTAAAATACAAAACAATGTATGGTGTTCTTCCTCAAAATTATTTATCGCTCAAAAATGCCTGGTTACCCCCAATTTTCTTTTTGGATAGCAAGAGTACTTACTTAAGTCTACGTTCTCCGGGTAGTTTTAAACCGCGCAAAAATATCACTGTAGTAGTAAGCATCACTGATAGGAAACCCTAGTATCTCGAGATGCGCAGAACGTATGCGCAATAACAATAGTAGACACCGTCCTGACAGACTACGTATACTGAAAAGGTGAGTGCAATTTACTTGCCAGGATTCTCGATTTTCGACTTAAGAATGTAAGGCAATTGTTCAAAATGATATATTCATCATGAAATAGACCTCTTTGGGAAAGGTAAGGAAAGGATGTCGTTTGTCGCGGCGATGTTTCACTTTACGTGCTGTCGCGCTACTTTTTAGGCCACGTCGCTTGTCGGAATTTACCCTGGCACAGCCTCTCGTACCTTTTGTTTTCCCATTTCAGACCACGTGATGTTACTCTTGGGAACAGTTTCTTTTAAATGTCGTCTTACTCACGTACTTAGGTACGCATAACTTACGAAAAAACAAATGGAAAATTCCCTTGGGAATATCACGTGGTCAGAAATGGGAATACAAAACGCACAAGCTGACGAGGTCCATTCTCCCCACTGTCGAGATAGGCTATATGATGAGCACCATGCCGTTGAGACCTGAAAATGAGTAAATTCTTACCGGCCTCTCCCTTGGGGTTTGGAAAAGGATTGCATTTGTTTACGTTTGGAAAAAATTTTTCCGTAATGAATGGTGAGTCTGACCTCGAACTGAGGTATCCTAAAGGCATTTTTAACAGTTTTGTACCGTAGACTTTTTGAAATTGATGTAAATGATTGCATGAAAGCGACCAGAGATCAAGATGTTTCAGCTCCACCACGCCATACACTATGCGAAGGACGTACCGGTATACAAAACATGGACTACCTCTGTGGACCCGGCCGGTCCATGGACCACTCCTGTGGTCCGAGGGGTAGGGGGATGTTCAATTATGCTTGCGGCGGTCGGTAACGACGGTTCGTGCGTGTTTTGAGCAGGGACGGTACAAAACTGGACTCCTTCTGGACCCCACTCGAGAGATGATGGTTTTCACAATGACGTCATCAAATTAAAAAATCAAAATCGCAAGGTTTTCTGAATTTTTATCTAAACGAGGTTGATAATAACCTGGAAATAAATATTATTTCGAGTTTCCAATTCCGTGACTACTTTCGTTTCGAAAATACCGCATTTTGAATTTCCGAATTGTTACCTTACGTGACACCTATGAATCTCAGCAGATTGACACTTTCAAGTACATTAGGAGATGTGTTCATTCACACGTATTTTTTTATCTGCTGAGCAAAAAGTAAACGCTTTCATCGCAAAGTGAACTCCATGTTTTTCCCTTCATTACCGGCCGCCATATTGGTGGACCACATGTTGTCTCCATAACTCAGGAACAATTTACCGCACAGGCCTGAAAATTGGAGAGGTGGTTAAGGACGGTGCCTTGTATTGTTATTGCGCATACGTTCTGCGTATCTCGAGATATTCGGGTTTCCTATCGGTGATGCTAACTAATACAGGGATATTTTTGTGCGTTTTAAAACTATCCAAAGAAAGTAGATCTTAGTAAGTACTCCTGGTATCCAAAAAGAAAATTGGGAGTAACCATGCATTTTTGAGAGATAATTAAGCTTCACTTTGAGAAAGAATGGCATACATTGCTTTGTATTTTAAAGCTTTTTGCAAATATTATTCATGAATTATCTCTGAAAAATGTGTGGTTACCCCCAATTTCAATAACACGTAATCATAAACCGGGGCAAAAATACCTTTGAACTAGCAGGCACCGTCCTTAAAACATTTGTTTCCTACAACCGTCCAAGTTCTTGGCCTTTTTTATTGAACGATTTCGAATTTATTTTTTTTGTTGCGTGACAGTGAAACAGTGAAAAACAGAGCATACCTCCATTCTAGCGCGTGGGGAAGGGGAGCGTTGCGTGACTCCGGCCCGAGCGGCTGCGAAGGAGACTAACCTCCATTCGCGTATAATTGCAATTCCTTTAATTTCGCCTTTGACCACAATCCTTTGAGTTTCCAAGAAAAATGTGTTCTTCTCCCGATTAGAGAGTTGCCTGGTTCGTTTGCGTCAGGCTCACTCACTGCGGCAGCAATAAAAGATATAGAAACGTTTGTAGCTTTTTATTCTAACACGGACCCTAGCTTAGAACTCCATTTCTAATAAAAGGTTAATGTAACGGCATTTTCACAGATCAAGCTATTTTTAGACGACTAAAATAAGGTTTGGCATTCAAAATCCCATGGGTGATGAATTTTCGTGGAAGAGCTGTGATTAGTTGGAAAGATCTAGTTTCTTGGGAAATCAACCTAAAAATAAAGCTGTCTGTAAAAGCGCCGTTTCACAAATAAGTACAAATACAATGTCTACCCCCCTGACCTGACTCGCTCCTGTTTTTTCCTTATCTGTGTTCACCGATTTCCGTCCATTAACACAAGTTAGCCGTAATTATTTATTTTTTGGAGGGGAGGGGGGTGGGGAATACACAGATCACTGGCCGCCATATTGGAGGGGGGTACACATATCACTAG
>NC_090872.1:27824514-27827014 GCF_036669935.1 Montipora foliosa
TTTTGAGAAATCGCTCCTGTATTCTAACTATCTTAAAACCCATTGTCTGAAATGGAAAATACAATAATACTCTTTGTTTGTCCATCCAAATTTTGAATGAGCATTGTTTTTGTTTTTGCTTGGGACCATTGTAAGTACCATTTTGGGCAATTGACTTCTGGCCCCATGGACAACTATTTCTGGTGTTAGGCAGAGTAAAATCTATCAAATCTCAATCCCAGGAGTCAATGGGTTAAAGGGTACATTTTGGGGAGTTTTTTATATGTTATGATTGTTATGATTATTATGATTATTATAATAATAATTATTATTATGATGTTGATTATATGAGTCTTATGCCATCACAATTTGATGATGGTATTGTCGAACTAGAAAAGCCTTGCTGCTGTGAACAGTGGCCAATGTTTTTGTCCCCTTCCCATACTTTCTTTTACAATATAATCTGTATGAAGAAATTGTTTAAAGTTTGCACGATTAAAGAGCGTTCTTACAACCAAATCAACCCTGCCTTACCTCGTGGTAGACATAATGACAAAAAACAACAACTTTACAAGGGGGAGGAGGGCTATTTAACTAAATATAGAGTCACCCACCAGAAGATGATTGCTGTGTCCGTACTTTAGAGCCTGGGCTTGAGTTGACGGATTAAAGAAGGCACACTTTGGTGAATAGTAACTGTTTGTGAAAGCGAAGGGATGTTGGACTCAGTATGCTAACATTAAAGGTTACCGATCCAAAACAGATGTTGTCAAAAATGACTAAGAACCGTGTAATAAAATCTAAAAAAATTGCTAAACGTCGTTCCAAAATATTTTGCTATTTTTAATTTCAATTATGTTCCTTCTATTGTGCTGGCATCTTCCACGTATGAATTTTCGACATGTTTTGTTTACTCTGGGATTCGGTTTGGATCGGGTGCTTTCTGGTCATTTTCGGGAGCTTTTTCGTTCGCTTTCGGTGCTTTTAAATCGGTTTGTTGTGCCTGTGGGTTTTGTGCTGCATTAGCAGGTTGCTGGGCATTATCGGGAGGTTTCGGCGCTTCTAGCGTTTTCTGTCCTTGGGGGCATGCTTCTTTGTTGCACTCGGCAGTTTCGCTCGCTGGTCCCTCGCACGGTTTGCCACCGTAAAGAGGCGCTGGATTTGTACAAGTTCGTGTCCTTGTCATCTCTCCTTTGCCGCAAGTTACCGAGCAAACACCGAAAGGTCCCCAGTCCGAAAAGTGTCCGTCAACTGGCACACAAGGATCCTTGTTGCAATCTTGTTCTTCTAGATCCGGACCTTCGCAAGGTTTACCTCCAAACGTAGGCGGTGGGTTATTGCATTGCCTCTTTCGAAACTGCTTTCCTCCACCACAGGGCTTATCGCAAGCGGAATACGCGGTCCAGTCGCTGTATTTGCCATCTATCGGGCAAATTTTCAAGAAGCAGGCTTTAGTGTCTCCGCTTGGACCAAATCGAAAGCAGTCTTTTCCGTACAGTCCTGGTGCTGGATTGCTACACAAGCGGAACCGTGTTTGAAAGCCTTCTCCGCAGTCTTTCGTGCAGTTACTCCAAGCCGACCATTCGGTGTAACCACCATCGGTTGTTGCTTGAAGAAACCAGTAATAACCTCCTAAGAGAACACAGCACCCAATGAGAGAGAATGCAGATGTTTGCACAAACCTTCTAGACGAACACATTTTCGTTGTCTTGTTGTATGCGAAGGTCGATTGTACTCTGTCATGTGTGAGGAGTGTTTAAAAAGAAAAACGAAGTTAACAAGCTGTGGCCATAACACAATTGGCCGAATGAAATATGCAAATCTAAGACGTGGCATGCAAAAATTTGATGTTGGCGTGGCGTTTTAAGGAAAATTTGCATTTCTGCCCTCGGAAACAAACCCAAGGATGATTTTCAGAAAAGGTGTCTAAATCTTTTTTCCATCTTTTTAATCCTTATGCCTCGCACGTTTGTCTCGCAGATTTTAAAGCTAGTCAGCGTGGCATTCTGAATAGCTATAACTAAAACTAGCGTCAACCGAATCCCAGACCTTCTTTTGGTTTAATTTAGGCTTTTAATAAGTTTTCTAAAACGTGCCAAGCTCGTCAAGCTGAAGTGCCACTTGGGCTTGATTCTAGAATACCCCCTCACTTACATTGAACCTTAGAAAGCTGCTACCGCAGTCCCGCAGTCACTTACATTGAACCTTAGAAAGCTGCTACCGCAATCCCGCAGTTGTGCATAGCGCAGTCCCGCAGTGTATATGTACTCCACACTCGGCACTGCCACCACGGTCCCGCAGTGGTTAAATCTTTCACCGTTGTTATGGCAATTTTCAAAAGCTGGAACCAGGGCAAAAAAATTGCATCGCCTGAAACTGTGTCGATGTCTTTTTTATGTATTCTAGCGTCGATTGTCGCTCGACATTTTGCGAAAAGTTGAAATTATGCGGCTTTGTTTAATTATTGTCTCTTCCCAAAGAAAAAATATCATAATTAATCAATCCATCAATCAATAAATCA
>NC_090872.1:27834514-27847014 GCF_036669935.1 Montipora foliosa
GTCAAAAGTTACTAGTACTCCAAAATCGAGCTGCACGCGTCATAACGTTTTCAAATTACGATCGTAGTGCTGATGAACGGTTGCGGATGGTAAACTGGGTTAAACTGGACCTTCAACGCCTCGTTAATAAATCAATTTTGATGTATAAGATTGAAAATAATGTGGTTCCGGAGTATCTTAGTTGGCACTTTGTCTTCCGTTCCGATACTTAACTTATAACAGAAACCCATAAGGGTTGAAACGTGTAACGGCCCCTTGTGTGCTGGGAAACAAGCTTCTGAACATTCAATTTGCTAAGTACCATATTTGGAACAACAGGAGCGAGGGGTTTCCAAATATGGTACTTAGCACTGAAACATTCAACCAATCAGTTCGCACTGAATATTCGGAAGCTGTGAACGCGCGTTACACGTTTCAACCCTTATGGGTTTCTGCTTATAACCTAAGGCCCGTTTTAACCGTCGAATTTCACATGTGCCGAATCTAATGCAAATGAGAAAAATCTATTGTTTTCGCTCATTTGCATTAGATTCGGCATATGTGAAATGGACGTTTAAAGTGGGCCTAAGAGATAGTGATTGTACACTTGCCATCCCTCAGCCCAGCACTAATTATTGTAAAAGAAGGCTGCCCCATAGCGGAGCTGTACTGTGGAATAGTCTGTCCTTGGATATTCGACAGTCGCTCTCTCTCAATAAATTTAAATCCAAGTTGAAGAACTATGATTTTAATAGTAGTCTTTTATACACAGCTTCCTTGTAAAGCAGGTTTCCTATCATTTCTGTTATTGCAGCAGTTTTTAGTAACTTAATTTAGTTAGGTAGTTAGATTTTTTTAATTTGTTGTAAAGTCCTGAAGGAAATACCGGGAAAAATTCTCCTCCCCTTCCCCGGCCCTGGAACTATCCAGGATTGACTAGAAACTAACCATAAGCAAAATGGGTTATTTACCTGCCAGACCAGAAATCTTGTATACTGCATATCCTGCAACCGATGTCCTACTATTCTTTATATCGGTGAAACCGGACGGAATCTTCGGATTCATTTTAGCGATACGAAGTATACGAAACAACACCCCTGGTTTCCCTGTGGCCCAACATTTGAACTCAGCGGGCCATCCGCATACAGGGTTTGCAGTTATGCCACTGTACTAATCTCCAACGGAAGCAACGGGAAATGAAGTTAATTTTCCAGTTGGGAACTGTTCAGCCTAATGGACTTAACATCAATTTCAACTTTATTTGACTTGACGCATGCGCGCGCGTCGCCATTCATCTGCGCGCTTCCTTCTGATTGCGTATTTCAACGGTTTTCTTCACACTGAAGAAGGGTTCTACACCCGAAACGTCTGTGATTTTTTAAAAAACAACTGGCACTTTTTGATTTTTATTTTATATCACTCTACTTGTTTATTCAAAATAGGTTATTGAAAAAAAGAGTAGAGGATTTGTCGAGCAATGGTATCATTCTTTTTGTTCCAAGGAAATTCTCTCGTTTTAGAAAAGCAGGTGATCGGGACACGAGAGTGACACTATGGTTCTCCTGCAAAGTAGTGGGTTAGAGGGAATGCCACCCGGGGTGGGGGCTGGGAGGGGTACTCTCAGAAAAATTGGGTGAGGGTCTGCACCCCTCTTCCTTGAAAGGCTTACCCTATCTCAGACCAAAACCTGCGATTTTCCCTACCCTATTTCAGACCTATTTCAGCTGTTACACGGTTGGTGTAATAATTTGAGAAGGGCTTTGCTGATGGTCTTATCACCTAATGATGAACAAGAAGCTTCTTCCAAAAAACATACCCAATCCAAGACTCTAGTGAAGAAACATACCCTATTTCAGACCAAAATGGTCAAAATCGATACTCTATTTCAGACCAAACCAGCCCATACAAGGGAGTACCCCCCCCCCCCTCCCCCGGGGGAATGCCAGGAAACCACTTAATCCTGTTCCTGTATTTTTTCTTTTCCTTTGCAGCTTCTGTGGTTTTTCTGGGAGACAGTCAACCAAACAACAGGAAAACACTCGCTGTATACCCGATAGGCCTTTTTTACTTCGTCATAGGATGGATGATCATTTCCCACTCTGGCTGACACTCAAGACCTTGTTCAAAAGATGGTGAGCCATCGTCCTTCTTTTCGGTTGAATGGAAAAACTGATTACATCGCGGAGTACAGTAAAATTTGTACGGCCGTGAGATAAAGGGGGGAATCTTTGTTTACATTTTTTTGCCGCATTAGCACAACTCAGGGATAGTGCGGTTGGCTCACTGGGCTGAAATTGATTCGCGTATGGGCACGGTTAGTTTCTGGATGGGTGACCATCTAGGAATAACCCTTGCCGTTCGATCGAAAGTTCACTCAGCTTTCCATCCATTCGTGGTGGGTGAAATGAGTACCAGTCTTACTGGGGACAAGTTGGGAATGCAACGGGATTGGAGTGGCGCCTACCCCTCCCTGGCGTAAGTCACGGGAGAAGCTATTGAAAAAGGAGCCTTCGGCTTTCCTTCGACCGCGGTCGGCCTCTTGTCTTGTCTTGTCTAGCACAACTCCATCGTTTTCTAATCAGTCGGCCAAGAATCTGAATGTTGAAAGTGCATTGCATAATGAGCTATCTCTGAAAATTTAGACCCGATATACCAGATGATCTCTGAACAATGATGTTTTGAAATTTCGAAATTTTACAAAGAATATATGGGATCATTAGGGCTTTTGCCACCCAAGAATTTATCGGCAGTTTTTGATGGCTAATAACTGGCTCTCGTTATCAAAGCTAAAATGCTTAAAACTGGAGATTTACTAAGTTCAGCAAGTTTTTTGATCTTTTGAAGTCCATTTGTAAATAGCATAATTCCCTCTGTGGGCAAACTCGTATGTTAATGAAATAAAAAGTACAATTACCACAGCAAAGATTCCCTTATAGACTTGGATAGAAAATTCTTAATGTATTTTTTTCAGTTGTTAATAGGACCTCAAGTTTTTGTGTTAATCGAATTGGTTGGCAAACGGGGTTACTTTCTATAGAAACGTTGGTGCTGTATCGGTGTTCAGTGAAGCTCGAAAAATGGGTGATATCAATTAATTAGTTGATGACGTAAATTACCTCTATTTCTGAGAGATAAGTCCCTCGCCCTGACGAAGGACAAACGCACGAAACATCACCTTTCAGTGGTCAATTTACTCTCAGGAACTCCCTTGATGAAACCAAAGACCCAGGTTTCTCGAGGTATGGTTAGCGCTAACCAGCATTAAATCCATGGAAACCTATATAGGTTTTGCGGTTAGCGCGTACCAGGCTTCGATCAACCGGCCCCAGACTGATGTGTTCTAATGACTCGCCTAGCTGGCGTATCGTTTCATCAGTGGAAAATCAAATGATTGAGTTCGTAATGATTGTTGTGGGAGAAGGACTAGTCAGAGCGTTTGAGTGGTCCGAATGTCGCTTGAAACTGACTTTTTGGTTTCCTCAACTGAAGGAAGTGATAACTTGCAAAAAACGTAGTTTTCTCAGACTTCTTTGCAAGGCCTCTATAAGGTAACAGGGACTTTAGAAGCTGAAAACACTCGTGCTGTGTTACTCTGCCTAACAAAGACGTGCAATCGGCTATTTTGAGGTTTTAATGACAACGTGGGTATGCACGTGAACCTTCCATTCCGCTCTATGATATTTTTTGTACGACGTGAAAGAGATGGGATATACAATGGAACATTTTGACTCACGTGACTAGCAACCTTATTGGATTACTGAAACAAAAGAAAGTATTTGCATACAAATAGAGTTCAATTCCCGGAGGATTAGTTTGGTACACCATCATGGCCGCCATTTCTTTGTTTTGGAACATTAACATGGCCGCTGTGACGTCATAAGAAAACGCTCTCTAGGTTACGTCATCGCCACCATGTTGATGGACGAAAACAAAAAACCACTCACGAGCTCCTTTTCTTCTTCCACCAGCAATTGTACATTGCAGCATTGTTAACAGTTATTACATTAATAGTTGATAAAAGGAAATAAGTATTCAGAGAAAACCAAGGGCAAAATAGGAAACTAATAAGATGCCCCTTTTTTACTTTAGATATCTGGTAGTCTCTGAGAGTATAAATAAATATTATACATGAAGTTCGTGCAAATACAAACAAATCGACAAAGAGAAGAGAAGTCGCTCGTGACGAATCTGAGAAAGCTGTGTTAACATTAAACTTTAAAAAAATAGCCCACAAAACAAAGGAAGATTCACGATGGACGAGGCTTTGTTAAAGAAACGGTTGCCTTCAGCATCTCCTTGTCTAACATCTGTATGAAATGTTTGTGGAATAATCTTTAAAGGTAAACTATTTATGGTATTCATATTGGCCCATAAGGGAGGCCTTTGAAAAGCCGAAAATCTCTAAAATCACAGGGAGCCCGCATGTGTTTGTGTAACCGTTTGTAATATTATAAGACCGTTTGCTTCTTCTGTAGCGATATATCGACAAATATTTGCAACGTGTACTGTCGCTCTTTCTCCTCAGAAGTGGTATTTTGAGCGATTTTGAAGCTTTCGAGTTCCCTCTTTACTGTGCCTCTCAGAGGCACAAACAGATTCTGCGGGCTCCCTGTGCTAAAATTAAAAAATTAAAGTGCATTGCACAAAAAATGTTGTAAAGCATTCCTTGTGTACGATATTTTAGTTTTGATAGTAAGTAAACTTACTTCATTGGATGTTGCTCATTAGTTGTTTTTCTCTCTCTGATAAGAAATGGAATTCAAAGCCCTCACAACATTGTTCATATTTGACGGCCACTTATGTCCAGAAATGCGCACCCAATTTTGATATCCGGTTCAGTGCATTCGATAGGCTTGGTTTGTGAAGTGCTTATTGAATATTCATGAATAGTAATTGTCATTCGCAGTACAGTCCACACATGCAACTCCAAAACGAACACAGTGTTTAACTAAAGGCGTTTCCCCTATTCCCTAACTCAACGACTCATACAACTACATTCTGGTAAAATAGGAAGCTGACTGCTGCATGCGATTAATTAAAAGCGGTACAAACTGATGTGCCCTCGCTGCTAAGGCCTATGGAGATATATCTATGACAATTCAATGATCAGTATTTGAAATAAAATCGTCCAAATCATGAATGCATCAATCCAAAGCTGAATGGCAACAAGCCGATTCTGCAAATGGTCATCACGGAAAGAGGCATAACGCAAAAACCCATAGCTCAAAAAGGCATAATGCAAATAGCAATAACGTAAAGAGGAATAACGTAAAGAGGCATAACGCAGCAACGCATAACGCAAGAGGCGTAACGTAAAATAGCCATAACCCGAAGGCCCTTTGAAGAATTGAGACTAGCTGTGTACTCAGTAAATAATTTCAGCTCTAAGAAAACGTCAATTGATGGTTCAAGGGAAAGAACATATAATCGCTATCGAATTTTTTTTTCCTGTTCAAGTTATGCCTCTGTGTTATGGCTCTGCGTTATACCTATTGCGTTATCCTTTTTGCGCTATGGCCATTTGCGTTATGCGTCTTTGCCTCATACCTTTTTGCGTGATGCCTACTTGCGTTATGCCTGTTCGCGTTATGGCTATTTGCGTGATGCCTATTTGCGTTATGGCTGTTTGTGTTATGACTATTTGCGTTATGCGTCTTTCCGTGATGGCCATTTGCAGAATCGGCTTTTTGCCATTCATCTTTGGATTGATGGATTCATGATTTGGACGATTTTATTTCTTATCAATAAAGGGCAAAATTACTGAGCGCTGATTGGCTGAGACAGAGGGCATTTTTTCTTAATCGAGGGCATTTTTGGTAATCAAGAGGGGGCTTGATTACCTGTCAATGATTGGTTAATCCGTTGCATAGCAACGTATAAATTTTGCCCTTTATTGATAAACAAGTAATCGCATGAGTCCTCGTACTATTAAGGGTTAATTGCACTTCAGTGTGTTTTGGAAATTTTCCAAAATGCCCTCGTCGCTTCGCGACTCGGGCAATTTTGGAAAATTTCCAAAACACTCGTGCAATTAATCCTTAATAGTACTCGGCCTCATGTGATTACCTATACAAATCATGCTGACCATTGAATTTTGTCGTAGATATACCTCCATAAAGGCCATGACACCAGTTCCGTTTATTTAAATACTGCCATAAAGGAAAATGTATCATCTCGAGAAAATCGTGCCTGCTTTCCGCCTGGAAAAACCCCCTCTTACTGGGGGAAACCTGGTCATGCTCGCATGAGACTCAGGCGTCAACAAACCTTGATGGAGTAAGGCGTTAAATTAATGTCAAAGCCATTGAAACAGGCTGAAGTCGCAGATAATACAGCTAACAAAACGTCGAGGTATAAAAATTTTTGTACTGTGTAATCCCGTAGGAATCTTATGAAGAAAGCAAGCGACCACTCTCAAAGTGTTCAGTGGACCCTACTGACTAAGAAAAACGTTGTCGCCAATTTTGTAATTCGCTCCAACGGTTTTTAGGGTGTAAATAAGCGATATGGTTAATAAGCATGAAAGTGAGGCTAAAATATAAATTCCATGATTTGTCGATGTCGACTTTATTTATCTTTGATTTCTTGGAAGAACGCATTGGACAAATTAGCTTTAACAGTAAGTGTACTGGCCTGCACCATTTTATGCTTAACTAAATGCCCAAGGAATTCTAGCATTTTTAGTAATTGCTTTGAAATAAGACCAAAATCGGATTTTTAAAATTCTTTTCTCCAAACCTCAGCACCGTTCCTCTAAATTCAGAGCGTTTAATAAAGTTCTGTTAGACAAGCTAACACAATGACAACAGAGTTGGTTAATTCTGAGTAGACTTAGCTACATAATTCCCGAAAAATTGTCTAAATTCTTTCCGGGATTTCCCGTACAAAAGCCCTAAAATTCTTTTAGAAATGTCTAAAATTCTCCAAAAATTCTCGAAAATCCCCGAAAATTCTCATAAATTTCGTTTCTTATAGTGCAAAGTCTGCCATATTTGCTATCAAGCAAAGATCCCGATTCGAAACTAGGTGAGAAACCGCTGCTTAGATGCATTGTGAGCACCCCTTTTGCTGAATAACCGCTGATAAGGAGTGGATATGAACAGACTGACCCCTCTCCTGGTAGGTTGGAATACAAAAAGAAAAACCCGTTTTGTCAGGGATATGGAAATAATGGACTGGATTTGTAAAACACGGATTTGTAAAACATGGATTTGTAGCCACCAACTCAAACACTGAAATTATCCGTGTTTAATTTCTTTCTTGCGACCTTCTGCACTCTTTTTCACGTGTTTGCTGGATGCAGAGTATTCACTTTTTCACGTATTTGAGTTAACTGAAAAAGCTCGGTCCAGATATGTGCAGTTACTATAACAAATCTGGAAAACGTTTCTTTCCTGCTATGAAGAATATAAACATTTCAAGTACATGGCGCTTAGATAGACTCCAGTGTTTTATTCATCTTCAACGATAACTTTAAAACATAATGTGACAAAACCTCAGGAACCCGGAGATATTTCTGTGGCCTTTGACACTATGGAGGATATCGGCTTCCTTCTCGAAGCGTCGCTTTGAATCGGCGGATGCACCTTTTAACTTCTTGACAAAAACATGACGCTGCATCTCTCCTAATGTAAAGTCAGCCAAATAGACGGTCCTAAATGTCCCGCTTCCAAGCTCTTCTTTAATTTTTACAGAGCTCCTTGAGAACTCTGGAAACTCAAATCCACGTCGCCGTTTTCTGGTCAGAGATGGAAGTTTAAAAGAAGCCGCCATCTCCTCGCACAATAACCTATCTTCTCCCGCGCAAATTTAAAAGATGCAAATTTATTTTCTACAGAGGTCTACAATGCATTTTTAAAATTACGGTATTTTGGCAGCCTGGTTGTTTGTATGTTACGTACACTTTTGTTTGTTCCAAGTTTGCCCTAGTAAAATGACCTATTCCCGTAAAACGTTGGAAATCGGTCTTGACCAGTTCCTGTGTATTAAGATGTTGATAATTTTAAAAATAAAAACGCGCCGAATGCATTGTAGAGTTGAATATAAGCACGCGGAATTTTGTGTTTGGAACACGAAAGAATGCCGAAAACGGCCGGGAATACTTACTCGCTATAAACGAGTGCTTCTCGTATTTCTCGATTGTTCGTAAAAATTTCCAAATGCTAATATTACTCAACATCAAACAATCTTTTAGAGAAATTATTTAAATGTGAAGCGGTAACATAAAATGAAAATAATATAAAGTAAAAGAATTAAGATTAAAAGGGGACAGACAGAAATAAAGAAATAAACAGTCAAACAATGCTATCATTTTTACAAAAAATGATAAACCACCTTTTACAAATCCGTGTTTTACAAATCCATGTTTTACAAATCCTCGTTTTACAAATCCATGTTTTACAAATCCATGCTTTACACAGCGCTTTTGCTTGTGGAAAGTTTTCAACATGTCAGTTTAAAGTTAAAATTGCTCTAAAGTTCTCGAAATTGTCTTTTTTTTCTAAAATTCTTTTTAATGTCTAAACTTCCCAAAAAAATCCCGGAATTATGTAGCTAAGTCTAATTCCGAGATACATGTATAAATAACTTTCCCTTGTGTCATATCCCCTGAGCCCTCCCCTGACATTTCATCTTCCTTATTTTGGTAATATAAAGGGATTAAAACTCTTTGAAGACCCACGCAGGGGATTTGGGTTCTGTGGGACCCATGACGTCAAAAAAATCGTAAAAAAGCAGCCAGTGAGTTGGAAAGTGATATTGAGTTATGTGTTGGATAAGGAATTTTTAGGTGGATTTTTTCTTTTGTGTACATAAGCCTTACTTTAGTGCCCAGCCTTCAGAGAACGAGGGGCCGCCATATTTTCCATCCACGTGCAGTCCAGGGTGCATTCCGCATAGACCCCACGCCGAAGGTACGCCGAGGGCTTTTAAAATGTACGCCGAATAGGCCACAAGTCTACGCCATTGGTAGCACACTACGCCAAATATTGCCTTTATCACTCGCTTCAGTACGCCGACATTTTGTTGATCGCACGCCGGTACGCCGCAAAATTTTAAAACCCACGCCGAAGATCTTCGGCGTACCCTAAACTAAATGCACCCTGGCGTGCAGTTCAGTTTTCAATTGGAATTTAGACCAGAATGTCCTTTAGTGGATCGTCTAATAGCTCTCAAATAGATCGAAAACTTCAAGATGAATTGATGGTCGAGGAGCAGAAGCAAAGGTTTCATAATCAAATTCACGCATTCACGGATATTTGCTGGGAAAAATGTGTCGAGAAACCGGGTAACAAAATGGATGGAAAGACAGAGACATGCATCGTGAACTGCGTCGAGAGGTTCCTCGACACTAATATATTCATTGCCAAGCGATTCTCAGAGAAGTTTAAATGATTCCTTTTTGTGGGAGAGTGCGAGATGTCTGAAGGCCTTGGTTGATGTGGATGCAGTTTGTTTGGTACAATGTCAGAGTCGGGTAGTATGATGCAAGATCGTGTAGGACCAGTGTAAAGGTCAGGAACTTAAATACTCTTTTCACCGAGCGATTCATCATGACTTGATATGGAAGAGGAATTGCTGCAAGGAACCCAATTCTTTGGAAGCGGAATTGTGATTGGAACGACTTGTTCATTGCTCTGACTACATGGACATGTCGAATCAGCCCAGCTGGGATTTATAATTAATAATAATAATAATTATAATAAGTAGAATCAGAAACCCTTAAGGGTTGAAACGTGTAACGCGCGTTCACAGCTTCCGAATATTCAAGGCGAACTGATTGGTTGAATGTTTCATATTTGGAAACCCCTCGCTCTTGTTGTTCCAAATATGGTACTTAGCAAATTGAATATTCAGAGGCTTGTTTCCCAGCACACAAGGAGCCATTACACGTTTCAACCTTTATGGGTTTCTGGTAGAATAATAGTATACTTTTTAATTTAATCACTTATATAGGGCCCTTTCCACATTCCACAATAACAGAGAGCTTTAGATGCTAAGACGAGGACAAGTACGAGATTGACTGCCTGTTTTTGGTGAAGTTTACCTAGAAAATTTATAACCTGGACGATTAATCTTACTCGTTGTTAAACAAGCATTATAGGTTGCTCAGTTATTCTTATTGCTCGTAATTCTTCCTTTTTGCTGATCAAGAAATGCAAAACTTCTACAGTGTGGTTGACTTGTTTTGACATGACAACATTTTTGCAAAACTTCGTACTCAAAAGAGGATGGTATCACGTTTTTCCCACCACAATGATGCTGGTTTGCACGCGTTCACTGATGTTCTATGAGAAAATCTTGTACTCATAGTTGTTCTTGTCCTAGAATCTAAAGCTCTCTAATGATCAACAGCAGTTAACAATAGTTAATCTGACTAATCTAAGTCTACATAAAATGATAAATACAATACAATCACTGGGGCCGCAGAGAGGGAGGAGCTGCCCACCCCCACTTTTTTCCTATTGTGTTGTTTTCTCCTAAAGCTCTCCCCTCTCCCATAACTCTTCTGTGATGCATACCAAAACCTAGCCCCCCCTTCCCCCCCCCCCCCCCACTTTCAAACATACTTTGTGGCCCCTGATAGCCCTAGTCTTGAAAAACTGACCCATAAAAATGTAAACCTAGCCATGCAGTGATTGAGCATTGCAAAGTTCAGTAGGCAAACTACTGAACTTAATTTCTCTTACTTGACTGACTCATGGATTTCACTGCTCAGCACAAAACCCTTTGAAGGCTCCTTAAACAACACACCATGAAAAATGGTGAAAAGCAATAATGAGCTGAACCCTTTATATTTAAAAAGCCTACAAGCTCAATTTGATATAGAATGAAATTTGAGCACAATTTAATCATGAGCAGGTCAATGTAGAAATTTTAAAGTGACCTCACTATTTTGTTTTTTCCTTGTTGTTCAAATGGTATAATCCTTGGGAAGGGGGAGGGGTGTTCAAAGACAAAAGCACTAATGCACCTATCGATGTTAAGCCCCAGGGAGGGTGGGTCAAAAATGTCAAAATCTTCACCCTATGCCTGACCCCCCTCCCTGGGGCTTAACATTGATAGGTGCATAATCAGCACAATAAAATCAAGAACTGAAGGATTCTGGTAGTTGGATTCAAATGAACTGATACTCTTCCTGTCTTACAAATACCTAGTTCTTTTTAATTGAAAAAAAAAAATCAAATGATGATGTAACCCTCCCATTGACTCGAGACGACAAAATAAGGAACAGGATTGAACATTAAATAATTTATTATTGATTATCAATTATTGATGATGGTGGTACTTCTTTCCAGTTCTTTCGTTGGCTTACTATTAGATTGAGTCTACTTCAATTCATTCCACAACCCTTGCCAATATTGGAACACAAAGGCATAGTCAATAATATCATTGAAATGAGAACTTGAGAAGTGAAAAACGTTTTGGTAGTTCACTTTGAGTACCCTTAACTGCTTCTCCATGAATGCAATTAAACTGCTTTAAAACATCAAGCACCACGCAACATAACATTTTTTATTTTAAACATGTTTACTTGTCTGGGTAAGCAATCAATAATTGACAGAACCCTTTCTCAAAGGTTAAAAAATAATTAATTTTCTGGTCACACACAGTGAGGAAAATTTGTTGTTAGGCTTAACTAACTTATCCTTGGACTGTGTTGAGGGAACAAGCTGAACATTCTTGTGGAAAAGTACTCTGTTCTTTTTGCCTTTTGTGATTAAATAGAAAACATATGGATTAAAAAAATCTCAGTTGATAAGTACTTCCCTTCACTGGAAACACTTCTTCATTTACAACACACTCTAGTTGCTGAAATTAGGTTTCACTACTTCTTTTTTAAAACTTTAATTAATTAATTTGCTTTTCTCAAGCACTAGCATCTAACAGCATTAACATATTACGCCACCAGGAACACAACAACTTTCTGCAGTCATACATGTAGCTAATTTAAATGCACAATACAATCCTTAATATTGAGTACAAATTATGGACGAGGCAAGAGTTTCTCTAAGTGTTTCACAGATTTTACTCTGCCTAATTTGCCAGACGATTTTACTCGTCAGTTGCGGCTATTCCAGGGCTGAATGGGTTAAGTATGCGTGACCCAGGTTGCTTGGTGCATGGTTAGCCCTAACCAGCATTAAAGAACCTGGAAAAAGGTCCTTAAGTTTTGATACCTCTTAACCGACGGTTGGCGCTAACCAGGCTTTAAGCAACCAGCCCCTGGTAGATATTTTTTTATATTGGCAAAAAATTACATACTCAAAAGTGGTTTAAGACTATTTTTGGCCCCTCAATTCATTCAGAAATTGTTACTAGTAATCTTTTGCTTTCCTACTGCTCCTTGGTAACATTGTGTTCATTGCTTGAGAGGCATAATGCAAAGGTCGAGATACTGTAAACCAACAAGTCAAGATGATGTCAACAATAACAAAGTTACGACGCACATGTAAAACAACCTCACTTATCCCCGGGCTGTCACCAAGAACTGCACACATCGGATCACACAAGTGTGCTGG
>NC_090872.1:27852014-27854514 GCF_036669935.1 Montipora foliosa
TGCATTTTTAGTAACCAAACATTGAAAATTACTATCCATTGGTTAACAGGTTCCCGTTAATTTCAAGCCCTGCTAACAGCCCCTTTCTTTAGAGGTGTTTAGGGAAATGCCATTTTTGAAAGGATGCAGCCAAATACAACATTTCATTTCAAAAGGAAAAAATGATGATCATGTTTAGATGACTTCATGTTGTCTTTGTCAAAATTGATTTTTATCTTAAGTTTGAAAAAATCAGTTCCGTCTTTAACCCATTGACTCCTTGGAGTGAGACGATTCCTCCACTCAAAAGCCATACCCCCTTTAATTGCTTCACTTTAGGGAAAAAGTAGTACACTTCCCTCCGTAAAGTAGCCGATGCTTTTTGTCCGCTGTCAGTGTAGTCATTGAAACAACTGACTTATGTTATTTAGAAGACATTAAAATTATGTCTTTCTTCCTTTCACTACATTGTATAACCAAAGCCAAACATCACTGGATAACAGCATGGAAATTCAATTGTTTCAAACAAGTAGATGATCGTGGTATTATTGACCACTATGGAGACAAATTATAGAAACCTGCATTTTTCCATGGGGAATCAAGGAACTTTGCTGTTACTGGTCCGAGAATGATTTCTTACAATGGAGGGGGGTGGGGGGGGGGGGGGTACTTGGGTCAATTTTCTTCTTGGTATGTGCCACTGGTCTCTCAGAACCCTTGACCCCTTTATAGTCTACAAAGGTATTTTATGACCAATTGTAGACCCCAACTTACACTGTAGTCACTTTGAATTCTGTTTATGCATAAACCTCATGTAAACCCTTTGAATTGTAATTTCAAAATGAAATGTAATTTGCGACAAGTAAGTATTAAATCAGCAGCACTACAGTTCTTTTTGTAACAACCCTTTTTACCGTGACTCCTTAGACTCTTTTTAACTTACCCCCCTAAACCACAACAATTTGTGACCCCACTCTACTATAATAATAATAAAAAAAATAATAATAAAAATAAAAATGATAATAATAATAATAATAATAATAATAATAATAATAATAATAATAATAATAATAATATCTGACCTGCTAATCGCCCTTTCTCACAGTCGGAGACTGAATTACTAAGGGCACAGCTCAACAAGGTCAGACTGAAGGAGCTGTGCTGCCGGCTAGGCGCTCGGCCCCTGAACACAACCCATCTATGACCTCGGAGCGCAGCACCACAGCCTGATGGAATAGGCCCGGAGGCAATTTTGAGGAGGGAGGAAAACCGGAGTACCCGGAGAAAAACCCCCGGAGTCAGATTGAGATCGACTGAAACTTAGCCCACATACAACCCGAGGCCAGAGTTGAACCCGGGTCACAGAGGTGGGAGGCATGGTTGATGACCACTAAACCACCCTGACTCCCCGGAATTTTGCTGAAAATGCAACACCATTATAGTCATTCCAGTCGTGAAAATGTGACCCCATCCAGCGGCACATCCCCATTAGCCCATAAATAGGAATTACCCTTCCCCTCCCCCCTCCCAGGGACCAAAATACAGTAACCTGTGGTTCACAGTTTTCAAGGACCTACATGTACAGTACAAGTTAAAATCGCTCCAAATAATTTAAAGTAGTGTCAAATCGTACCTGTTCTTTGCTGAGTCCTTTAGCAATAAATTGTTTTAATTCGTCTTTTCCAGCGCCCTGTAACAATTTCCACTCTTCAATTGTCCAAATCTTGCCAAAGCTCTGATATCTAAGGATCTTTCCAGTGCAAATATTATCTAGTAATGCATGTGTAACCTGAAATATAAATGTATGTACTAAAATCATCACTACAAAGCAAAATGTAATTAACCCTTTAAGCCCCGAGGGGTTCCCCATTGACGAGTAAAATCGTCTGGCGTTAGACAGAGTAAAATCTATAAGTGCCATTTGGCACTATCGGGGCTGAAAGGGTTAAACGGGGACATAGTTTTTTGATGCTGTTAGCTTAACCCTTTAAGCCCCGAGGGGTTCCCCATTGACGAGTAAAATCGTCTGGCGTTAGACAGAGTAAAATCTATAAGTGCCATTTGGCACTATCGGGGCTGAAAGGGTTAAAAGATGATACTTTCTTTAACCCCTTGTTATTGCAATTACATGTACATGTTGGCATTAGTTACTATTATAGAGTGGTTTTCAATTGAGTGTCTAAAGTAATTAGATAATTACTTTGGTTTTGCATTACTTCACTCACTGATTGGTTCAAAGTTCTCGCGCCACTTTTTCAACCAACCAGAAGTGAAACCAAAACCAATTGTGGCTCGCGCGTGCACATTTTCCCGCGCGCTTTGTGTTGGCTACGTGTAATTACTTCAAGTTTTGATTAGTTTACTGGATTGTCTCCGTCCTTTTTGATTGGCCAAAGTAATTACTTTGGTTTTGGTTTTACGACACTCATTTGAAAACCGCTCTAATAGTAAATTTAAACAACAATAAGTCACCATCAGAAACAAGAATCTAGTGATCAGCCTTATTTGCAGCTTCCAACCC
>NC_090872.1:27859514-27884514 GCF_036669935.1 Montipora foliosa
TAGCCTCTCGTTACCTTTTCGTTTACCAACTGAGTTGCAGCCGCAATATTTGGCTTTACTGTTAATTAGATGAGCATGTGATTTGCACCCTCGCCTTATTGTTAAGTTCAAAAACCTTGGCAGATCGTTCATCTCGTAATTATACTTGACAGATGATCCTTCTTAGGTTTACGTCGTCCTTTACACTTTACCCTCGATCCACTCGTCATTTCAAAACTCGAACCCAGACTCTCTCTTTTTCTTCCTTGACTATTCCAGGGCGATTTCCATTTGAATGGAAATCCTGCTAAAAAAAGAACAAACAATTTCTTTCAATCAAAACCTAACGGGACTACCGTGTTCCTTTTTCACGGAGTCGCTTTTTCTTTCTTTAAGAGACTCGATATACTAAAGATTTACAAAAACCAACACTTGCCTTGATTTGTGTTAATTGTGAATTTCAATTTACGTCTTTGAGAGAGAAGTTTAATTTGCTGAAGAACAATGTTAACTGGTGTTTCAGTCTTGGTCATTCTCAAGTTGTAGACTGATCCAAAGTTTACTTTTTTCTCACAGTTATCCACTATGCGGTTCGGCAGCCGAATGATGAACGTACCCTCAGAGCCAGCCATAACAGAGAATTTTGACTTGTTACGTCTGTGTAAACAACACGAGAAAGAAATTCGTACTCTCCGTCAAGAACTCGCCATGCACGACACGCTAACGAACCGAAGCCAAATCTCCTACGAGCCGCTGTCGGAATCGCAAATCCAAGATGTTCGAGAGCAAGTCAAGCGATTTTTGGCGGGGGAGCTTACCGATATTGAGCTGGTGAATGTTCGCCAAATAAAGGAGACATTTTCCCAGTTTCGAGTGATTTTGAACACCATGGAGTTGAGTATGGAAGAGAGGCTCAGGCAGAAATATGTGCTGCAAGAGCGACCAGGCTTTACCTCAGGTAAGTTACATGGTCAGATTGTCCTGCGATGTAATTTTTCGATCAATAGGCGAGAGGTTTCCGTACAATGCGTTTCATCCTCAAGAACAAGTGTTTTTTCATTCCTTGTTTTACACCTAGGCCATACAGTGTTTTGAGTCGTACTATTTTGTTCATTACATGCCATTCAGTGTTGTAATCATATATATATTTTTTGTAGCTGCAAGTGGAAAACTAGGGACTATCCAAGGTGATGTGTCTGGATTGGTCGGCGAGGTTGATGGTCAAGGATTTGGTGTTGGAGTTGCACCCCATGACGTTAAACCGAATGTGTCTACCCTACTAGGTGCCAGAAAGTTGAAAAGTCGGGGTAAAGGCAAAGAAAGGGATAGTGGAAAATCTACTTTGCATGGTGGTGTGGGGCAGATTGAGGGACAAAGCAGTGATGAAGGGCAAGATAGACCTCAGTCACCAACTGCCCAGTCTCCTACACAGCGCGCGGCCACGCCACCCCCCAAGAACGAGGCGTTTGAGGAGTTTAAACAAGAGAGAGGGAGCGAGATAAACCGGATACTTAATCAAAACAAAGGTGAACAAGGAATTGATAATCAAGTGTGAATTAACCACCGGTGTATTGTGAATGGCTTAAAGGGGCTATGTCACGGAAAATGATAAAAAAATTCACGACACTCAAAATGCCGAACATAGCAATAACTACTTAAAACTGTTGAAGTACAAAAGGAAAGAGAAGCATGGATGGACACAAGTGGACAAGATTGAAACGGATTGTGTTTGGGTCATCTTGAAACTAAAAGTCGGCCCGGGCTGACGCTTTTCAAATTTATGGAAAATCGCCTGGATAAAGGTCGTTTTTTGTCCGAATCATCTTGTTTGTGATGTAACGATAATTTTATCAGTAAAGGAATTCCACATTACCATTATCGAGTTTTAAACTCGTGATTTACTAAAGATTTTCCCAAAACACCCTGCAATAACGTGACATAGCCCCTTTAACATTTTACAACAGTTTTAAAAGATTCACATTGCAACCAGGTTGACAATCAGATATAATTTGATGCTAATCTGGTTTGACGAAATTTGAATGTAACTTACAAAGTTACAGTTCAAGGAGCCAACGTTTCGACTCCTATCTAGCGTCTTCATCCAGGGTTATTCGAGTTTAGTTCTTTATTTCCCTCGTAGGACGCGATACAAGCTACAAACTCTTTTAGATGCGTACGCTCAAGTGTTTTGAGTGGCAACATAATTCGTTGTTATTATTTTTTTTTCCAGGAGTTCTTCGCGAGAAAAAGAAGAAAGCCAAAGAGCTTTCTTGGTCTGTGAACAGTCTTAAGGATGAAATCAGCGAGATCGGGGCGACACTAGAAAGTCGAAAACTAGAGCGACTTGAACAGGGAGAATTTCGAACAGACGAGGGTCAAATCGTGATCGACGAAGATGAATACGAGCTTCTTCGGAAGCTGAAAGGTCTGAAGTCACGTTACAGGAGTGATTATGAAGAACTACTCAACACTAAATCCGAGGTCATATATTGTGAAAAGCTCGTAAGCCAGTGTAGGCAACGCCTGTTAACGGAGTTCGACAACTGGTACGTCGAGTCATTCCTCGGAGACGATATTGGACCGGAGAGTGGCCGAGTTGGGCAAGTACCTGAAGACGAGCAAGAGAAGTTCGATCGGCTTCAGTTGGAGTTGTTGATGGAGCACCCTGACTCCGTGCCTTACTACAACGCCAAAATCCAGACTGAGAGACGAACGCATCTGTCTTCCAGCGGTGTTTCACAGAAAAAGAGGAGGCCTGGGGCAATTGTTGCTACGGTCCGAAATCAGCCGCCGACAACATTAACTGTCACATGATCCGAAACAAAAGTGAATCGACTTCAAGAGTTCTCTAAAACGAAAATAACATGTATTACTTTTTTCTCTAGTTTATAACTGAAAATTTCAGTCAGTTTTCATGAGCAAATGAGGACTGATGATTAAGGTTTAAAAGGTCTCTTAATTCTTGATAGGCTGCTTCTCACCTATGCGGTGCTGTTTGTTAACGTAATTTCATGCTGTGACAGGAACATATATGGGTCAGACATTAGGTATATGTCCAGTGTTTTTGTAAGCACGTTGTAAATTGAAACAGATAGACAGTACAGGAGCCCATCATAGAAACACCTTTTTTTTAATGTTTGCTTTTAAGCAAATCATACAGTTTCATGAGAGGAACATCTTACTCTCCCACCCTTCCTTCATCATCCAGTTCAGTTTTGGACGAATCTTGAACATAAGCTATTGCCTTAAATCCAAAAAGAAAACAGAGATGAAATTTCACTTTGACTGAAGGAGACAAAAATATTTTGATTTTAATTCAATTTATTTTGAAATCTAGACGCAGGTTAAATCTACTTATTTGTTAGCCGGCAGAGGAGATTTGACATTCTTTGTTCCAAATAAATGTTCTTGCTTGTCAACAAAGAAGGTGGTAGGACGTAAGGATGCGTACTGAGATGTGATAACGGCTGACAGCCAGCCGTAAATCTGAAAAAGGAGAAACGTAGACGGAGAATTAAAGCAAATTTCTGAATTTAATACACCTTATTCCAAAATGGCCGCCATTAAGATATTCTTTTGTTTTCATTCAAATTAGACCTTGATGCCTCGTTCAAGGCAAAATATTCTTTTGAATTTTCAGCTCAAGAACGAGGCATCAAGGGCTAATTTGAATAAAAACAAAAGAATATTTAAATGACGGCCACTTTGTGGAGGCGCGGTGGCCTCGTGGTTAGTGTGCTCGACACCGGATCGAGTGGTCCGGGTTCGGGGCCTGGCCGGGGACATTGTGTTGTGTTCTTGGGCAAGACCCTTTACTCTCACGGTGCCTCTCTCCACCCAGGTGTATAAATGGGTACCGGCGTAATGCTGAGGGTAACCCTGCGATGGACTAGCATCCCATCCAGGGGGGGGTATAAATACTCCTAGTCGCTTCATGCTACTGAAACCGGAGATAAGCGCTGGCCTGATGAGCCTTCTGGCTCTTAAGCAGAGACTTTACCTTTACCTTTACAGCAAATTTCTGAATTTAATACACCTTATTCCAAAATGGCCGCCATTAAGATATTCTTTTGTTTTCATTCAAATTAGACTTTGATGCCTCGTTCAAGGCAAAATATTCTTTTGAATTTTCAGCTCAAGAACGAGGCATCAAGGGCTAATTTGAATGAAAACAAAAGAATATTTAAATGACGGCCATTTTGGAATAAGGTCTATGCATGGCCCACCAATCAGTTGAGTCCATTTTATATATTAGGTGCGTGATAACAGATAGCAAATTGGTATCTTAGAAAGGATTAATGTCATTCAAACTTACATGATGTTGCCATCAACTTAGTTCGAGTCAGCATTGATGGGAGGGGAAGGGAGGGGTAATGGCACGAGGCGTTCAGCAAAGAGGGTCTTATAGAGCAGTGTCCCAATGAGATCTGATTATGATTGTAGCTTCTCAAGATTTTAAAAATTCAAACGGAAAATTGCAAATGGTATAAGAAACGAGGAGCGCTGTCCATTTACACGGGATAAACCGGGTAGAATATTCCGTAAATTGAGCAGAAGAGGTTTTTCATAGATGAGAGTGTGTGGAAAGAGTATCATGTACCATTTTTCAGAAAACCAGTGAGAGTTTTTTTTTTTTTTGCTTCATGGAACAGCACTTCACTGAGGGTCCCCGTTAGGGATCTTCAATCCCGCCCCCTCGACCAAAATTTTCCCTTATCTTGAAATCCCGAACGTTTTTATCGGCCAATCCCGATACCGGTCATGACGTCACAGCATAATGTCCAAGCCTCGTCGTCAATTACAACTACAGTTGATTTAGAATACACCTTGTTAGTCTTTTCCACCAACCTTCATGATCCAACTGATTGACCTTAATTGTAGCATTTTGAAACCGAAATGATGCGGTTCATTGAACAAGCAAACAAATATCACCCCTCAATTATTTCACGGCTGAAATTTCAGATACAGAAGCGATATTCTGGATACAAACATTAACAAAGGTTCAAGAGCAACCCAGTCCTTGATGTGCGCCCGCACTTCAAACCTACTCAAACAATTCAAAACACGCTCTTCTCCTCGTGCCACTCACCAGGAGTCAAAAAAGACTTCGTCAAAGGCGAGGCTCAGAGACTTGTCAAAACAAGGTCTCCTAAAAAAGAGCTCATCCAAAAATTAAATGGCGCCAACGTGAGAGAGGTTATCGCGAGAATCTTGTTCAAAGGACACTCTCAGAAATGCAACTTAAAAGCAGGAAACTGACACTCCTTCAAAAACCACTGGGGAGCAAACGAATCTTGCCTTTCGTTACACAATGCTACCCAGCAGTGACGAGCTTAAAACAAGTCCTCATAAAAGACTGGCATTTAATAGAGCGACAATCATTGCTCAAAGAAATCTACAAAACCCGCACGTTATTTTACAAAAGAGGGCGATTAAATAAAGATATAATCTTGAGAGCGAAAGTACAAAACTGAAAGGCTAAAACACGCGCAAGGGAGTCGTGTAGGCCTGTCACTCCCGCACACTTAAATTTCCGATCGTTTCCGTCGTTGCCGAGGGCGAAAGTTGAGTTTATTTTTGGCCGTCAGAAATCCCGGATCTCGGGGCTTAAAAGAAACGATTTCCTGGATCCCGCTTCGTAATGACCCTAAATCCCGCGTCCTTTCCATAAATACAATCCCGAATCCCGATAACACATTTCTTTAGAATCCCGAATCCCGGTCTCTGAAAAGGCCAAAGCCGGGATCCCGAAAACCCTACTGGGGACCCTATTCAATGATTTCAGCGAAATTTCATAAAGCAAATGATCCAGTAATGAGCCGGTCGTTTTGTTGAAAACGAGAAACAAGGACTACGTCTAGATTTATTTCATTTCCCCCCTCCCCCCAAGAAACCCATGGAGTTGTTGTTCCATCGGAACAATCGGTTGTTTCGTAGAAAGAAAAAGCGCTCCTTGAAATGTTTATTTCTTGTACCTGTTGAAAATTTGGTCTCTCCAATGCAGTCTTCAAACAATCAGTAATGAGTGCTTTGAAGTTCTGGCTGCAGTTGGCGGGAATCTTATGCAATCTAGGGTCAACAGTTTTCTTTGCGAATTTTGCCAAGCTTTTAATATGTTTCAATGGAAGTTTCCTGGTGATGCATTCCCATACAAGCACTCCAAAGCTGAATACGTCACAGGATTGGTCAGCGGGCTTACCAATCAATTGATCGGGTGCCATATAATCGTATAGGATCTCGAGATGACTGATGGCATGGCCGACGCTTTTGCCGTCTTCAATCCTTTGCGCATATTCAAAGTTGCAAATCTAGAGAATTGAAAAATAGAGCCTAAAAATTATGAGAAATGTAACATTTAAGTCGTCAATGGCAAATGCGTGGTTTTTTTTGTTGAAGATTTGCTTTTCCTACTGAAAACTCTATGTTGTTATTTTTTAACTTGAACTAAGGAGATGAGGGCAACACAGAGGCTGCAGGATCCTGAGATATTTCATTTGGAAAGATCTCGCCTCTGTAACGACATTTATCATAATGTAAACTGCATTCATTTTCTGGCTTGAAAAGCTCTTTAGTTTAGTTTAACCTTTTCAATTTGTCAATAAATCAGACCTTTGCAGTGTAGTTCTCTGTCAACGTCACACTATTGGAGGCCAAATAACAGTGGATGTATCCCCGCTGGTGAACAAATTGCATAGCACATGCTACATCTCGACTGACTCCCAAAACTGTGTTCTCGTCTAAGACGGTCTTTTCTTTGTGAAGAAGAGTGTACAAAAAACCGCGTTCAATGTGCTCCAACACAAGCCCTCTTTGAGAAGGATCCGGGCTGCTGGAAACCGCCATTAGGAGGAGAATATTCGGGTGGCGCAAGTCACTAAGGAGAAAGAAAATGAAACTTTAAGATTATGGACCATTGACTCCTTAAAGAGGAAAGTTAGTTTCCCTTGTAGGATTACAATTCTGAACTTTAGGTTCAGAGAGATGTAAGTACAAAGAAGGCATACAGTTTTTCTATTTAAACCTTGGCCTTATGGCACTCATATTTCAACAGACTTTTTAGCTATCAAAGTGTATCTGAACGTAAATGGACGCAGGCCCAGTCGAGGACAAAGAAAAACTCCCCCTACCCTGGTGTGAGCTCCTCCTTTTCCATTACTAGGACTAACGCTCAGCTGCATTATAGAGCGAGTTTCAATCAAGTGTCGTAAAACCAAAACAAAAGTAATTACTTTCTCCAATCAAAAAGGATGGAGACAATCCGGTAAACCAATCAAAACGCGAAGTAATTACACGTAGCCGACACAAACTGCGAGAAAATGTGCACGCGTGAGCTGCGATTGGTTTTGGAAGAAGAAGGAATTGTGACACCCGAAAATGGCCCGTTAACTTTCGGGTCTTTCGAGAAACGGGCCACAGGGCCACAGGGCCCGTTTCTCGAAAGTCCTGAAACTTTACGGGCCATTTTCGGGTGTAATAATTCTCTTTCTATCTCAAGAACGAAGAGGACTTTACAGTTATTTTTCTTTTTGTTACCTTGAAAACACATTGAAAGATCGGCTCTCCAAAACAAGCGGTTGGCAGTTTCGCAAATGGCTTTTCGGGCCTGAAAAGTTTTCGGGACTTTCGAGAAACGCGCCCCAGGAGAAGGGTACAGTTTTGATTTTCGAGCGGGCCCCGACCTTTCCAGGCAATCATAAACCTTACAAAGTTTATATTACCCTTGCGATTGAGAATGCTCAATAGTGCGATCCCAGACGTCGTTAAAAACTCCTTTAGATTATCTTAGTTTCTAAAATTGCTGTGATATATATGGTCCTATTAGGGGGATGGTACCATTCGCCCATGGCAGAAGTCGAAAAGAATCTACCTTAGAAAAGAAACTTCTTGATGGAAGTGTTCGAAATCAATGTCTTCCTTTAATTGCCATCGATATCTCTTCAAGGTCACCGATCCACCTCTAAGTCCACCTTCGATGTAATAACTGAATGGGTGGTTAGAGTACACATTACCATCTAACGGTTGAATCTCCCTGCTCAGCACTTGGACAACGGGCGCTCGTATTTTACAAACCTGAGCAGATTCATCTGTGAAGAAAGTTCAATATTTATCAAACGTTCACTTGCAGACTAGCTTTCTCACGGGGACTGGTAAAGGCAAGGTTAATTAACTCTTTGACTCGTCGGAGTGATCAGCATGTAAATTCTATTCACAATTTCAAAGCACTGTCAAGGAGAATGTTATTGCATGGGTAAGTTATTGGGAATGAAGATCAGTCGCGAGTTCAATCCCCACATCCGGCAGTTTAAAATTTTTGAATCAATTGTTATTTTAAGTACAGATTTAAAGACTGTGCAGAAAAGAGCAACAGTCGTTCTGCAATGATATATAAAAGAACTTGTTTGCCTCACCAGCATCCATGTACTTAGACTGTGACGAGTCTCCCTTTAAATTGTCAGCAGTTTTTGTGCGTTGAGTCTTCGATGGTTTCTTCTTCTTTTTTTGTCTTTCTGAAGATAGATAGATTATAGACCGAATGCATATATGGAGGCCAAAAAAATATTATTTTGTTTATGTACTAATTAGAATCATTAGCCTCGTTTGCATGGGCAAAATACAAAAGAAATGTTGCTTGAGAGCGAGGCTAGTAAGTCTAATTAGCACATAAACAAAAGAATACATTTTTGGCCGCCATTTATGCATTCGGTCTATTTAAACTTAAATTGCCTACATTAAAAATGAGAAGTTTACGGTAGCGGGGGCTGATGGGGGAAGAAATGTTAAACTCGCCTCCCTCTTGATACCCCATCTTGACAACCCCGTTCCCAGGACCTTGGAAAAGCTAAGGGAGAGGTCCTGGGAACGAGCTTGCTCATCTTGAGATACCCTCTGGTAAGTATATTAGGGAGCTTACGAAACGAGGAAGACGACGGCTACGAGGGCTTCATTTAAAAATACAAGTTCGCGTTAATCATATCACTACGAAACTATTTTATGTCGTTTCGCGTTTAAAATGTGTAGTAACTGTCGAGGAATTAAACTGGTATGAGTGAGTTGGAAGCGTAGAGAGAGAACTGAAAATTCATCGTCATGTGCTAACGTCCTTCACTGAACCTTGAATTTGGTCATTTCACGTCGTCATTTAGGAGATGATGGCAAAGAAGTGTACCAACATGTAAAACGCACGTGCAGAACCATTGTTTTTGCTCACTAAACCTGTTGTTTTGTAGCGTCGTCGTTGCGGTCGGCGTCGTCGTTTCGTAAGCCCCCTATCGACCCAACAGGAATACTGCTAACAGTTAAACTAATTACCAGACGAATGATGGGGTTAGGGTCCAAAAGATCTTTTGGCTCAGTTGGATAATAATAGTTTCTACCACTAGAAACCAAGATACATGCACTGCGTTCAAAACTTTCAATGGCTTGTCTTGTTTATATGGCAGGAAATTTTTTGTATAGCATGATTTTCATACGCGGTTTGTATTCGTATTATAACATAACATTAAAGCATCCCTTTATGATCACAATGGCTTCATTTGGCCCTCCCTTTCGAAGAGCTCAAAAAACTGTTACCCTCGCCTGTTTCCCCCTTCCCCCCTTCCCCCCTTCCCCCTTCCCCCCTTTCCCCCTTCCCCCCTTCCCCCTGCTAATTTCGAACAAGCCCCTAAGAAAGGTAAAGGTAAAGTCACTTTCAAGTTATTTAACGTCGGTAGTTCCTTCAGTTACGAGGCTGGTATCAATGGAAGCCAACGGTGCGCTATTTACCCTCTCCCTTTGTCAGTGCTCCTTTTTACGGGTATTTAAAGCTATAGCTACAAGAATCGGAGGAAAGTCGAAACAGACGTTGAAGTCACCGAGGATCGAACTGGTGACCTCTTGCTCCGAAAGCCGCGCGCTAACCAACTGAGCAACGCCCTGACGAAAGATTTGTAAGCTGACGTTTCGAGCGTTAGCTCTTTGTCTGGCCTGCAAATACCGCCTCACATCGCCTCGTCCGCTTGCATCGTACGTACCCCTCGTCAGACCTTAATCAACTCGTTTGACAAACCGATTTTTTCAAAAACTTATTACCAGCTTGCTTAAGCAACTTTTCAGCTTCTCTTGCGCTCAGTTTCTGGTTGATACATTCTAAGAGTGTCTGTTGGTCATGATTCTTTGCTTTCGGGTCAGCACCGCCTCGAAGAAGCAGAGCCAGACATCTCAAGTTGCCATTTTCTAAAGCCATGCGAGAAGGCGTTCCATGGATTGACAAACTGTAATGAAGAAAGTAAATGTTAAATGTTCGTCGCCTGCTATTACGTAGAATATGTACCGCAGTTTTACTGTCCCACGCATCTAGGAAGCCGTGGTGAATACTTTTAAGTAAATGCGACACGTCCCTGACCATAATGCCAAAAACTGTAATGACATACTATATAACAATTGTCCAATAATAAAAGAATACTCGAGGACTATTCTCTATCATCGTGAGCCGGTCTTCACTTTGAGGTACTTCTTTCCTACCTCTTTACCTTAGACCTAAACCATTATCTATCAATATAAATTGAAAATTCTCACGGTTAAACCCTTCCTGGTGGGTGAGGAACACAAAGTATTTAAAGCCGTTATCTCGTTGCAAAGTATTTGTTCTGCTTTATATGATAAGCTCCATAATAAACGCATTTTGATTGGTTCTCGCCCATGATCAGACTGATTAAGTATGATCAACAGGAGAGACGCATAGCTGACGTCATCATCGAAAACTCTTAATTTTCATATCAGTGAGAATTGTTCTTATCACATTTTGAAGTCATCAGTGATGCATTACTGAACAGAAGCACGACAACACGGAATCTATTTGTTTAAACGTACAATAACCTGCGGTATTTTACAGTTCCATGACAATTAAAACATGAAGCCGGGGTTCCTAATTACGTGGAACGTCATAGGCAGACTGATCACGTCACTGATATAGCAGAGTTGCATTTTCATATGCATATATAGGCCCTGCCGGTTTGCGCGAGGCTACTACTCAGCCGGCTGACTTTTAGTTTTGTTAGTTTGTTTAACATAAGATATTAGGGATCTTAAGCAAGGACGAGGAGCACGGCTACGAGAACGCCATATAATCAAGGCCTGGCAAAACGCTCGCAATATTTAAACGCAACTTCGTGCAACATTGTTGCATGATGCTGCGAAATGTGTTGAACGGACTGGCCAAACACACGCAACATTCTCAACATTTTCAACGTAACATGTCAATGTTTATGTGCCTCAGGCACCTGGTGCGCAACAAGTGGACCTAGCGCGCATGCCCTGGTGCAACAATGTTGCGTGAGCGTGGGCAAACGATTACAACATCATGCAACATCCAAAATGTTGCACGAAAAATTTGACCTCTTTCAAATTTGATCCAACATCATCCAACATGTTGCAACTTACCGCAACGGGGTGGCCAAACGCATGAAACATGTTGTGCCCAACAATGTTGCAGGATGTTGCGTTGAAATATTGCGAACGTTTGGCCAGGCCTTAAAAATAGGTCTAATTAGAAAAAAACAATAGTTTTGCACGCCCTGCTTGTGCGTTTTACATTTTGATACATTTCTTTGCCGTTCTAGTCTTGACAACGACGTGAAGTGATCAAATTTGGGGTCATGTGGAGGACAAGAACACATCACGATGAATTTCCAATTTTCTCTCTAAATATCCACACCGTTCTTACCAATTTTATTCTTGGAATTTGTACTCACAATTTCCAAGCCGAGCGACTTGGAGCTATCGCAAAATTTAGTATTAAAGTAACGGGAAATGGTACTTTTAGAGAACGTCCTCGTTCTTGCTAAAGGTCCCTATTTATTTATTTATTTCACTCCTATGGTTTACCAAAGATTCGTTTCTGTTTTTTCAGTGGCATCCACCTTTTCGTAACGACAGATGGACAAGCAAATTGTGAGCATCCACGTTTACGCTCTTATCGGGCGTCTTCTTCCAAATAGTTCAAACGCTTCACATATCGTATTTGTTCAATGACCCTCATCCTCCACCGCTGAAACCTTTTGCTTTAAACAGGGATGCAGGTATGGCGCAGTGGCGAGAGCACTCACTTCCCACCAATGTTCATGTGGCCAGAGTTCGATTCCCAGACTCCGCCTCATATGTGGGTTGAGTGTTTTGGTTCTCTACCCTGCACCGAGAGGTTTTTGTCTGAGAGGTATGTTGATTTCAGCTTACAGTATCCCCTATTAGCTCTCCAATGCTAGAAGACTAGACACTTGTAAATAAAGTTCTTTTCCATTACCTGTTAGGATCTGCTCCAAGATCCAGTAGTGTTACGACACAATTTTCGCTACCATGCTGCGCTGCTAAATGTAGTGCTGTACAATGGTTCTCGTCCTTAACGTCAACGTGTGGGATATGCCTCTTGTCTAGGAGCTTAACCAATGTTGTCACATCACCTTCCTGCGCACTCTCAAACCAAAGACCAAGACGTTTCTTGTGCTGCTGAGGTCTCCTTTTTTGGTTAGCCATTGCTATGCACTCTTTTTTCTGCTGTTATCAAAATTACAGAAGCCGGGCGAGCTGTGGTTCTACGGTAATAAATGTAGTTTTTTTATTTTATTTTTTATTTTGAAATCAAATCAAATCTTCTATTTGCGAAAACATTTTGTGATAAACCAACGTAAGACCTTCTTTGTGACGTGACCATGTTTTTGCGCGCGCGTAAATGTACAATAGATCTCCTTCCATGCAAAACTACTGCATTGTTATATATGGCGTGGCTTTTTAAGTTAATGGCCGATCTAAGAATAGTTGAATTTTAGTAAAATCATTTCGTTTTATGGACGTTCAAGTAAATAATCTTAAGAAGTATACAACCAGAACGATTTTTCACGTTTCCTTTATTTCTACAGCGTTTTACTGTTCCCCTAAGAGTTAGAAACATAACAAAAAAACTTAGGAAAAGATAGGGTTCCACCGAAATTCTTATTGCCGATATCTTGCAACTTCTGCGAGTCACTGACAAGGAATGTCAACACCAATTCAATTAGCTCACAAAAGAGATAAAAGACTCTCAAAACTTTGAATATCTTGCTACCTTAAACAGTAATCGAAGTCACTTGGAACCTTCACTTGTGCTTCCTGTCAAACCTAACTTATGCTGCCCAATCCACTTGCCACTTTCCATCGAAACTTCCTGAGGTTTATCGACAGCAACGATGTCACATTATTTAAATTCCAGAGGCATTTTTTTCTTAAAGATACTGAGGTTATGTATTTTCACAAGGTGGACAGGTGTATTTTCACAAGTAACTGTCAACTTTATTGTCAATTTTTCACTCGTGAATTTGCGCGGTCTGGAATCCTCATGAGATATAAGGCGAGAATGCTGTCATCATTTTGATAGCGAACGGGACTTTGGCCTTGATGCCCAACGAGTTTGCCAAGCAGAAAGGTCTTTGACCTTTTGGGTGCAGGGTGCAGGGATGGCGCAGTGGTGAGAGCACTCGCCTCCCACCAATGTGGCCCGGGTTCGATTCCCAGACTCGGCGTCATATGTGGCTTGAGTTTGTTGGTTCTCTACTCTGCACCGAGAGGTTTTCTCCGGGTACTCCGGTTTCCCCTCTCCTCAAAAACCGACATTTGACTTGATTTACTTTCATTGTTCATTTCAATTTACAGTGTCCCCAATTAGCGCTCTAGCGCTAGAACGACTAGACACTTAAATAAAGTTCCTTTCCTTTCCTTTCCTTTTGATGAGTCCCTTGGTCGGGATAAAACGAGCTCCGTAAGCCTAACCACGAACAATGTATTTTCACAAGTAACTGTCATCTTTATTGATAAATGTTACAAGGCCCTTGGCAATCCCAAGTGACGTTTCTACGGCTTTTTAAGCACTCATTTTGTATTCGTAAGCCATTTTATGCTGAAGAAGGTCATAGTATTTTGACCGAAACGTCCTTTTTTACATAAGTTTTTTAGTAAAGTTTCGAGTTGGTCGGTGCATTAAAGGCATGCATAGATAACAACCATCTATCTGTGTACGGTGACCTTGCTCACCGCCTAACATTTTATTGCTAGGATTGATACGAAGGAAACAGAACCCTCGCTCAAAACTCTTGCAAAGTGTCGGAAATGGCGGCGGTATATTCGTACTGGTTCCATCGGAGTCTTTGTTGTGTCTTTGCAATCGTCCTTTATCACTTTGGATCTTTTATTTTCAACAAAATGACAATTTCCGCTGAAGAGTTTATGACTTATTGATGGGCTATCAAAGAGGGCGCTCATAAAGGCAAAAAATCTGAAGAACGGAGAAAACCGTGACGGCGATGAGATGTATTTTTTTCGATGCAGATGTCATTTGACATCTGAAGTGCTTTATGCCGGCTGAGTTTCGATGAAAGTGGGCAATCTACATGATGAGGAAAACGTTTTAACTGTCCACCGGTTTGCTTTCTTCCAACTATTTTTGCTTACCGCTGTTTCCAAGCCGTTACAATCAATTTGTGAAAGACCTTGAGTTTTCAGGGTGGTTAACGTAGTAATCCTGTCCAGTCTGTTAAACGAGATTTAGTGACCGTGCAGACCGTCAAACTACGGTTAGCTTTCCGTCCGTAGGCCAGACCTATTAACGAGGAAGCGATCCGTTCTGTTTGTACATTTTGCTTTTTGAACGGCGGAACACTCTGTACAGACCGTCAAATAGTGATTTGTTAACCCCTAACGTCTGAAGTGCTTGCTATTTTTTAGTAATCTTTTGTCGATAAACTGTCTGCGGCACTTGGCTTCGCAGTGTAAGAAGTTCGCATGGCAAATCGCATTGAAACGTCTGCGGTTTTGGGTCAATGCGGGCTCAGGTTTGGGCATCACGTGACAAATGCCAACGCTTCATGTGTTCGGAGAGTTGGCGAGATGGCTTTATCATTTTATACGTGATTTTTCGGGCATGATTAAGCTGGAATGTGGGTAGAGGTAAGCCTTTGAAAGAAGGTGAAAGATGGTTTCACGCAGACCGGAAGGCCTAACTTAAAAATGCTTTGTTGTAAGGCATGGCGGTTCACGAGTGAAGTTGTCTCTCTGGCCTTTCTGATCTGTGGATGAATTCCAGGACCTACCGATACAATTTGGTTAAGTTTTGGCACAGGCAGCCCAGACTCGGAGAGTAAAAAAATTATAAGTATTTGTCTTGGAAACCCGATAACAAACTCAAAAAGATAATTTACACGCAAAAGTTGTCAATACAAAGCCGCACTTTATTGCCCCTGGGTTTTTCTCGCTTTTTGTGAGGTTATTTGCCTGATTGAACGCGATTTAAGTGACTTCTCAGTTTCCCGGATTGTCACTCGTACATAAATAAAGGAAAGGCTGGAAAGTAATTTTTAACTTACCTCACATCTCGCCAATAAAATCACACTTTTCCGGAATAAGTCACGTTCAAACTCCAGCGATGGCCACACGGATAAATTTACTTCTCTTTAGCTAAGGTCCAGCAAGTATCCATTGCTGAGAAGCAGCTAAGAAAAGTCAAATATTCAAAATCCTTTGAGGGTCGCTTACATCTCTCACCCTGCCACCAGAGCCTTTTTTTAACTCGACGAGAAAGAAAATACTCTGCAGAAATCATTTAAAGTCTTTATTGAGTATGCGCAAGCCGTCGCTTGGAGACAGTTTCAAACCCAGGCCACTAAAAAAATGATCTTTGATCTTGCGGGACCAAGCGAGAAATCCCGAGCGTCACAGTATAGCTCCCTCTTTCCCGCTCAGTTAGCCAATCACAGCGCGGGATTTGATTCATCTTGCCCACTCACGGAGCTAGTCATATAATAATTATAATGATTGTATTGAAAAGTCCTTTTTTTAAAAATGATTTTCCTGGTAACGTAGTATATGAAAAATAACTGAGATTTCTCTCCGGTCTTCTTCTCATAATCTTCGCAGAAATAACATTTTGTCTCTCAATAAACCTTGAACAACCAGTCCTGGTCTTAATTCTTTTTCTTACTTATCAGCTAAGTTGTGGAATGCCCTACCTGATTTTATCCGTACCATTGAGTTGACAGGTTTTAAAATGAGATTCCAGGGCTGCGTTTTGTATAGCCACTTTTCTTTTTAATTAATGTTTCTTTAAACATTTTATATTTCGTTATGTATCCGTATATGCTATTTATTCTAGCTGTAAATGTAATGTCTCGAAGACATTAGCTCTTTTCTTTACTCTGAAATTCGAGAGGAAAGAAAGTTTGTACACGTGTGCATGTATGTATGTTACCTTTAGCAGGGCGCCTGCGCACACTTTGTAATCTGCGACTCCAGTGCTTACCATATGACAGATAAAATGACTTTTCTCTTGAATATATAAGCCATCTAATTCTTACGCTGTATATTAACAAGGGCGGCTTGGAGCTGTGAGTAGGCGTGGGATTTGTCACATATGGTTTAGGGGCCGACATATCTCTCCCCCAATGCCGTACCGGGAGGCAAGGTCGGTAGCAGAAAGCAGCAATGGGCCAACTGCGTCCAAAAGCGATCGCACGAGCCGAAATCCCGGGATGACTCGTTTGGTTTTCTCTCTTGTTCGAACATTCCGTCACCACATGCGCAAATGTTCTGGCTCTTCCATACCTAGCCTACCAAAAAAAATTAACATGCTGGTTTTTTTTGTTTTTTTTTTGTACCAGCAATTGACATTTCAGTTGATTTTATAGGCATAAACGTAACGTAAGAACCGTGCGTGACTGGTCTTGTCTCAGACTGAAGCGAGAGATGGTTTCATACAGACTGGGACGCCTAAAATGCTCTGTTGTAAACATGGCAGTTCAAGAGTGAAGTTGTCTCTCTGGCCTTTCTGTGGGCGAATTCCAGGACCTACTGACACAATCTGGGCAAGTTTTGAAAGCTAAAACCTTCAATGGATGCGTTATTTTGCTGGTAGGACTGGGTGGCCCGACACTTATGAAAAAACTATGAAATGAGAATCGGGAGTCTTCCCTTGTCATGGAATGGAAGAATTACCCAGAATGCTTTTTGGGCATGAGCGAGGTAACTTAAGAAGCACGAGACTGGCTCTCATCGAATGGCTGAAGCGCGGCCAGAGGAAAATGAAAATGATTTCAGGAGTAGGCCTGGTGTGTGCTGTTAACGTAGATTTTGGATTTCTGAAAAAGTTTTTATCATAGAAAATTCGCGACAAAGTGGTGCTTTCATTTCGCTGTAATTCTCGTGTCAAAAAGACGGTATAATAATGTAAATAAGAGAATAACGATATTTATATTTGCAGATTACATGTCCTCTTACTACGAAAGTGAAGCTCGACATCTCTATGCAATAAGTGCATTCAAATTTTCCTCGTATTACTTGATAAAAGTATGTGGATTTTTTTTTGAAAAAAGGGTTTTTCTGCTTATATGAAAAATACGTTTTCTCTATCGTCCGCTTGTTATGCATGATCTTCGCGGAAATTACATTCCTTTCCTCAATAAACCTGGAACAACCAGTTATGCATGGTCTTAGTTCTCTTTTTTCTTACGTATCAGCTAAGTTGCGGAATGCGCTACCTGATTTTATCCGTACCTATGAGTTTACTGCTTTTAAAAGAGAATCCATGGCCGTATTTTGTACAGCGGCTTTTCTTTTTAATGAATATATCTTTAAATATTATGTATTTAGTAGGTATCTGTACATGCTATGTAATTTAGCTGTAAATGTAACGTCTCGAAGATATTAGCTCCTGTAGTTATTCGGAAAAAGCTTATGACTGTATGTATGTTACCTTTAGGAGGGCGCATGCGCACACTTTGTAATCTGCGACTCCAGTGCTTACCATATGACAGATAAAATGACTTTTCTCTTGAATATATAAGCCATCTAATTCTTACGCTATATTGACAAGGGCGGTTTGGAGCTGTGAGTAAGCGTGGGATTTGTCACATATGGTTTAGGGGCCGACATATCTCTCCCCCAATGCCGTACCGGGAGGCAAGGTCGGTAGCAGAAAGCAGCAGAGGGCCAACTGCGTCCAAAAGCGATCGCACGGGCCGAAATCCCGGGATGACTCGTTTGGTACGACGCTCCAGCGCCGGTGTCTGGAGGTACTGCGTTTTTCTCTCTTGTTCAAACATTCCGTCACCACATGCGCAAATGTTCTGGCTCTTCGATACCTAGCCTACCAAAAGAATTAACATGCTGGTTTTTTTTGTTTTTTGTTTTTGTACCAGCAATTGACATTTCAGTTGATTTTATAGGCATAAACGTAACGTAAGAACCGTGCGTGGCTGGTCTTCTCTCAGACAGAGGCGAGAGATGGTTTCATGCAGACTGGGACGCCTAAATTGCTCTGTTGTAAACATGGCAGTTCAAGAGTGAAGTTGTCTCTCTGGCCTTTCTGTGGGCGAATTCCAGGACCTACTGACACAATCTGGGCAAAAATCTGACGCCTAAATTGCTCTGTTGTAAACATTTTATATTTCGTTATGTATCCGTATATGCTATGTATTTCAGCTGTAAATGTAATGTCTCGAAGATGCTAGATCTTTTAGTTACTGTGAAATTCGAGATGAAAGAAAGTTTGTGCACGTGTGCATGTATGTATGTTACCGTTAGCAGGGCGCGTGCGCACACTTTGTAATCTGCGACTCCAGTGCTTACCATATGAGAGATAAATTACTTTTCATATGAATATTAAAGCCATCGGAATCTTACGTCAACTTGACAAGGGATATCGGGAGCTCTGTGTAGGAGTGGGATCTATCTCATATGGCCTAGGGGCCGACATTTCTCTCCCTTACTGCCGTACTGGGAGGAAGGTCGGTATCTGCATGAAAGCAGCGAAGGGCCAACTGCGTCCAAAAGCGATCACACGGGCCAAAATCCCGGAATGACTGGTTTGGTACTAGGTACTCCCATGCCATGTCTGGAGGTACTGCGTTTTTCTCTCTCGTTCAACCATCAGCGCATGCGTAAATGTTCTGGCTCTTCGGTTCGTACCATACCAAAAAAAGATACTGGTTTTTACAAGGAATTGAAATTTCAGTTAGTTCTACAGGCATAAACGTAACGTAAGGACCTTGCGTGTCTGGTCTTTTCGGCGAGACAGAGGTGAGAGATGGTTTCATGCAGACTGGGACGCCTAACTTAAAATGCTTTGTTGTAAGGCATGGCGGTTCACGAGTGAAGTTGACTCTCTGGCCTTTCTGATCTGTGGATGAATTCCAGGACCTATCGATACAGTTTTCAAAGCTAAAACTTTCAATCGATGCTGTATTTTGCTGGTAGGACTGGTTGGCCCGACACATAAAAAATATATGAAATGAGAATCGGGGTTCTTCCCTTGTCATGGAATGTCTGAATTACGCAGAACTTTTTTTGGGCATGAACGAGGCAACTTGAGAAACAGGAGACTGGCCCTCATCAAATGGCTGAAGCGTGGCCGGAGGAAAAAGTGTGAAGGAAATTTCTTGGCAGATACCAAGGAGGAGACCTGGTGTGTGCTGTTAACGTAGAAAAAAATTCGCGACAAAGTAGTGCTTCAGTTCCACTGTATCCTCGTAGCAAAAACTGGCCTTTCTTAATTTTCATGTCAAAGGAACGGTATAATAATGTAAATAAGAGAATAGTGAGATTTATGTTTCAAGATTACCGTTGCAAGTCAAACTCTACATATCTATGCAATAAGCGCATTCAAATATTACTGTATAAAAGTTTTTTTTAAAAAAATGACTTTCCTGCTAATTTTGATGAAGGGAAATAAATGGCAGATGATCAAGTAAAGAATCCATCTTGTAATTCCTTTGCACGGGTTTCACCGAAATTCTTATTGCCGATATCTTGCAACTTCTGCCAGTCACTGACGAGGAATGTCAACACCAATTCTCAAAACTTTGAATATCTTGCTACCTTAAACAGTAATCGAAGTCACGTGGAACCTTCACTTGTGCTTCCTGTCAAATCTAACTTATGCTGTCCAATCCACTTGCCACTTTCCATCGAAACTTACTGAAGTTTATCGACAGCAACGATGTCACATCAATTAAATTCCAGAGGCATTTTTTTCTTAAAGATACTGAGGTTATGTATTTTCACAAGGTGGACAGGTGTATTTTCACAAGTAACTGTCAACTTTATTGTCAATTTTTCACTCGTGAATTTGCGCGGTCTGGAATCCTCATGAGATATAAGGCGAGAATGCTGTCATCATTTTGATAGCGAACGGGACTTTGGGCGTGATGCCCAACGAGTTTGCCAAGCAGAAAGGTCTCTGATGAGTCCCTTGGTCGGAGTGAAACGAGCTTCGTAAGACTAACCACGAACAATGTATTTTCACAAGTAGCTGTCATCTTTATTGATAAATGTTACAAGGCCCTTGGCAATCCCAAGTGACGTTTCTACGGCTTTTTATGCACTCATTTTGTATTCGTAAGCCATTTTATGCTGAAGAAGGTCATAGTATTTTGACCGAATTTTTTACATAAGTTTTTTAGTAAAGTTTCGAGTTGGTCGGTGCATTAAAGGTATAGATAACAACCATCTATCTGTGTACGGTGACCTTGCTCCCCGCCTAACATTTTATTGCTAGGATTGATACGAAGGAAGCAGAACCCTTGCTCAAAACTCTTGCAAAGTGTTGGAAATGGCGGCGGTATATTCTTACTGGTTCCATCGGAGTCTTTGTTGTGTCTTTTGCAATTGTCCTTTATCACTTTGGATCTTTTATTTTCAATAAAATGACAATTTCCGCTGAAGAGTTCATGACTTATTGATGGGCTATCAAAGAGGGCGCTCATAAAGGCAAAAAATCTGAAGAACGGAGAAAACCGTGAAGGCGATGAGATGTATTTTTTTCGATGCAGATGTCATTTGACATCTGAATTGCTTTATGCCGGCTGAGTTTCGATGAAAGTGGGCAATCTACATGATGAGGAAAACGTTTTAACTGTCCACTGGTTTGCTTTCTTCCAACTATTTGTGCTTACCGCTATTTCCAAGCCGTTACAATCAATTTGTTCGCAATTTGTGTGTAAAGACCTTGAGTTTTCAAGGTGGTTAAGATAGTAATCCTGTCCAGTCCGTTAAACGAGATTTAGTGACCGTGCAGGGGCCGGCTGCTGAAAGCCTGGTTAGCGCTAACCGTTTGTTAAGAGGTATCAAAACTTATAGGTTTCCATGGGATTTAACGCTGGTTAGTGCTAACCCATGCTTCGAGCAACCCAGGCCAGACCGTCAAACTACGGTTAGCTTTCCGTCGGAAGGTCAGACCTATTAACGAGGAAGCGATCCGTTCTGTTTGTACATTTTGCTTTTTGAACGGCGGAACACTCTGTACAGACCGTCAAATAGTGATTCGTTAACCCCTAACGTCTGAAGTGCTTGCTATTTTTTAGTAATCTTTTGTCGATAAACTGTCTGCGGCACTTGCCTTCGCAGTATAAGAAGTTCGTATGGCAAATCGCATTGAAACGCCTGCAGTTTTGGGTCAATGCGGGCTCAGGTTTGGGCATCACGTGACAAATGCCAACGCTTCATGTGTTCGGAGAGTTAGCGAGATGGCTTTATCATTTTATACGTGATTTTTCGGGCATGATTAAGCTGGAATGCGGGTAGAGGTAAGACTTTGAAAGAAGGTGAAAGATGGTTTCACGCAGACCGGAAGGCCTAACTTAAAAATGCTTTGTTGTAAGGCATGGCGGTTCACGAGTGAAGTTGTCTCTCTGGCCTTTCTGATCTGTGGATGAATTTCAGGACCTACCGATACAATTTGGATAAGTTTTGGCACAGGCAGCCCAGACTCGGAGAGTAAAAAAATTATAAGTATTTGTCTTGGAAACCCGATAACAAACTCAAAAAGATAATTTACACGCAAAAGTTGTCAATACAAAGCCACACTTTATTGCCCTGGGGTTTATCTCGCTTTTTGTGCGGTTATTTGCCTGATTGAACGCGATTTAAGTGACTTCTCAGTTTCCCGGGTTGTCACTCGTACATAAATAAAGGAAAGGCTGGAAAGTAATTTTTAGCTTACCTCACATCTCGGCGATAAAATCACACTTTTCCGGAATCAGTCACGTTCAAACTCCGGCGATGGCCACACGGAGAAATTTACTTCTCTTTAGCTAAGTTTCAAGGTCCAGCGAGTATCCACTGCTGAGAAACAGCGATGAAAACTCAAATATTCAAAATCCTTCGAGGCTCGCTTACATCTCTCACCCTGCCACCAGAGCCTTTCTTAACTCGACGAGAAAGAAAGTACTCTGCAGAAATCATTTAAAGTCTTTATTGAGTATGCGCAAGGCGTTGCTTGGAGACAGTTCAAACCCAGGCCAAGTCTCGATCGCATTCCTAAACGCCATATTGATTTCGTATTGAGGGCTCGATTTTGACCTTCGCCTTGTCAAAAATATGTTGTACGCGCTACCTAAACTGGTTTGACCGGAGTGACTAGCGAAGAAACTTGGACTGCGGCGACTCAAAAGACTTGACACAATTTCGGCAGAGCCTCTCTTCAGTGCTCGCCCTCTCGTGAGTTTTAGAGAGGCTATGGTATGCGAGTACATCTCTATGCAATAAGCGCATTCAAGAGTTTCTCATATATATGGTTTTTTGACCAAGCGTGAGGTCAAGATGGCTGGATATTGGCCAAGTTCTTTTTTTGCGTGTTTATGGACCGAGACGAAGTCGAGAACGAGGCCAATGTCCATCCATCTTGACCGAGCAAGCTTGGTCAATAAAGGATTTATTACATGGGATAAGACACTAAAAAATTGATTTTTGATCTTGCGAGACCAAGCAAGAAATCCCGAGCGTCACAGTATAGCTCCCTCTTTCCCGCTCAGTTAGCCAATCACAGCGCGAAATTTGATTCATCTTGCCCATTCACGGAGCTAGTCATATAATAATTATAACTACTGTATTGAAAAGTCTTTTTTTAAAAAATGATTTTCCTGGTAACGTAGTATATGAGATTTCTCTCCAGTCTTCTTCTCATAATCTTCACAGAAATAACATTCTGTCTCTCAATAAACCTTGAACAACCAGTCCTGGTCTTGATTCTTTTTCTTACTTATCAGCTAAGTTGTGGGATGCCCTACCCGATTTTATCCGTACCATTGACTTGACAGGTTTTAAAATGAGATTCCAGGGCTGCGTTTTGTATTGCCACTTTTCTTTTTAATTAGTGTTTCTTTAAACATTTTATATTTCGTTATGTATCCGTATATGCTACGTATCTTAGCTGCAAATGTAATGTCTCGAATACATTAGCTCTTTTCTTTACTCTGAAATTCGAGAGAAAGAAAGTTTGTACACGTGTGCATGTATGTATGTTACCTTTAGCAGGGCGCGTGCGCACACTTTGTAATCTGCGACTCCAGACAGAGGCGAGAGATGGTTTCATGCAGACTGGGACGCCTAAAATGCTCTGTTGTAAACATGGCGGTTCAAGAGTGAAGTTGTCTCTCTGGCCTTTCTGTGGGCGAATTCCAGGACCTACTGACACAATCTGGGCAAGTTTTGAAAGCTAAAACCTACAATCGATGCGTTATTTTGCCGGTAGGACTGGGTGGCCCGACACTTATGAATTAACAATGAAATGAGAATCGGGAGTCTTCCCTTGTCATGGAATGGCAGAATTACCCAGAATACTTTTTGGGCATGAGCGAGGCAACTTAAGAAGCACGAGACTGGCCCTCATCGAATGGCTGAAGCGCGGCCAGAGGAAATGATTTCTAGCCAGATACTCAGGAGTAGGCCTGGTGTGTGCTGTTAACGTAGATTTTGGATTTCTGAAAAAGTTGTTATCATAGAAAATTCGCGACAAAGTGGTGCTTTCATTTCGCTGTCATTCTCGTGTCAAAAAAACGGTATAATAATGTAAATAAGAGAATAACGATATTTATATTTGCAGATTACCTGTCCTCTTACTACGAAAGTCAAGCTCGACATCTCTATGCAATAAGCGCATTCAAAACTTCCTCGTGTTACTTGATAAAAGTATGTGGGTTTTTTTGTTTTTCTGCTTATATGAAAAATACGTTTTCTCTACCGTCCCCTTCAGATGCATGATCTTAGCGGAAATTACATTCCTTTCCTCAATAAACCTGGAACAACCAGTTATGCATGGTCTTAGTTCTCTTTTTTCTTACGTATCAGCTAAGTTGCGGAATGTGCTACCTGATTTTATCCGTACCTATGAGTTTACTGCTTTTAAAAGAGAATCGTATTTTGTACAGAGGCTTTTCTTTTTAATGAATATATCTTTAAATATTATGTATTTAGTAGGTATCTGTATATGCTATGTATTTTAGCTGTAAATGTAACGTCTCGAAGATATTAGCTCCTGCAGTTATTCGGAAAAAGCTTGTGACTGTATGTATGTTACCTTTAGGAGGGCGCATGCGCACACTTTGTAATCTGCGACTCCAGTGCTTACCATATGACAGATAAAATGACTTTTCTCTTCAATAAATAAGCCATCTTGTCACATATGGTTTAGGGGCCGACATATCTCTCCCTCAATGCCGTACCGGGAGGCAAGGTCGGTAGCAGAAAGCAGCGAAGGGCCAACTGCGTCCAAAAGCGATCGCACGGGCCGAAATCCCGGGATTACTCGTTTGGTACGACGCTCCAGCGCCGGTGTCTGGAGGTACTGCGTTTTTCTCTCTTGTTCAAACATTCCGTCAGCACATGCGCAAATGTTCTGGCTCTTCGATACCTAGCCTGCCAAAAAAACATTAACATGCTGGTTTTTTTTGTTTTTTTTTGTTTTTGTACCAGCAATTGACATTTCAGTTGATTTTATTGGCATAAACGTAACGTAAGAACCGTGCTTGGCTGGTCTTCTCTCAGACAGAGGCGAGAGATGGTTTCATGCAGACTGGACGCCTAAATTGCTCTGTTGTAAACATTTTATATTTGGTTATGTATCCGTATATGCTATGTATTTTAGCTGTAAATATAATGTCTCGAAGATGCTAGATCTTTTAGTTGCTGTGAAATTCGAGATGAAAGAAAGTTTGTGCACGTGTGCATGTATGTATGAAGGGGTAGTTTCTAA
>NC_090872.1:27894514-27897014 GCF_036669935.1 Montipora foliosa
TAAAGTTCCTTTCCTTTCCTTTCCTTTCCTTTATTAAGTAAAATGCCGTAAGAGTCAAATGGTGACTATCAAAAGACGTTTAACCTCTGTTCAGAAATATGTCTGTGCGGTGGCGTTCAATTTTTCAACAAGTGCCGCCCTCGAATAAGCGCGCACTTGAGGCGTGAAAAATTACGTAAGTTCCGCTTCCGCAGCACTCATTGGAGTAAATAGGTTACATGTGGCAACACTTTTGGGATGCCACGGGCATTTTGTAAATTGTCTTTATAGAGGGTTGATGCGGTTAATCCTTATTGACTTAAAACAAAGAAATGCGCATATTTGAAGCGGTGCAATAATAGTCAGGCATAAAATAAACTCACCTCTGTTTCCTGTAGCCGATATTTACAGTCAAACAAACGAATGAAAACAGAATCCCAACAACGGAAAGAAACAATATCACAATTGTGTGCTCTATAGAATCTTCATGTTCCTGGGTTCTTACGATTACACCGTCGTTTGGGCGGTTACCTTAAAGGAAAGCAATGTGGCAGAAGGGATTAGAAGTTATATGACGTTTTGTTTTTATGCATTTAGGAAAAATCGCGTCATTGTAAACCAGGGCGCAGAGGAAAACCTTAAGCCGATGATACACGGTTCAACATCTTGCAACATTTGTTGCTCGACAAATGTTGAAAAATGTTGCACAAACTTGTTGAACGGAATAGACCTGGTCTCTATTTTCGTTCAACATCGTTCAACAACGTTTAACGTGTTGAATGGCATATTTCAACATTCAACATGACACGACACACTGTTCAGCATTTGTTGAAAAAAAGCTGCAACATTTGTTGATCAACAAATGTTGAACCGTGTATCATCAGCTTTAGAATGATGTCACAGTTTCGATCATGGTAGTGGAGTCATTCCTAATGTGCCATTGTGATAAGTACTTTGTCTTTCTCTTATTTTGTCTCCCTAATTTCACGTTTTTACTCCCGGAACTTCTGTTTTGTGCTTAGTGGCATAAGTAATGCATTTGCGAATATAAATTATGTTATCATCATCATTGGCATTAGCATTACCATTAGCATCATCATTAACATTAGCATCAGCATCATCATCATCATTAACATTAGCATCAGCATCATCATATTAGCATTAGGATCAGCGTCAGCATCATCATTAGCATCTTCATCATAATTATCATCATATCTTCATTAGCATTAGCATCAGCATCATCATCATCATCATCACTAGCATCAGCATCAGCATCATCATCATCATTAGCATTAGCATCAGCGTCAGCGTCAGCGTCAGCATCATAAACATTAGCATCTTCATCATTATTATAATTAGCATTAGCATCAGCACCATCATAAGCATCTTCATCATCATCGTCATCATCAGCAGCAGCATCATCATCATCATAAGCATTATTATTAGCTTTATCATTATCACTCCCTCAACAAATTCGATCTGGAACACAAGGACACTAGAACTTAAAAAAAAAGCACATTGACAGAAGCTCTCTTAGTGGGTGTATGTACGACATTTTCAAATTCTAATGCTACAATCCTGGACAAGATTGTTGAGACATTTTTTATTTCCTTCTCCATATCTAAACCAATTATTTCTATGTAGTTCATTGCCATGTTGCGGATTCCCTTCTCTCGTCAACCAATGTAGAGGGACAGCCCGGTTATTGAATGAGCCCGCGTTGGATACGAGATGGTAAATAGCCAACGAGGCGCGTAGCGCTGAGTTGGCTATTACCAATCTCGTATCCAACAAGGGCAAATGGAATAATTATTTTAGTAAATTCTCAACCTTCGGTTTTGCTAATTTTTATTTAAGATTAAGAAACGACCGGAAAATGATGTGACTTCCGGGCGCCAAAAATTTTATGCTCAGTGACATTTGCCGCGTTCATTTCCATATAAAGTCAAACGCAGGTAAAATGCCTGGTAACCGAGATCCAGTGAACCAATGAGAAAGCTAGAATTGTAGAATTGCATTATCTGAGGTTGAGAATTTAACAATTCCGTTTGTTTGGCTGGAATAAGCGGGAGGAGGTATTAATTGCTTGGCCTTTGTTGTAATTATTGTCGAAAAGGTCGAAACTTCAGAAGAGTCTCGATGACTCTTGTCCAGGATCTTAGATTTCACAGTTCCTCGTACCTTTCCACTTAAGAAGTGACACATCCAGCTTGTCTGTTGATTTGTTGTAAAGGCTAACAATAATTCTTTCATCTCCTAAAAGAGATTCCGGTGAGTTCAACTTTATTGACTTGCCTCAAAAAGTCATTAAAATACTGTGTCAACAAAATTGTGTCTGACTTTGTGTCCCGTCGAATAACACAGGTCTAACCTTGTTGCTGAAGTATCTCTATTGATGTCTCTCTGTCGCCGCGTTCATCAAATTTTACAGGACCCTGCCATGGGAACAATTGATGAAATATGGGTACAACTGACGTTTCACGTAAGAAAACATTTTTCATCATGTTTAACCCGTTTTTTA
>NC_090872.1:27902014-27914514 GCF_036669935.1 Montipora foliosa
CACATGTTTTCGCTTCGCGCGGGTTCGCAAACTAGTTGCGAATAATTTTATCGAAAGATTTGATTGGTTATCTTCTCTAAAAAAGGAGTATTTTGTGCACCATCAAGGCCAAAAATACAGACAAAAACATGAAACCATAACCATCTCCATGCGTTAACTATGGACAAACTAGACAACGAATGCAACAACGCCCGATGCAAAGGCTCCACACCTACAAGATCCCAAAACTCAACAATGCCTGCATTCCATGTAGTATGGCAAAATTTATGAAGTAATGGTTGAGAATTACCTCACAAGCTACTTTTATGAACTTATCTTCGTACATCAGACCGATGATTATTCTCACGTCTTTGTTCTGCAACGGAAAAAAAGGACATGTTAAACGGGCACTGAGTGTATTTTGCGGGGTGTTTCGGACTATCTTTAGCGAAAACGACCTTTATCCAGGCGAAGAACGAATGGCTGAAAATTTTCGAGATTTTCCAAATGCAGTCCTTTTCAAACTTTTCTCTTTTGTCCATCCATGTACCTTTTTGGTTATGTTGCATTTTTTTGTTTTGTCTTACGGTTTTAAGAGGTTATTTTTACATTCCATTTTATCTGCGTGTCCAGAAATTACTTAAAACTTCATGACCAAGCACCTTTAAGGTGATAAAATGGCCTTGAAAAAAGGAATGTATTTGGTTGCGTTCTGCTAGACCAAACTTTTTTGTGTTCTTGTGGGCTGAATAAATTTCTGACACTATAAAACCTATCGAAGGAAAGCGACTCCCACCGAAAACTGACAAGCGAGAAAGAAGGGTCGATTAACTCCTTAGCAAAGAACACATCAAGTGTTTTAGTCGTTGATGAATTACCTGTCTTGAGTTAAGTCACTGACGAGTGACCGTCAGCAGATGCTTTTTTTTGTGATATGAATATTGAAATGAAAAGCATAACAACCAACCAGCAGTATGAACAGAAACGATGACATCGATCGACTTGGACATATTTTCATGGCTTGGTGCGATTTTTATAATGCTTCGGAACGGCACCTTCAACGCCAAACGCCAAACTGCCTTTTGCTTTCCGCGAAAGCACCTGACCTTGAAGCGTGCAACGTGCAACTCTTTTTATTGGAGCAGAGCTGGGGATTTTACGACACCAAGTTTATGCCCAAATATGGACAAAAATAAGATCGATGCTGCACGCGCGGGAAAATGCACGAGCTATGCAGCTCTGAACTCGGAGTTAAATGCTTCCAGGCCACGAGCTTCTGTTTCCGCCAATCAATTTCAAAGCTTCTTACCGTGAGAATGGGAGGCGCGGTGGCCTCATGGTCAGTGTGCTCGACCCCGGATCGAGTGGTCCGGGTTCGGGTCCTGGCTGGGGACATAATGTTGTGTTGTGTTCTTGGGCAAGACACTTTACTCTCACGGTGCCTCTCTCCACCCAGGTGTATAAATGGGTACCGGTGAATTTAATGCTGGGGGTAACCCTGCGATGGACTAGCATCCCCTCCAGGGGGGAGTAGAAATACTCCTAGTCGCTTCATGCTACAGAAACCGGAAATAAGCGCCGGCCTGATGGGCCTTCTAGGCTCGTAGCAGATTTACCTTTTACCTTAACCGTGCGAGTAAAAAATGCTGATCGGTCGTTTTTTCACTGTGAAACCGTAGTTTTCGATGAACCAGGCTAACGCGGTACCTTTTCGATGGTTTTGGGCTCGGCTCAAGTATCGCCTTCTTTGGGCATGGGCTTGGAACTTTCATTGATGAAAACCAAAGCGCAATTTTTGAAGGTGAGATTTCACACTACTGTAAAAAGTGCACTAAATTAATTAAAAAAGGATGCAAATCCAAGTCGGAGTTATCGTTTCTGTTTTTGATGGTATGGACGGAAATTTCCTATTTTAAGCAAACCTTAATGTTAAGAACTGGATACTTGGCGTCCTCATCGAAGCTTTCTACAAACTCGATCTTCACGCTTTTATTTGCCAAGAGGAATATGAGATTCTCCTTTGTCTGCAATTACAAGTCAAAAGTTAATCATCCCAAAAGTTGCTTGAACCAAATCACACGAGAACGAGGTATCAAGGGCTAATTTGAATAAAAACAAAAGAATATTTAAATGGCGGCCATTTTGGAATAAGGTGTATAGTCTTCTGAAATTTTATCCAAAGGAGGTTGACGATGTTCTAGAAATAAATCTTTTTGAAAGCTTCCAGTTCTGTGACGTCTTTCGTTTCGAAAGTACAGCATTTGAATTTCCGAATTGTCACCTTACGTGACACCAAGATACAAAACTATTTGGTTGAAAAAAAAAAATCCATTCCTATGAATCTCAGCAGTTTGAGACTTTCAGGTACATTAGGAGATGTGTTCATACACATGATCATGACTAAAACACCACACGAGTACATACGGGTAACATACGAGTAACATACGAGTAACATACGGAACATACGGATACATACGAATACATACGACTAACATACGAGTAACATACGAGTAACATACGGATACATACGACTAACATACGGATACATACGAATACATACGAGTAATACGAATGTTTTTCTCATAAAGGAAGCTCTAATTATAAACCTTGCAAGCATTTTTCACGTCAGCAAACACGTACCCGGCTCAGTTTGAGGGGGGAGGGGGGGGGGGGGGGGGGGTGTTGATAGACCCTGCAAGGCTTTCGTTAAATTTAGTCACAGTAAAATAAATTCACATGGAGTGCAAAACCCTTAAGGCAGCGAAAGACGAGATACAAAAATCCTCAACTTGTGGCGCAACATTGTTTCGTTGCAAGTTCTGGTCGATGTTTCGCGTTTTTCACTTTGCGTGATCAACTTGACCCACAAGAAAAACATTTGTTGCGGGTTGAAGAAATGCAGGGGGCTGAGTGGTTGCTTTGCTAGTACAAGAGCACATTTGTTGCGCGACAAGTTGTGAGCTTGATGAAAAACGAGCAACAAAGCCAAAATTTGTTGCTCAGAGTAGATCCGCGCTCTACTGTTCGCAACAACTTTCTTCAACCCGCAACAAATGTTTTTGTTGCGCGACAAGTTGATCATGCAAGGTGAAAAACGGGAGAAATCGACCCAAACTTGCAACGAAATAATGTTGCGCGCCAAGTTAAGGGTTTTTGTATCTCGTATTTCGCCGCCTTTAGCTTGCGCAACAAGATGACAATACATTTTGCATGTTGCTCTCGTAGTTGATTATAACTGTCAGGCCAGTTTACATTTAAGACACGTAAGGAAGTCAGAGCAGGTCTGTCATAATTTTTTACCCCATTTAAGCTTTCTGGCTTGATACATACGACTAACATACCAATACATACGAATACATACGAGTAATATGAATGTTTTTCTCATAAAGGAAGCTCTAATTATAAGCCTTGCAGGCATTTTTCATGTCAGCAAACACGTACCCGGCTCATTTTGAGGTGGGAGGGAGGGGATGTTGATCGACCCCCCCATGGCTTTCGTTAAATTTAGTCACAGTAAAATAAATTCACATGGAGTGCAAAACCCTTAGCTTGCGCTACAAGATGACAATATATTTTGGATGTCGCTGATGTCGTATGACGTCATCAGATCCGCCATCTTGATTTCACTATTTCAGCTTAAGTTGCCTATGATAAATCAGTGCAAAAAATCAGTGCAAAATCAAGCCAGAAAGCTTAAATGGGGTAAAAAATTATGACAGACCTGCTCTGACTTCCTTACGTGTCTTAAATGTAAACTGGCCTGACAGTTATAATCAACTACGAGAGCAACATGCAAAATGTATTGTCATCTTGTTGCGCAAGCTAAAGGCGGCGAAATACGAGATACAAAAACCCTTAACTTGGCGCGCAACATTATTTCGTTGCAAGTTTGGGTCGATTTCTCCCGTTTTTCACCTTGCATGATCAACTTGTCGCGCAACAAAAACATTTGTTGCGGGTTGAAGAAAGTTGTTGCGAACAGTAGAGCGCGGATCTACTCTGAGCAACAAATTTTGGCTTTGTTGCTCGTTTTTCATCAAGCTCACAACTTGTCGCGCAACAAATGTGCTCTTGTACTAGCAAAGCAACCACTCAGCCCCCTGCATTTCTTCAACCCGCAACAAATGTTTTTCTTGTGGGTCAAGTTGATCACGCAAAGTGAAAAACGCGAAACATCGACCAGAACTTGCAACGAAACAATGTTGCGCCACAAGTTGAGGATTTTTGTATCTCGTCTTTCGCTGCCTTAAGGGTTTTGCACTCCATGTGAATTTATTTTACTGTGACTAAATTTAACGAAAGCCTTGCAGGGTCTATCAACACCCACCCCCCCCCCCTCCCCCCTCAAACTGAGCCGGGTACGTGTTTGCTGACGTGAAAAATGCTTGCAAGGTTTATAATTAGAGCTTCCTTTATGAGAAAAACATTCGTATTACTCGTATGTATTCGTATGTATCCGTATGTTAGTCGTATGTATCCGTATGTTAGTCGTATGTTAGTCGTATGTCAGTCGTATGTATTCGTATGTATCCGTATGTTCCGTATGTTACTCGTATGTTACTCGTATGTTACCCGTATGTACTCGTGTGGTGTTTTAGTCATGATCCATACACATGTAGTTTTTATCTTATGAGCGAAAACTAAGCGCTTCCATCGTATGCTGAACTCCAGATGTTTTTATTGATTGCTGGCCATCTTATTGATGGATCACATGGCGTCTCCACACAAAACGCTTTTAAGTTGCGAGAAACGCTTCGACCAATAACTCAGAAACGATGTACTGTACAGACCTGAGAATTCGAGAGGTGGTTAAAAGATTTGTTTTCTACAATATTCCAAGTTCTTGGCCTTTTTCATTGAATGATTCCGAATTTATTTTTTTGTTGAGCGACAAGGAAACTATTAGATAAGCGAACTATGCAGCATAACTACAATTCTTTGCTTGGGTTGGATTGATTGATTGATTATTGATTGATTGAACCCTTGGGTTTTGGAAAAAAATATGCTCTTTTCCCGATTAGAGAGGCTGCCTCATTCGTTCGCTTCAGGCTCACTCACTGCCGCGGCGGCAGCAATCAATCACTCTTGAAATACGTATTATACTGAACTTGAGAATATTGTTGGTCGTTGTTTCATTCAAATTAATGATAGACATAATAAAGTTATGCACCACGGATTAAGGCTGAGAGCAAGTTGCAGAATTAGTAGTTAAGTTAAAAATAATATTATATATGGTACATTACAAAATGTGTTTTCCTTGGTAAAATGTGTTAATGTTTGTTTCTTAAAATTTCTGAAAGGTTTGCATAATCTTCTCGCCTAACTGTGATTGAATGCAATGATAGTTAGAATGAAGTGCCATTGTGATAAGTCAGGGGGATTATTTTATGGAAAGTAGGTATGGTTTTACAGCGTTTGTCTGAAAATGCTTACATGTTAGATCTTCCCGTAGAACCGTACGTCACCTTGTTACTGTGTTACTGGTTGTCGCATTTTTACAAATTCAAATGTTGGTGGTCTTCTTTTTCCAGTTGATGAATGTAAAAATGCTGCTGACCAGTTGATGCTTCATTTAAATCGAGTCTTCTACTTCCCCCCTCCCCCATTTTTTCCCAATTGTTCTACATTTTTTCTATTTTTCCCAATTTAAAGGGGCTAGGTCACGCAATTTTAGGCAATTTCAGCACTGATCGAATGGTCATAGAATTAACTAAAATATCAAAATAACTGTTCAAAACTATAGAAGATCTCTAACAAAACGCAGGAAAGCCAAGAAGGGACATGGATGGACAAAACTGGAGAGGATTGAAATGGACTGAATTCGGGTAAATTTGAAAAACGTCAGCCCACTGTTTTTCAAAATTACATCAGTCTATATTAAAATGTCATTTACAAAGCTGGAAAATCATTCTCAGTTGTTATGTGGCCGTGACTTTGAAAATGAAAGACTCTTGCTCCGCCAATTTGACGTTTAGAGCTCATAATTAACAAAATTAAACAAAATTACCTAAAATAGCGTGACCTAGCCCCTTTAAGCAAGTCTCCTACTTGCAAGGCTCGTATTTGCTTAAATTGGGAGTGAATCCCCAGAAGAACTAGAATTAATGGTGCTGCTCCTAGTATTTCTGTATCTTATTCTAAAATACCTTGGTGAAAATGTGATCCTGTTGTACAATAATTGCAACTCGATTCCATTTCATCTTTCGAAGCAAGGTCACTATGGCCTTGTTACTCAGCGTCTCGGATGGACAGGTACGAGAATACAGGGGGAATCGCGAATCATCGGAAAGCAAAGGAGAGGTGTTACTGTATCCCACCTGATGGTCACGTGTACAAAGAAAACAATTCAGTCAGAGCCGGATCATACCTTATACCTTAAAAGTGGTTCAAAGGAGAACTTGGATTGTTCCTTAAATAACAGTTTCAATCGTAGATGCTAAAGAAGGACATGCAGGCCAACAAAGCGAGATTAAAATAATAAAAAATTTGTCAGGGAAGACTTTCTGTCTGCATCTAGAACTTTCTAGGAATAATTCTCTTCATGACTAAAATACTCCTTATCAGTATTCAAAGATATTGACATTTTTTTTCTCTCTGAAAGAGCGATCCATGTAAAACTTTGTGGGTTTTATAACAAATTAAAATTGGCCTTATTTTAACTTCTTAAAACACAGTTCTTTTCTATATTGCCATCTGTTGTGCATCTGTTACAACAGAAGGCAGGGAGTACTTTCAGTTAAGGAACACAGCCTAGAGTAAACAAACTACATTGAAAATTTCAATAATTCTGAGGGATCTTTTAGCCTTCTACATACAGAGAGACCAAAATAGCGTGTAAGAACGACATCTTCAGGACCGTGTCGGCTTTTAAAATGGCGCCTGGTCTAGCTGCGGCCTTCTTGAAAGCCGACAAGATCCATCTGGGGACCAGATGGTTAATCTGCCAGAACACTTAACCGCGGTTGAACCAGGTCTAAGGTGAGACCCTTTTTACCGCCAACATTTTAATGCCAGCGTCTGTTACCTGCACTGCTCCCCAGAAGGAGGCTGCTTCCGCGATTGGTTCAGCCGCAGGAGAGCAGCCTGGTGCCGTAAACATGACCTTTGTTGGAGATCTGGTCACTAAATCCAGCATTGCTCTTATTGCCACACCACTATCACACTGAAATTGAAAGAATTGTAATAAGCGTTCCTTTCTTTGTCAGGTTTTCTGCTTATTAAAGTTAGTGCAGGGGGCGCAAGCACACAAATGTCACGATGCGTCGGAATAGCTCAAACGCAATTGCAAGAAAGAAAACTCGCGCGAGGTTTTCATTGTTGCGGCGTACGCTTTCCTAAAATCTCACTGTGTAATATGGGTCCATATGATAACTCACCAGCAACTTCCTCCCTCTTATTCCAGTTTATTACCATAACGTAAAAAGAATTCCATTCAACTTGCATTAAGAATCTTGCGAGCAGCTTACTTAATATGCTAAGACTGCTTGTTCATGAATTGTTAAGGACATAAACTTGTTACAAACTATTTTAAAGGGAGTATCTCCGTTATCTTGTTTATTCTGTGGCAGTGGGTTCCTCGATCGCAAGCAGTCAGCTAGAAACAGCATGTCACCTGCTACCCCTTCGTTAGCCTAGGAGTCAACCATGGACAAGAGGTGGCATTTCCCTTTCCTCCCTTGCAGGGACAAGAGGAGCAGTGCAATGTATTAAGGGCTGTCGGATGAGCTACTTCTGTGGAAAACGGTATTTACTTTTTGTTGTCATCCCTTGACCCAAACCAAACTGTACGAATGATTTGCGTGATAGATAATATCGACCCAATGATTTTCCCTGATCGTACCTTAGAATCCCTCCAGTCCTCGCGCAGAGTGTAACCTGGTAAAATTGAGTGGTCCTTATTCACATGATTTAGTGCCATGCGAACTGCTGGCATGATTCCCTCTGAGCTCCAACCTTTAGCCGACACATTCACACCGTAGAAGGTTCCAATGTAGAGGTCTTCTTCGCCATAAACAATGTTTGCCATATACAAGTTTGAGAGCAGCACCAAGACTGAACTGAGAATAATTGCTTTCATAACTCTGTCACTCAAGGTAAGGTGATGTCTCAGTTACTTCACTAGATGTTGTAAACGATCTAAAAGCTAAAAGCTTGCGAGGGAAAAAGAGAGAAAGAGGGAGAAGTAACGAGCCGCCTCTAAGCGTTTAAATTCATCAATAATGAATATATGAGGGAAATATCATCCCCTTTATCAAGCATAAGGGTTACTTCAGTTCGGCTGGAAAAAAAAAGTTTTTGATTATGACCCTATATAATACTACGGTCATTACGATTCGAGGCTTTACACGCCGAGTAAAAAGAGAATACTATCATTCAGATGTGGTAAGGGAGAGATAATTATGGCGTCATATTGGTCCTACAAACGTCGAAACCTCTTCTTCAGGTCATTGATTTCGTTTCTTCGTGGCGTCGTTTTCGTGGTTGCGTCGTGATGCTCTGTTCGTATCGTCGTTGTCGTCTCTTCGTGTCGTCGTGTTGCTTTGCTGGTGTCGTCATGTTGCCCGTTTAGTCATATTGGGTTCTTCGTGTCGTAGAGTTGCTAGTTTCGTCGTATTGCTTTCTTCGTGTCGTCGTGTTATCAATTTCGCCACTTCTTCAATTCGTCGACGGCTGAATAAACAAGTCAGCGGTAATAGCCGGTAATAGTAGCCCAAATGATGAGAGCAAAATGGCGACCAGAAACCAAGTTGTTTCCATTTTAAAAGAAGCAATAGCAAAGATTGAATCACATCAACAGCAATCAACGCTTTCCGCGATTTGGAGCGAAATTTGAAGCAAGTTAACGGAAAATTGTACTCGATAAAATGTGCTATTAAATCACACAAGGATCGAGCGGATGGAACCCAACCAGCTAATTTTGACGTCCATGCTGGTAAAGAAGTCTTAAGGTTTCTAATTTTGGTTTCATTGTGGTTACAGGAGGGCCTTCGCTTCTCTCTCTGGAGGGGGGAGAAGAATGCAGACACAGAAAGGAAAAGAAAAAGGAAAAGGGAAACCTGTGATTATGATTCAACCCGAAGAATTTCTGCGTGTTGTCAGACCCAGAACAAGATAAGACTCCATCCCAAGAATCGTTAGCTGCTTTAAAGAGGCAGGACTACAACGAAGAAGAAGAGTTTTTTCCCGAACAAAAGTGGGAACTTTGAGCATTTCAAATCTGTTCTTGAAAGTGAATATGAGAAGTTGAAATCCCAAGATGGTGCCTTCGAAGTAATGCAAGCGGAATCAGGGGGAACGTCAAGACCACTTAGGCTAATTTTGATGCCAAGCAATGGATACTCCATCCCATACATAAAAGATTTTGTGGAAAGCAATAGACTACTTTACATTCGACCTATGAAAAGCGCGTTATCCTTGAACATGTCACTACAACCTGTTACTTGATCCCCTCTGAGAAATTGCCCTAATTGCAGCTTAATATTAAAATAATGATGTGACGGGGAATGGGAATACGTATACTAATGATTTTACGTTAAAGTAATATGCTTTGCCAAAGGGAATACAATATGTCCCCATACAGAACACGGCGAAATTGACAACACGACGACACGAAGACAGGAATACGACGAAACTGGCAAATCGACGACTCGAAGAACGCAGTGGGAAGAAACGGGCAACATGACGGCACCAACAAAGCAGATAAAAGCAATAAGACGACACGAAGAGAAGACAACGACGATACGAACAGAGCATCACAACCCAACCACGAAAAGGACGCCACGAAGAAAAGAAATCAATGACCTGAAGAAGAGGTTTCGACGTGTGTAGGACCTTTCGACGCCACAAAATGTAAATTCCTATTTTTTCCCCAATCTGACGCCAAAGATAATTACGAATGAAATTAATTTTTAGATTAACTTCAACATATATGCAACGAAAGCAGTTGATTTTTAGCAAACAGTATAGCCGGTATACGGAAAGGTTCTTTTTTTCGTTTATTAAGAGAGAAATTTCGCTTTGCGGCGAAAAAAACTTAAGCTTAGCAACGCTTCAGTAGCGCCATCAATTGCCATGTAAGGTCAAACTAAGGTATGTGAGCTGATAACCGAGATTGAGTGAACCAATCAGAGCACGAGAAATGCATTAACCGAGGTTAATTAGGCTTCACAAATGAGGACAGAGAACAGTTTCCTTTCAATCCACCTATATTTCGATCACATTCAGTGATCTTCTTCAGGGTGACTAACTAACCGTTTAGACTAGTTAACGTACAGGGCCCGGTTGTTCAAAAGCCGATTAAGGCTAATCCAAGATTAAAAATTAACCGAGAAGTTTATTTCTCTACTCCCAAATGCTGTTCAATACTGATATTCGGCAAAACTTTACATTGGAAGAAGTCAATCTTGAAAAACAAAAATAAGCAAAAGAAACTTCGCCAAAAAGTTTTAAACTTGAAACAAAAGTTTACGCTAATCCTGGATTAAGCTAATCGGCTTTCGAACAACCGGGCCCAGCACTTTTAAATTGTTGAATTGCCAAGGCAACGCGCGCGCATCACAACTGAAATGGCTGTTACTTTAAACACTTAACGGAAAATGCCATGAATCTTATAATCATCTTTTGCGCGCGCCTACGCGCGTCTTTCGGTTCTGGGCGTGAAAACCATCATTCTCATTAAGTCCCTGGGGGCGCAGCGTTTCCAATCTATACATCCACTGTCCCTCCTTCTTCCGCAACTCCTTCTCTCCCTTGGTACTGTCGATTAACTGTATACTTAAATGAGTTAATCCCAAATGTCCCGAACTATGAAAATGCTGGTAAAGAAAATCATCATTGCTCCTATTTCCCGAAGATAACTTGAGATGGGCATTGATCCTACTTTTGTGATTATTGAAAATTATCACGTAAATTAATGTAGGGTACAAATAAAGGTTGTTGTTGTTGTTCCTGTAATAAGAGCAATATGAATTATTTTCATATGACGTCATGGCGCCATGTTGGTGTCCCCAACTAATCCTCCAGGAATTGAGCTTTATTCTCCCGCAAACGCTTTCTTTGTTTCGGTGGAAAAACAAGGTTACTGATCATGTTGAGTGAAAACACTGTATCCCGGGGGGGGGGGGTACTCCCTTATAAGGGCTTAATGGGGACGTGCGGCCAGCCAGGGTATGTTTTTCGGGATTTTTGTCTTGAACAGGGTATCGAATTTATCATTTTTTGTCTTAATCAGGGTATCGATTTATCAATTTTTGTCTTAAACTGGGTTAAACGTCTTAAACAGGGTATCAAAAATCGGAATTCTGTCTTAAAATGGGTAGGGAAATCAGCGATATTTGTCTTAAACAGGGTCAGGGTATGAGGGGCCGCGCCGCACCTCCCCAACCAGGGATACATCGAGTACCCCCCCGGGCACTGTATATTACACAAAACCAATAAAATAGCAAAACCATCTGGGCCATCGAAAAAACGTTTTCGGTTCCCCACAGAAAAAGCTGTTTCCTTTTTTTCATCACATGTTCAGTAAAAACCACTTTTTTTGTGAAGAAGCGGCGAAAATGTCAAATGTATATTCAATAGTGAGAAAAAGCGTGACTAAAGCCTTGGCCAAACTATCGAACAAAGTTGGATTCAACACTCCAACTTTGCTCGATCCAACATTGTTCGACCGTTTGGCCACCCATGTTGGATGATATTCGTCTAACATTTTTTGCTCGATCAAGTGTTGGATGAGGTTTGCTTTTGATCAAACATTGCGACCAACAATTCTGCTCGACGCAACAATGTTGCAGTGTTTTGCCGCTCTTCCAACAAAGTTGTGTCCTGAATCTAGTCACGTTCGCGCTACTAGCCAATCACGAATCGCTATTTTATTTTCAAGCCCTAAGCTTCTAGCATTATTTGCAACAAAGATGGCGGACAAGGATCAACAGCCAGAAACATTGATCAGCGAGTATGAAGCAAGGCCATGTCTTTAGGGCACTTTTAGTCCCCTAATCACTATCGCTCTGTTCTCATCATCTCCTAAACGCCGATGTATTTTGCAGTGAACATACCCCTTTGTTCACGCTCTCTTAACCATTTGTTTGATTTTCCTCGCTTGAATCCGTCATTTCCGTCCTCAAAAAGCTCCAGTAACACAAGCGCTACGAGCGGTATCCGTTTCAGTGTTAGCGTCATATTTATAAATTTAGCGCCAACTTGAACTTGAATCAGTTTCGTAAAGCAATGTTGGATAGTGTTTTGCCACTACCTCAACATTTACACCCAACAATGTTGCATGTGGAATCCAACTTTGTTCGATAGTTTGGCCAGGGGTTAATACAGATTTTGAAACGCACCATATCTTTCCATAATTAAAATTTTTGCTCAAAATTAATCGGCTGTTGACTTAATTAATGCTCGAAAGCAAACTATTTTTATGAAAAGGATCTCTCTTTACTCTGTTTGGAATAAAATGTTTTCATTTCATGTGAGGAAAAATGCAAAGGCAAGCAAAATACATCTTTTTATCTCAATGAAAT
>NC_090872.1:27919514-27922014 GCF_036669935.1 Montipora foliosa
TTGCACAACGCTGATATTTGCCAAAATTTTACATTAGAGGAAGTCAATCGTGAACAACAAAAATAACCAAAAGAAACGCACTTAAATGTTGAAAAAACTAAACCAAAGTTTTACGCTAATCCTGGATTAAGTTAATCGGGTTTCGAAAAACCGGGCCCTAAAGTGTATTTTAAGACCTTTTTGTGGAAATTTTCGTTTTTAAAACGTGTGACCTTATTTCGCAAATAACGAAGGGTTCAGGGTTTACAGTCCAGCCGATTAACGATAACACGACGTCAGTTTGTAAATTTTTTGACATTTTGTACTTGTTTGAATTAATTATCCTCTTCAATAAAGCAAATATAAAACAGGAATACAAATAGTTCAACTGCCCTTATCTAGGCAAACGAATTTTAGTTTACAGAAACAACTCAGCAATGCTAGACTGATACGCATCCCTTGTCCCTAATTCTTAAGAAACCTTAACCCGGCCTAAAATTATTTTTATTGTCCACACTATATAATATCATTTACACACAGACTGTATTCTAAAGAGAACGTTATTCCAATTTTTATCTCTGTTTTCAGAAGACATTGATTTGGTACATATTTAGCTCCATGTAACAGGCATACGGAATATGTGAATATGTATTTGACTGCAGACCCTTATGAAGGCAAGTCCTCATGATATCTTTGTGATGTCCAAGTTCTATTACGTTCCTTTTCAACGCAAACTTCATCCGGCAGAACTGGGTACGACGCAACATAATCAAATGGTGTACTGATTTCCCCAATGGGTAAGTTCCCTACTTCAGTCCTGCGGGATATTTACATAAACATAGCCCGGCATTTTTACCGTCCTGAGTTTAATTCAGTTTCGCCAGATGCAGGAGAGTTTTCGCGAATACAAACTGTCCCGACAAATCTTTTTCGTTCATGGGTCTACGACAACGTAATTATGATTGGCTGTTGTTTGGCACATCATTAACAGCAAACTAAGTGTAACAAGGGCCGAATAATTCCCTTGCTTCTGATGCCTACAGCCCCGTGAACGGGCTCCAGATAGTTTGAGGGAAGCCGTACCGCCGATCAAGGCTCAATTAAACAAGATATTGAAAAGGAGATTCAGAAGGAATTAAATAATTAAGGAGTTGATATTGATATTGATATTGGATAGCTCGGAAAATAGACTTGTGCGAGTCCAGTTCATTTTCTATGGACATTTTCTGTGTTATAAGTGTTTGGCCTTTTATTTTTGTGAACCAATTTCTCTCTCCCTCAACAAGAGTGGACTGCTGTAAAATGTTGAATTTTGAAAGAGGAATTCTGAATCTTTACATAGGGCACTTACACTTACATGGGGTGATTTTCGGTTATCTAGTGGGGCATACTTTATATATATATATATATATATATATATATATATATATATATATATATATATGTATGTAGATAGAGAGGGTTGTACCCGCTACTATAAATAATCAAGAAAACAAAGGAAAAGCATTAATTGCTTACTATAAAAACAAAAACAACTTACTATACCTAGTTTGACTTGCCTGAATAGTTGAAACCACAGCCGAGTGCCCCTGCTATAACAAAAACAATTATTTCACCGTGGAGTTTTCTTGTTAAGGATTTCTTGAAGAGTACACATTGTGAAAACAGTTTAGTAACGTGACATTCGTTAAGAGGGGAGGTCTGCGAAATTAAGAAAACCGTGCATTGTGTTTAAACAAAGCTATTTGTAATATTGAAAGTCAAGTATTACCAATTAAATTGATGTGACAAGCTAACAATATGTGTAAATTTTGCCACTTTGTGTTCAACACTGATGATTCAAATCAAAGTACAGACTGACTTTTAAGTGTCGAGGTTAATTACATAATAGGCCTTATTGATTTTAGTTATTGGCTTAATCATAATAACCATTACAATTTTCTCAAATTTGATTGGTGCCTTAAGTGCTTTATTTTAACTAGTTATTGTGTAGGGGTTGTAATCGGACAGTGAAATGGGACAGTTGGCTGTAATCGGAAAGCTGCAATCAGCCAATCATATTAAGCATACTCAGCTTAATCCACCAATCACAGAATTTATCACAATAGCCATAGCAACAACCACTTACCCTACCAAACTGGGGGTTTTCCAAAATGGACGAATTTGTAACGTTAGATAGTGAAAAAGGAATGCATTTGTTTTCTCAGAAATTGAAATGGTTATGATTAATTGGTAACAGGACTTCGTGTCGTCCAATTCGGTCTGTAATCATACTCGTGATTAAACAACTACTTAAACTTAATCACTTGTATGATTACAGACCAAATTTGACTATCCCACTATGATTATTAATCCCGCTGCACTTTATAATTATGGACAAGGAAGCAAAATGAAAAAGAGTGACCACTTACGCGCAACATGTTCAAATTACAATGTTATTGCTTTGTGCGGAAAATTGGTTGCGTCATGAAAAATATCGCTAATCGAACTTGTGCTAAGTACATGTAATTATAGTATAGGG
>NC_090872.1:27927014-27937014 GCF_036669935.1 Montipora foliosa
TCATGCAAACGTTTTCTTTTGTTTCGGTGGAAAAACATGGTTGCTGATCACGTGAATGAAAACACTTTTTCTAGAAATGTTTAAACTGTAGACACAAGTTAAAGTCATTCGGTTATCATAGTTATATTCTCTGATACATGTTGGGTGCAGAGTTGCTTGCAGCCTTCGAGAAGGTGTTTGGCCAATCAAAAAGGACGGAGAAAATCCAGTAAAGCAATCAAAACTCGAAATAATTACACGTAGCCGACACAGAGCGCGAGAAAATGTGCACGCACGAGCCAGGATTGCTTTTGGTTTTACTTCTGATTGGTTGAAAAAGTGGCGAGAACTTTGAACTAATGACTGAGTGAAGTAATGCAAAACCAAAGCAATTCGCAAATTACTTTCGACGCTCAATTGAAAACCGCTCTAAATGATCATGTCTGGTATCACTCGCGTTAACCTCCCTGCGTCGCAGAGGTTGAAGTCCCTTTTTCCAAAGCCGGGATACGTTGAGTCACGGGCTAAACGGATGTGGGGATAAAGGGGTTTAGCTTCTAAACGAACTGTGGTGCTTCCCCGATGGGGAAGCGAAACACAGAAATGGGTTTCTGATCAACTGGGTTGATATAGTAAATTAACTATCGTAAAGACATTCAAAAGCTGACGTTTTGAGCACTAGGCTTTCGTCAGAGCGAAGTCGCTCTGAAGAAGGGCTAATTTTTGTGTGATGATTTTACTGCGAAAACAATGACGCTTCCTGATGAGGAGCTAACGAACACGGGATAACGCACCAAACCAAGGAAAAACAAGCATGCCACAAAAATGATGTTTTAATAAGAGTCAACCCAACCACATTATTTACAGTATGTTACTTTTTATTCTACAAGTTTTAGCGATTAACAAGTTTGACGGATAGAGTTCAAAAAGACGTTGTAGTGCTTGCGCATTTCCGCCAATGACATGAATAGGTGAAATTCAGTCCAATCACCGCATGTACTGTAGCTTGCTTGTCCACAAAAAGATACAAACAACTCAAAGAAGGGCAAAGTTAATAAATCTGCCATGTACAGTTAGTTGTACGACTCCTATGTGAGAAGAAAATAAATGGTGTAAGACGGCTGTGCACAATACTCAAATTTCTGAAATACAAAATGTTGTATCATCTTTTCCAAATAAACCTGAGGCAACATAACGTGAGCCCCTGACGAGTTCTACGTATTCTCTTTGCGTCAGGGAACTAAAGCAATATAGTGCTTTAACGTGACGTCACGGCGGCCATGTTAGTGTTTCTAAACAATAGAACGGCGGCCATGTTGGTGTCCCCAACTATTCCTTCGGGAATTGAGCTCTATTATAATGCAAACGTTTTCTTTTGTTTCGGCGGAAAAACAAAGTTACTGATCACGCGAGTGAAAACACTCTAAAGACTACTTCGACGATTCAGCGGCCATTTTGAATTATCAAGTGAAGCTATGATCATCCCAGTTATGAACGCAATTTTTGCAATTGCGTAAAGAAGCCTGAAAAATTCAGGACTTCAACGGGGTTTGATTCCGCAGTTCATATATGATCGATCCATTTCATATATCATTTCATCGTTGATTTTGAATTATGTTGTTCCAAAGGCTACTATGGGATGCCCAGGGGGCAAATACATATTAACTTGCGGTTGTGACTGGAATGGATAATCCAAAATAAGGTCACACTTAGTTTTGTGTATTTAAAATAACAAACGATCATAGCAAAGTTTTACTAAGTTTAAATATGCTGTCACCAGAACAATATTTTATGAAAGATAAACTTCGAGTCGGCGCTTAGACCTAATCACACGAGATCAGTGCCAAACCCAGCAGTTATTCTTTGCAGAAACATAGTGTTGTTTATCTGCCAAAGGAGGGTTAACGGTTAACACGGCGGTTGTCAGGAATAGGCCATTTCCGAGTTCATGTCTGCCTCCTCTTCAAAGCGTGTCTAAGTGCGAAGTTTTTGTGATGGTAATTAGTTCTACTCTGCATATGAATGAAACCTAATTTTCATAACAAAAACTTCGAACTTAGACTCGCCTTGAAGAGGAGGTAGACATGAACTCGGAAATGGCCTATTGCCACGTAACGTCACCAATGTTACACCCGTATATGTGTCACGAACTCTCACTTTACAACGTATTTTGGAGTATCAGGAGCCCATCAAGGGGAGCCTCTATCTCCATTAATTCCTTGAGTCAACCCTTTCCCGAGTAGATTTATTTTAAGAACGGCTTTTTCCCGCGAAAAGTATCATTTCTGTCGAGTAAACCGCGAAAAGCGGAAAAATCAACTAAAAAAATCATTAAATCATTAGCGATTTCTCAGCCTGATCGTGTGGGTAAAACAATGACTGTCATAGCTCTGTTTTTATTGGCTCTTCGAACTGAGGGCGTGTGAAACTTCCCCTGGGAGGCGTTCTAATAATAGATGTACTCGGGAAAGGGTTGACTCCAAGGCCAAGTATGGGAGATAGAGGCTCCCCTTGATGGGCTCCTGGGAGTATCCATTAATTCCCCCCCCCCCCACCCCCACTTATAACCATTAATTTGCCCCCTGAGCATCCCATAATATCTTTTTAAACAATAGCAATCAAAATGGCTGCCGAATCGTTGAAGTAGTTTATTGAGAGATTTAACATCCCGCTTTCGTGAAACGGCAACGGCACCGGTGTTCTAGCGAATTTGGAACTCCACTAGATTTGGACCCCCGGGGGACTTAATTCGCTAACGGAACTTTAAGTGTCTAGTCGTTCTATCGCTGGAGCACTAATTGGGGACCCTATAAACTGAAATTAACAATTAACACAAATCAAGTCAAATGTTGGTTTTTGAGGCGAGGGGAAACCGGAGAACTTGATGTTGAATGATAATCGAAGACACTTGTTTAAAGTCTGACAGCCTTTGATGTGCTTTGTATGAACAATGCCAGTCTTGCACACTTGCCTAGCGGTCTAAATATAATGCTAAGTAAAATGTAGAACTGCATATGAACGAGTGCGTGGGGAATGTTTTGGTCTCAAATGGTCAAAGACGTCATCCTACTACGATGTATCCTGTATACGAAATTTATTAAAGCTGAGTGAGATTTTAGAAGAATGGTATTTTGACACTCGAGTTTATAATAAGGGTTCTGACTGACAGAGGCTGCAGAAGAGTGAAATAGAGAGATTGTTCCAAAAACCTTGAAAAGGATCAAAGGTTTGTTTGCAAACATAAATTGAACAGATTTGCTAACACATAACCTGATACTTACAAGACGCTGCTCCTTCCATGGCCACCAGCGCTGCTGTGGAAAAAGGGATGAAAACATGTACAGCTGCAGTAAACGATTGAACCATCGTCTATTTTGAAAATCGCTGGTCTTTTACTGATAACTGTATGTTGGCTGTACCAATACAATACAATACTTACTAATAAATTGATCACTCAACGACACAATCAACGAAACGACGGAACAGAACAGAACAACAACTGTTAAGAATCCCAGCTGGCTGGAAGCAAACCAGTTGGCTATTTACAAGTGCGGTCGAGAAGCTGAACCAGGGACTACCAGGGACAAATTCAATGAGTGGTCAGAACGGGTCTTGAACCTGGGAACTCCGGAACGTCACCAATGTTACACACGTATATGTGTCACGAACTGTCACTTTATTTTGAAGTATCCATTAATTCCCCCCCCCCCCCCCCCCTCCCCCCCCCCACCATTATAACCATTAATTTGCCCCCTGAGCATCCCATAATATCTTTTCAAACAATAGCAATCAAATTGGCTGCCGAATCGTTGAAGTAGTTTCTCAAGGCAAGCGTCCCAACCACTGGGTCACACTGCCTTGATCAATTTTTAAATGATAATAATTATTAGATATAAGCGCTTCAGGCCATAAAGTTCTTCACAAGGAACAAGAAACGATGCAACACCTAACCAGAAAGCCTAATTCAGGATCCTGGATATTAATTCAATTGTTTTTAATGTACAATCTGCTCGACCTGTAGTATACATTAAGAGTGGCTAAGTGGTTAGGGCGCTGGCCTAGAGATCAGGAGATCCCGGGTTCAAGACCCACTCTGACCACTCGTTGAATTTGTTCCTGGTAATCCCTGGTTCAACTTCACAGCTACACTTGTAAACAGCCAACTGATTTGCCTCGGGCCAGTCGGGATTCTTAACAGTTGTTGTTGCTGTTGTTCTGTTCCATCATTTCATTGTTTTTCATTAGCCCTGAAAAGCCCCTATGGAGAGCGGTCAATTAAGTATGTATTGTATTGTATGTATAATTCAAAATAATGATTTTTTATTGTAACAAAAAGAACCAAAATCTCAATACCTAATTCACAGAGAGCTTGAGACTGAAACCTGCCTAGTGCCTGGTTAAAGATGAGTACACAGTAGGAGTGACAGTTTTGTTTTTTTTTTTTGGGTCGCCCAACCACATTTTTAGTGACAGGCACGCATGAAGGTCCGTTTGACACTTGACTCACACATAGCCCATGCAATGTGAGGACGCTGTGTGGCCCAGTGGTTAGGGTGTTTGCCTTGAGATCCTGAGATCTCAGGTTCAAGACCCACTCTGACCACTCGTTGAATTTGATCCTGGTTGTCCCTGGTTCAACTTGCCAGCTGCACTTGTAAATAGCTAACTGGTTTGCCTCCGGCTGGTTGGGATTCTTAACAGTTGTCGTTGTTCTGTTCTGTCATTTCGTTGTGTTTCATTGGCCCTGAAAAGCCCCTATGGGGAGCCGTCAATTAAGTATGTATGTATGTATAAAGTAGCTTGTGATGTAAAACAGTAAACAGATTACAGCATGGTTTAAGTAGAAGCCACTCTGGCCAGCATTATCTGCCTACATGATAATAAAACAAAATTGAGGACTCTACTCATAGGTACCCCAAGCTCACAGAATCGTTGTTGCATTACATAAATTTTATAAGGATTTGTATGGGGAATTTAGCAATCGTTATTTAGGGCTAAAATACACCAAAAATTTCTTACCTTACCTCCTTGTCCCATTTATGGTACGTTCTTAGCATTTCTAGCTGTTTCAGCACGATTTTAGGGAGTCTCAACAACCCACTGGAATAGCACTGAAATCACAGGCCAAAGTACGCCACAAAAACATTGAAAATGTATCGAGAACACCAGGTAAGGCATTTTTGTTCGATCTTTTTTTTCGACTCCTTATCACGTTTGCAAATTCCCATACAAATGCTTATAATTTTAACTGATTGTGATGCTCAAATTACATCATTAGCTTGGGGTATCTGTGCTCTACTTAATCACAAGTTTGTGCTGATTTTCTCCAGAAGAGGTGCAGACTTTGGTGATCAAAAAAGGGGGTTAGGTACACTCTGTTAAAACCCTTACCTTCCTTTTCTGCTTTTTCTCGGGCATATCTTTCTGCTAAAAGTTGTGCCTTAGGGTACCAAGGTACATTTTTGTGCTTTTTTATCAGCTCTGCATATCTTTCCTCTGCTGATTCTTCAAAAATGTGTCCTCTGTAACCAAGAGCCAGGCCAACACTAGTCCAAAAAACGTGCATCAAAGGTTCTGTGAAAAAGCACAAATTTTGTAAGTGCTAACAAAACAATAGACCTTATTCATTTGTACATTACCTTTTTTTTTCCAATTCAGATCATATTAAGATACTCTGGAGATTTGGTCCTTTGTTTTGTTCATTAGAAATAGTGCATATTCATGCTTGCATGCACTCTTTTTAATGAACAAGACAAAGGATCAAATCTCCTGAGTATTATCACATGATTTGCATTGGGAAAACAATAATGATTACGGTAAGTAAGTAAGGTCTATTTATGATCATGGTAAGGTATGTATGATGATAAATGCCAGAGGAATTCACCTTTAAAATAAACATATAACACTGCTGATAATAATAATAATAATAATAATAATAATAATAATAATAATAATAATAATAATAATAATAATAATAATAATAATAATAATAACATGGAATTGGTTACAAAAAGATGACCTTAACTACAGAACTGAAGCTCTCAAATGCGTGGCACACAGACAAGCTTTGAGAATGCATTCAAGTTTCATGGGGACAAGAGTGTGTAATCTCTGCTGTGTAGAAATTGTGTCACAAGAGAGGTGAAAGTGTTACTTATGTCATTAGCGACTGCAGCAAACTTATGCAAAACGAGTATAGGAAGAGACATGATAATGTCAACAGAATGATTCATTGGAAATTGTGTGGTGTGAATGGGTTGGACGGAGCAGACAAATGGTACATGTACCAGCCCCAGATTGTGTTGGAAACAGATGAGATCAAAGTGTTGTGGGATTTCAACATACAGTAATGCCGCAACCATATAGTAGAGGCTAGAATGCCAGATATCATTATAGTGGGAAAGGAGGATGGCGTCTGTAAAATAATCGATGTTGCTGACTACCAGCTGACTGCAGAGTTAACTCAAAGGAGAGTGACAAAAATAAAATTGAAAAATATCAAGATCTCACACACAAAATAACAACGATGTGAGCTTTGCAAAAAGGGGAGGTGATACCAGTTGTTGTAGTAGCCTTGAGAGCAATCCCTAAAGGACTGAATAAGCTGCTTCAGAATATCGGTATAATAAAGGTAAGATCAGGGCATGTGCAAAAGACCGCAATACTAGGAAATGCAAGGATACCACCAAGAGTTCTTGAGATTTGAGATTTCAGAGACAGCTCCAAGGAATCATTTGTCCAGTTGACCAGCAAAACTGAGTAATAATTTCACATGCATTTTGTCCAAAATCAAACATTTTGGACAAAACACACGTGAAATAATTCTTTAATTTCACGAGTGTACCATTTGATTAGCTATTATTATCATGGGTGACAAACATGTTCATAAGGCACCATTTTGGCACTGTACAATGTAGCAAAAGTTGCCATGGCAGCATTGTAATTTCATACGTGAAATTATAAATTAATGTTGAAATTTTGCACCAAAATTAAGGAGTCATTTGTCACCCCTGTTATCATAGCCAAGATACCCTTGGCAATGTACAGTGTACATGCACTGTATACTGAACAGCATGTGGGTTTAGTTTGTTGGTTCTCTAATCTTCTGAGAGGTTATTCTCTGGATAAAGATCTGGTTTTCCCCACTAACCCTATGATTTGATTTCTGTACAATGTCTCCACAAATTATTACTGCCCCAGCACTACTGTATATATACAGTGGATACTTAAATAAAGTTCATCCTGATTATTATTATTATTATTGAGTGAATTACTGCTGTTTACTATATATACTCCTGAAGGGCTGGGTCTAAACCATGGTCCTTGGGCACACCAGGTCCCAGTTGTTCAAACGATGGATAGCGCTATCCACCAGATACATCACTATGCAGTGGATAAACAATAGCAAAAACACTTGAGCTTTATCCGGGGGATAGCGCTATGTATCGTTTGAACAACTGGGGCCAGGGTTATTAGATCTTTCTTTTATTATTATTATTATTATTATTATTATTATTATTATTATTATTATTATTATTATTATTATTATTATTATTATTATTATTATCATCATCATCATCTATACTATCACAGTCTTTGCTGGAGTTCTTTTAGTGCATCAGCCGGGCGCAAACCATGCACCTGGGGCATGACAGTCACTCAAGTCAATCTTTCTGTCCAGATACTAAGCACTTTTCTGAGGATTTGTGCATATCCCAGCATGCAGATCTTTTGAATCTCTGTCACAGAAGCACTCTTTGCTACTTTTTCAATGTTTTCTACCATTCCTTTTTTTACTGTGCCAAGTGCACCAACAACTACAGAGATCACTACGGTTTTCATCTGCCACATTCTCTGTATTTCAACTTCTAAATCTTTATACTTGCTTTTCTTTTCGATTTCCTTCAATGCAATGTTCCTATCTGATGGGACAGTCATATCAATCAGTTTACAGGTGGAATTTACTGAATCTTTAACAATGATGTCAGGTCTGTTCGCTGTTATAGTTCTATCAGTATTGACTGGCAGGTCCCACATTATGGTGAGGTTGTTGTCTTTATTATGAATCACAGTCTCTCGTGCGTGTTGGTACCATTTGTCTGTAATCTTGAGATCATGATCTTTACAGATACTTCAATGGAGATATGCTGCAGCATTGTTGTGCCGGGTGATGTACTCTGTTTTGGCTAAGACCTCACATCCAGATACAATAATTATGGCCCACTGTCTCTTCACGTTGCAGACACATTCTGCATTTGCTCTCCACTTGCTCACCACATATTACTTTCTGAAAGTTTCTGGTGTTTATTGCTTGATCTTGAGCTGCCACAAGTAGTCCCTCTGTTTCTCCTTTCAGATTGCTTGACAACCATTTGTTGGTGGTGATTGTGTCTACGAGGGGCTTCTCTAGGATCTTGGGATATTGGCCATGCAAAGCTTTGTCTTTCCACTTTTCTTCTTTCATTGATTTCATCTTAGAATTGAATATGTGTTTCAGGGCCAGAGCATTTTCTGAGGCTGATTTATCTTCTCTGTTCTCAAACTCTGGCATTGTTACTTCCCTTTTGAACTTATTAGCATTCTTGATTATTGAATTTATGGCTTTAGATCGATCATGTTCAAGCAATTGCCTTGGATATCGCCCATCTTTGTGCTTCAGATAATTTTTTTTTTTTTTTAAGTTTAAAGTGCTTTATTGGCTTCCTGATTAAGTAATTTCATGTATGGTTTTGCGATTAAACTGGGAGGAGCATTTTTTGTAGCTAATACTAAAGCTTTCTATTCTGTACTTAAATAAAACTTCATTGACAAAGACAGAAAGGTGAATAGCTTGGTTTTGCATGTTACTGGTGTATATGTAGTATTTCATAAATAGGATTGTGTAATTAAATTTCTTCAGTATTTCTTTTTCATATGGGCCCGATGTGATATACCAAATAGTTTCTCTTCAATTGTTGGAGCAAATTTTGAGTTGTTGCGGCGTTAAACCAGTCAATTACATGGTTTATGTAATTGTGCTTCAGATAATGATCAAGTCCTATTGTTACTGTTTTGAATGCTGTTTCTACTTCAATCAGGCCCCATCCTCCATCTTTTCTTGGAATGTACAGCCATTCCACATCTACTTTATTATTATTATTATTATTATATCCCCTTTTTTTTGTGAGTATGATGTAATACAGAAAGAGAGATTTACAGAGCTGCAAGGAAAACTGATACAGTACAACTGTGCAGAAATTCTGGCTGGTTTTGAACCAATTGAGATAACTGGGTATTGTAAATAATATAAACTAAAAAAAAAACAAACACTTATTCAGGCTTAACTCCAACCATGATGTGTATCAGCAAGAATGTTCCCAACTCGGTGTCCCAAAATTTTTTTTTTTTGCATATAAACTTATCCACAAAATGTCTTATTAAAGGGGCAGTGTCACACTATTTTAGTCAAACTTCACAACAATAAAAGACTTCTTTGCATCAAAGAAAACCAAACAATAATGCTGTAGCTTTGTTGCCAACAACCTTTGAAGTGCACTGGAGTTATTCTTTGTTGTTTGCGGCCAAGGATGGAGAGGATGGAAATTGATTGAAACTTGACAAAACTGGCCAATTTTTTCAAGTTTGGAGCCCATGTCTTCAGAAAGCCGCCAAAAGTTAAACACGAATAGCTCTTTGTGCCATAAATACATTTCATATCTTCGAAGTCATAGGGTTGTCACGAATGTTGTACGTGTGAGCTTAAGTACTAATTTAGATTTTTACCCAGTTTTGACCTAAAAGCAGCACATGTAACGTGACCGTGCCCCTTTAAGGATATACAGGTTCGAGCCAGGATCTTAAAGGAGTTGCATGTACCGTATTGTCAGCATGTACAAAGGCGCCTTTTAATTATTTTCGTTTTTTTAAAGTGGATTTTGTGGATTCAACGCTGGGTACAAGTATAATATTTCATTAGCAAGTAATGACTCAAATTAAGTTGTCTCCTTGCTTCAATATACGGCACTATTCCCATGATCTTCTG
>NC_090872.1:27942014-27947014 GCF_036669935.1 Montipora foliosa
TTATCAACTTGTAATTACGCCGATCAGATCAAGCCACTGATCCAACGTACACCGACATGAAGATTGTCCACGGTTGCTTGCCTCAAAACTCTCAAGCTTAGAGCTCACCGAGGGCAGCTGTTTTTTGAAGTTGACCACTGACCAGGTACTGGTTTTCGATTGGATTGCAGGCTCAACCTAGGTTAACTCACATCTTGGCTTCATTTTTCGCGCGCTTTCTGTGGCTTGACGCGGCTACTCGGTCATACTACATCAACTATAGTTCTTACACAGTCAACGCTTTTCGTGCTCAGGTGAAAACGGTTTGGAAGATGTTTTCTTTCTGCATTTTTCCCTGGTTTCAATCCAGTTTGACATATGATGATATCTGTGGTCCACACTGGTCGCTACGCAGTTATTCAAGTCAAGCATTGGAGGGATATAAACTTAAAGCTGAGTGTTTACTTTCAATTTGCTTAGAGCTGCCTTTTTCTCTGTATTGCAATTTCTGGCATATCTTTAGAAGCTCTGATAAGGTTACATGATGCCTGGAAAACCTACGTCTAGAACACAAACGAAAGGAGAGCGAAAGAGAACTGCAACGTCAAAACCGAATACCACTAATAGCTCATACTTAGTGAAAGAAGTTGCCCCACAAATTCTTTCCTTGGGCACTTACCTGTTTGTTATTTTTACGGATCCGTTATTTAAAGTGGATGCGTATTTTTAAAAGCTTAGGTAGTTTAATCGGTTCTTCCTTTGTTCAGGAATGAAAATCGAATTTTTATTGTCACCTGGAATTGAATAACAATTGAGTGCATATATATCTGTGAGTATTTAAATTAAAACAAATGGTATATTTGAAATATTTGATTCTCGTGCTATGGATTTATTTGGTATGGCCATCCTTTAGCTCACCTTCGTTTCTATTTCATTTTTTTCCGCAAAAGATATTTTGATGAGTCATTTCGTTTCATCTTAAACCGTTCAATTAGCGTTTCCTTTCTCAAACACTGAGAAAAAGTACCAATCAATGCTCAAAAAAATAATGTGCTTAATAGTCATTTTGGAATAAATATACTATTTTTACCTCGTTTACATGGTCCGTTGGTCATTGTCACCACCTTTAATGAAGATAATCTGGGTCCGGGTATTCACTACATACACATTCGAACATCATGAGAAGCGCAGTATAAGGCTGATGTAAGAAGGAGAGACTTATCTCTTTTGTTTTCTTTTCTTTAGGGCTAAATTAACCATGCACCACTGTATTTTTGCAGGCCCGAAATTAGGCTAATTGTAGCCTCTTGTTAAGTATAGTTGAGTTTCCACATTCAGAAAAAGGACTGACAATCTTAACAGAACAGTAATATCTAGTTTAAATAAAAGGCTGTTTTTAAATCGAGAGTTTCCGTTGACTGCGGTGAGAATTTTGGCAGGAAAAACCTTTTCATGAGCCCCCAAAAATGTTGCTTCTTTGATTTTATTTTATGCGTTCGCATGTAAGATTAGGCTGTCTCGTCTCGGGTAGTCGAGCCAAACTGTTTACATGAGGAAACGTTGTCTCGGCTACCAGGGTTACCCTATCGCCCACCTCATGTAAACGGTTGATAGAAATTTTTAAACAAATGAGTGGAAAAATATCTCGTCCACGTCCATGGTAACTCGAGGGAAGAGTTGTCTCGGGTACCCGAGACCATAAAAACAGGGCCATAGAATTGCGGACTTTTTAAAATTTACTTTCCGTCAAACACCGGGTCACATGCAGCGTTGTGATTGGCCGATTTCGTAACGTACGTAACATATTCAAACCGAATTTGCCCGTCCACACGTATCCGGATTCGTTCTAGTGTCCAGGACTCTTTTGTGACTATTGTCAACAGAGCATGCGCCATCAGGCGTGCAAGTTGGCGGCTAGAGAAGAGAGAACATTTCATTTAGGCGACCATGTTGGATATATACGCAGTAAAGACTGGATCTGAGTTTGTAACGTCATCAGATCTGAAAGTATCCGGATTCGACCTTCCACACGATTCCTAATTCTTTGTGTATTCAAAACTTTCTACTCTGGAAGCGGATTAAAAAAGTTGCGGATTCGCGTGCCGGATTCGTTGGATACGTGTGGACGGAAGGCGAACACGCAAAGATAAAGTTGCGGATTAAAAAATCCCCTCATTCGTGTGGACGCGGTTTAGTCGTTTCTAACTGAAACGTCAGTTTAGCGAAACTGCCCCTAAAAACACCGTTGGCGGCAGCAAAAAGCGAAACCATTGGTTGCCCCTTGAAAGATGAAACTCCAGAGTATACGTGCATGTCTGTGACAGTGGCACAGAACTGATTGCAATGATCTTAGTCTTGTCTGTTAATTAATGGAGATTTTTAAAGTATTGGCAGCTTTCCAAACACTTTCTTAGCATATTAGAATTCAAGATTAATTTTGTTTGTACTCGTGGGTTTAGTGTGTAATTCTGTTAGTTTTGAGATTTATGTTAGCGGGACGGTGGGGTTGGAAAAACGTAGTAAACACTGATACTGAGTCAATTTAGTGAATTCTGACCTTGGTCCGATCCACACCTGCATAGCTTTGCTGAAGAAAAAAAGCTCTTACCTATTAAGCAGTTAATCAGTTTGCGTGGAGAAATAAATACCACGCAATAATGTTTTTTCAGTTGTGTTTGGATTAATACATTTCTAATTTGAACGTGATTGTGTCCCATAGCAATTTGTCTCTTTAACACGAGAAGAAGAAAATAAATTAAAACGGAGAGAAAAACAAAAACCGTTCGCGAACGTTTTATCGGTAGACTGATCGAAGTTTTACTTTAAGTGATGGGGCAAAACTCGCATTGCAAATTTTTCGTTAAATAAAAAGTAATAGCTCTAGTTTCTACAGTTTTGACTGAGATCGAGGAATGAGATTTTCTTTAAGTAGCGGCGAGAACGGATCAATAGACTGTTGAGTTACGAAAACGAATGAAATGAAATTCCCTCGTTTTTTGACGAAAAGAAAAATTGAAAGTTTTGTATATTGATTAAACTTAATTTCACAAAAGTCAGTTAAGCAAACTCTTTAGAGGCTCAACAGTGGTTCTGTATTTCGTTTCCAGAACGTGTATGCACACCTGCCGGCCTGCGTCATAATACAGTTCAAATTAATATCGTTCTTTGACTGTAGAGAATCTGTTGACTGGAGGAAAGCTTCTTTCTAGTATTTCTCTGGATTCAAAAGGCTTTTTCCCCTTTTCATTACTGAGAGGAAGATGAAAGGCTTTCTCTACGTTTCGCTATCGCTTCTGACCATTTTTCAGGTCGTGCTGTCCCAAAACTTGGATTGGCTCAATATCTCGGAAACCGAGCTCCTGAAGCTCAGAGGTGAACATCAAGATCAAAAGTCAGACATCTTTTTCCTCATCGATACCTCTGGCAGTCTGTCTGGCAGCGACTTTAACGAAGAAAAAAAATTCATAACCAATCTTCTGAACGAGATAAGTGTCTCCAATGATGCTACTAGGGTTGAAGTGATCCCGTTTGGAACTAGAGCGAGTATTTACATTGACCAGATTTCCTCGGCCTCTATAATGAAGAACAAATGCACCTTCAACGCTAAATTTAATCAATTGAATCAAAATATAAACGGAATCATGACCAACATGAAAGACGCGTTTAATCTGGTAAAACAGGTGTCTTTCGGTACCTTGAACAAGGACAAGAGAGTACCCCTGAAATCGTTCAAGACAACGGCAATCCTGATAACGGATGGCAAGTGGAACACACCTTGGAATGATCCAAGTCCAATTTCGCTAGCTCAGGAAATTCGGACTGCTGGTGTTGAGGTCTTTGCTGTAGGTGTAGGTAGAATTGATTATGGGCGACTCAGTCAAGTCGTTGCAGACCCAGATAAACAGGCCTTCCATTTGCAAGATTTTACCCAGTTTTCTCAACTTGCGACCTATATTAGAGGAGGTAAGACAGTCTTTCGTTCAACTCACGATTTATTTTAATTTGGCGGAAATGGCATTACCGACAGGAGCCTGAATGGCTTCGCTTCCAGAAATTGGCCGCAACACCGGGTATAAATAAGATTCCATTGTGAACCGAACGACTTTTGTCAGGCCTTCATAGACTTTGCTCCTCAAGGTGTCGAATTATATCAAATTGACCAATTTCTTTCAGAAAGATTCAAATCAAAGTCAGGGTCATAGAACTGAACAGATTTTTCTACGTCAAACGATCCTTTCAAATTAAATTATAAAAGCGTTGTAAAAGAATCATTACAAAGGTTAAATGCAATTATTCAGCCAAAACTTCAACGAAAGACAGGAAATGAATTATAATGAATTATGAATTAATACAACTGGGAGTAATTGATTACTACATATCACATAAAACAATTATGCATTTAATTAGTAATAGTGCGCCATCTGATTGACTAACTCGGATTTAATTCACAAGAACTGTAAGTTCTTGTTGCCGATATAATGAAAGCTCTGATTGGATAAGTGCTGAGGCATTATTCTACCTTATTGGCCACCGGATCGAATGCGAATTATGCTAATTAAACAGAAAACTTCAGAAAAATAACCAAGGCAAATTGGTTTTTCCCTGTATTTATTGACGTTATTTGCCTAACCAAATTGTAATAATTTGTCCCGAACATATTCTTTTTCGAAGGAATACGTGTTCGTTCATCGTACTTGTAGGCTTCCAAGCGACGGATGAACTGATAACGCTCGTAAGGCAGATAGGTTAACCTCGAACGTTCGGTCCTTACGGGGAAATCTCAAACTGGGGTCTGATAGAGGCCCCACTCTCACCTTCGGTTTATTGGTAGTTATTCATAATTTACGCATGAGAGGACTTTTTCCGTGTTTACATAGCCTCATCTAAACACGAAGGAAGTTGGGAGAATTCGAGACAGTTATGCAAACCCTCGACTGCGTCTCTGGTTTGCATATCTGCCGAGAATTCTCCTAACTCCCCCGGGTGTTTAGAAGGGGCCATGTACACACGAAAATAGTCCT
>NC_090872.1:27954514-27962014 GCF_036669935.1 Montipora foliosa
TGCCATAGCACTATTGTTTGCCATGATTGGCTCACCTTTCCATAGCAACGGTGTTTTATAGTGACCCCGCTCTTTCACTGTACTGCTCTGCAAGACAGCCAGGGCTCTTTTGTCTTCAACGGATAGGGTGGCTTCCGAGGGATATTGCTTCTTCGCATAAGAGTCAACCTCCCAAAATCGTTCAATTTGTTGTTGCAGAAGGAGCCTTTCGATTGTTCCAAGAAGGTTTGCATTGATTGTTTCACACAGTCCTTTGGTTGCGTTACCAAAGAGGGTCCATCCAAAGGGGGTCGTCCACTCGTCTCTGGCGGACTTCTAGGTAAATCAGCAGGTAGGCCATATCAGATTCGCCTGGAAGCATTACTTCGGAACCGTCAAGATCAGGTAAGAAACCAAAACTCACTCTATTCACACGCTTAGTCGTCACATCATTGTCAACCGTGCTCAGGTTAAATTGGTAGGCTTCACCAACGAGTTGTAGGTGGTCTGCTAAATCACTTTTGATAAGTTACTCTGGGCAGTGGTTAACGGACTTTGGGAAAGCCAGTAACGTCGAGCATCTTCTTGCGGAGGAACTGATGTCCTGGGTGTGCTGCTGTGGGTGCCTGTTGGATAATCAGGATTTGAATGTGCTTGGTGACCTTCATGTAACAGTTTTTTACTGGGACAGCATTTCGCCTGATGGCTTACCTTTAAGCAATTGAAACAGAGTTTATGTTCCCAAGCAAGTTTTCGTCTTTCTTGGAGTTGCTTGGACACAGGACGATACGCAACAGGATGCCTTTCTAGGCAAACAACACACTTCTTCCTATTCGACTGAGCGTTCCTTTCTGCTTCTTTATTTTGAAAGTTGGCCTGACCTTGCTTTGAGTTGTAAGAACCATTTGATGCTTGATTTCGGTTTGGTAGATCTCTGCTTCTTGGTCCATGCCTCGCATGTAAAATCCTCCAGGAGGATAAATAAGGTGTCAACTCGTTTATGCAACCGTCTTTCAAACTTTACCAGGTTGGGCTTATCTTTACGACCATCAATGTCCTCATACCATCTTACTCTTAGGTGCATCGGTAGTCGCATAGTTGCACTGCTGAGATACTCTGTAGTTTGGAGTATAGCCGACTGACCCACCTTCACACACCACGTCGTACATGCTTTCACTTGGTAATAGTAGTCAAGCAAGGCTTGTCTGTCATTCGAAGGCACTAGGGTACTGTCCAGCATACTGCTTAGCTAAGCTGTTGCAACACTGTTAGGGTTTCCAAACTGGCGTTCAATGTCTTTAGGACGGCTGCATAGCTATGACCTGTGACACCTAGACTTTCTACCGCTTCCTTAAACGTCTTACCATCGAGGTTTTGAAATAGGTAAGGCCGTCCTATTTGAATCAGGGAGTGTAGTCTTGTTGTGTATTTGGTCACGAAATCTCTCAATAAACTTTGGCCAATCGATTGGTTTGCCTGTGCACTTGACGAGCTCCAGCTTTGGTAATCGCTGCTGTTCTTTTGCTCGCAGAAGAGTACTCTTGAGTCTGTTTGCAAGCTATCAGAGGTCGAGCGGAAGACAGTTTCTTGACCCTCTGTGAGATTGTCAATAAATGAATCTACTTGTTCTAACAGCTTGTGCTGAACGATATTTAGTTGTTACTTTAAAACCACTTGGGTAGGGAGTTGACGCCTTTCCAGTACCTGGAGTCTATTGTGCCGTAAACGATAGTTGAGAGTAATGAATGGAGGACTCGCATTTTGGTTCACAAGAGGTCCAAACTAAGTGGCCACTACAAATAGTACTGTAAGTTGATGTAAAAGGGATGCTTGTATCTCTTCCCAGGGGAGTAGTACTATGACCAAATTCTGTATCAAAATAAGGAGGAGATGCACTACCATTGCAAGATGATCCATGTTTATGGTAAGTCATAGTCGCATGTCCAGATGAGGGGAACTAATCAACCACTTGGGTCTTTACAGCTATGCTGACAGGGGTTGGTGAAGCTTGGAATGAGCATTTATTTCCAGGTTGAAGGAGATCTTCAGTAGGTAGTTTCGCAGAAGTACTGAATGGTAGCGAATTTAATTCACTTGCTAAGGCAACTGATAATTGCATGACTTATGGCCAAGTTGGGGACATCATTATTAGCGGCATGAAATTGTAAATTCTTTAATGGCAAAGACGTGGGACTTGTACTCAGGGTAGTATCTTTATATGAAATGGTAGTTTGCCTGTCATAATTCGGGGATGACTCTGATTAAACAACTGGCTTACCTCCTTGGGAAACATGTCATTCAAGGTTCAACTTCAATACATGGGCTTGAATATTAATCTTTACTTTCCAGATACCTAACTGTATGGGGACTGGGAACTAAATAATGTTTCAAAGATGATGAAGTTTGATCGACCTTAACCATTTACGCAATGACCTCTTTTCCTTCGTCCCATTATTTCATTCTCAAGCTGTGCTACCTCCTCTTGGTCTTGGGCAGAAATTATGGCCATATCGTTCTCTCGTTTTTACCGTAACAGATCGAGCTCCCGTTTTCGATATTCCAGTTTCAACTCCAATTCCCTTTGGGCCATTTCTTCTCAAAATTCTTTCTCACGTGCTTCATTTTCCTTTTTTATTCGCTCCTTCAACTGCTTTGCTTGAAGGCTCCTGCTGGCAGCCTTGATCCGGGCGTCCTTTCTCCTCCTTGACGAAATCGATGACGAATTTAACACAGTTTGGCTTACCGAATCTTCAGGTTGTATTAGGCTTCTGTGAAGCAGCGATATTGCTTGTTCATCCACAAAATGGAACCCCTCTTGCTTATGCATCATTTAGCTGGCCGCAGTTTGCATCCGGCTCGAAGGACCGTTTTCGTTGGACCAATATTAAACTCGTATCAAACGCAACAACAACATTCTATTTTCTTTCGACCACATGGTCCGTGTACGTTAGTGCGTGATCATGGCAATCTACATATCTGCAAACAGAATGGACAGCGGCGGGTCCACCATATAGATATTCAATACCTATTTGCCCAGATTGGTCTCCTTTAGGAGTTTAATTTAAAATTTCCGACGAGCATCCCTCCCCTCCCAGGTCTTGTGTATTTTTCAGGAAACCTCTGTTGAAAACGTGAGGATAATATCAATTAACCGACTTTCATTTCCTTTTTCACCATATAGATATTCAATACCTTTTTGTGCATTTTTTAAAATTTTTTTGCAAGAACAAAAAATATACCTGTGAATGCTTGAAAATACCAAGCCATGTTTATGACGGAAAAAACTCCCTGGTAAAGATGTGCAAGCAATTAATTAACCCTTTGACTTCCAGGAGTGATCAGTGTTTAAATTATCCTCACAACTTCAAAATACTGTCAAATAGACAGTTATTTAGAATGAAGACATTATCATCTGGTAAGGAATGTTTAGGTTTTCTGGTTAAACAGCAAATTCTCATTAGTAGCCAGCAAAGAAAGCTACAATATTACTTAAGAGAATGGACTTTTTGACTTTGGGAGTTAAAGGGTTTTAACTGATGTATGTCACCGACCTTCCGTTTCATTTGAGAACACCATTTTCCACATCAATTGAACTCTATGCCGATACGGTCTATTGGGTGAATTGTTTTCCTTTGCAGTGTGTCCCCCTTCAACCTATAAGGATTTTTCGGGATATGCAGATTCGTGCACAGCTTGTCCTCTAAACTCGGGTCATACTCTCAGTGGCAGCATAAGCCGTTTGGATTGCGTGTGTAACACAGGATACCAGGGTACTCCCGAAAATGGAAACGACTGCACAAGTAAGTGATCCAAGCCTTACGCTTTCATCTTCGCGATTCACTCGTACCGTACCACTAACACCACTATAAGCACGCCTATAAAGGGACGAAGTATTATGGAAGGCTATATCTTTCTTATGTATAATCGTTAATCTTTTGGCCTTGAAGTTTTGTCTTGTCGTGAGGTTTTGGCATAATGTGACGAGGTTTGATGATTACGTGTTGTGTTTGCATCATGATGTGACGAGGTTTGATAGTTACGTGTTGTGTTTCCATCATGATGAGTTGCGGTCTTTTTTTGACTTGCCGTGTTTAGGTTCTTTCATGACGTCGAGTTTCTCCCTTTATGTGATTATAAACACAGCACGTCAAAAGAAGACCTCAACACATCATGATGGAAACACAACACGTAACCATCAAACCTCGTCACATAATGACAAAAACTCACCACATAGTGGCAAAACCACACCACATAATAATGATGCCACAGTACTACACTATGACAAAATTCCAAAACATCAAGACAAAAGTTCAAGACCTTACAAAAGAATAAAGATTACTTATGAAGTCAAGTTTCCACTGAGCAGAATACATACATACATGCATTCTCACTTGACCACTCCCCCACTCTGCAGGGACGTTTCAGGGCCAATGAAACGAACAGAACAGAGCAATAACTTTAAACACAAGACTGATAGTGGCTTCAATCAATCGTTGCCTCTGTGTTGTATCATATTTTTTAAAGTATAGTTTGCACTTCCCTATAAGGTCAGTTAAATGCTCTTGGCTAGACTGCGAGCAGTCCCTTCATGAATCAGTTTCTGAGGCAGTCGTGTTTTGACAAGCAAACGAATAAAAAGACCGAGGGAGAGAGGGAGGCTTTCCCAAGCCTCCCTCGGTCTTTTATTCGTTTGAGGGCAAAACACGACTGCCTCAGAAAAGCGGGCCGCTCGATTGATTTATGAATGGACTGCTCGCAGTCTAGTAGCTCTTGGCGGGATCTCAATCCTCGATTTCCCCAGCATGGTTAAAAAAAACCCCGAACATTTCCACAAGTTATACATCTCGGCTTTGAACAGCCAGGTGACAAAGAATCGAAGCGCCCAAATGACGTCAAACTCCCGGGAAGGAAGGGGGGGGGGGGGGGGGGGGGGGGCAACTTCCATATAAAAAGGACGGTGGTGCTCGTCGTACCTTTTAGGGGTTAAAAAAGCGGTTTTGGTACCTCTTAGGGTGTTCAGCCCCAAAAGGTCCACAGCGGGAGCTTTAGCGGCACATTGTAGGGTATTGAGCCGAAAAATTATGAAAGGAGACATATGAAAATTAACTATTTTTTAATTTTGTCTAATTAAAACCCATAATTTGGTACCTCTTGGGGGCGAAAAAAAAATCATGCCATGCCCACAGTACAGGATATTGGTACCTCTGAGAGGTTCTCTTCAAAATTTCCGATGAGCACCCCCCTTCCTTTTTATATGGGAGTTCCCCCCTTCCCCGGGGGTCGAACTATTCTTCAAGGGTTGAGCTAGATAAGAAACATCCCTAGTGAATGCCATTGCCTCTAACCCCTACAGCAGGTTTGTGAATTCTAACACTTATGTTTAAATCGCCAGTCTTCCCTTACCATAGTCAACACACACCTTTCTGCAATCCTTTCTTGTGTTTTCAATAGTTAGGAAATGTGAGACTCTATCTATTCCCACCGACGGCAGTATTAAAGGTGGATCCTGTGACCGATCGTACCTGTCAAAGTGCACTTTCGAATGCGATGAAGGATATCGACTTACTGGAAGTGAGACCAGACAATGTATTATAACATCCTTGAACGTCATAGAATGGAGTGGCCCCAGCACATCTTGCGAGGGTATGTTTTTGTATGCAATAAAATCGGTCACCGGTTTCCTTAGTTTGAGCCAACTAGACTAAAGGCCTGTTTACACGGCGGGAGGGAGGCCCGGCTAAACGGGCTACCCGGCTAGAAGGGTTGAAACATAGCCCGTTTTACATGCAACTCACCTAACCGGGATAGTAAGTGGGCTGCGTTGGCTATCTTTTGAGCGGCCGCTAAGCACAACAAACAAAATGGCCGACCAAAGAAAGTTTTTGGTGGCAAGTTTTCTTTTTATCGCTCATTCCGCTGTGTAGGACGAAAACATTCACCTCGCGCCGCCATGTTTTCGCGTTTTATCTCACCTCGGCCGGCCGAGATAGCCCGGTACGAACCGTTTACGTGGCAAAAAGCTATCCCGCATAGCCGGCTGACCCGGGCAAGTAGACAGGGTTCCCCCGGGTAAGCGGGCTACCCTGTCTAGCACGTAAGCGCTTCAATGCGTTTTCTGAATAAACGTATGAAAAGTCAACCCTCCCAGAGTAGCTTGGTTAGCCAGAGCACCCTCCCTCCTTGTAAACACGCCCATAACAAATGTTGAAAAAACGAGGATTTGATAAACTACTGGCATTTGAATAGGTCCTACTTTTCCTCACGTTTTCTCTATGGTGTAACGCAAATAATACCAAATGGCCAAAGGTGAAGTGAAAAAGGTTCTTCAAAGATTTTTAATGCGATGTATGATTTACTTTTTCGTAAATTCGTTTATCGTAAACGCATTTGTTTCGTCCAATGAAGTGGGAGAGACTGCAGGAAAAGATTTCATATAATTAAGTGTTTTTCCCATGACAAGATTATAAACCGCGAACGCTCTTTTACTTCCTTACGGTGGCTGGGTGGCTAACAACGTCGTTAGAACAGTGCTTACGTCAAGATGGATAGGGTTTTCGTAATTTCTTTTTCATTCAGCCACAATTTGGTGGTAATCAAGATGTGCCAAGCTTCAGCCTATCTTGTCTCGTCCTCGCCACAAAGGAAACCCAACCATCCTCGATCGAATTCGTTAAATGGCAGGAAATTTGCGTAGTCTAGGAGTAAGACTCAGTATATAAGTTGTCAGCCAAATCCGTTCCCAGGTTATTGAGCCCGTTTTTACCTAGGTTAAATTCGTGATCCATTTTACCAAGGTTGAATATGCACATTACATAGTTTAAAGCACCCTGTTGAAAACACATATACCTTCCCTCAAGCTCTGTCTTACGCATCTGAACACATCTTCTTAATGTTTCATATCATCTAACCGGCTTAGTATTCATACACTGATCCATTTAGTCTCAACATTACAACAGCGTTAGGGAACAACGAATTGTACTGTGCACTTACTGGTATTCGAACTCGGACCTTCCAGATCTATAGTTCTGTGTCTTTGCCACTGCACTTCAAGGACGAACGTGCTCAACCCAGCGCAGTTCTTTTCATTAATTACTTTTGTATAATAACTCAATTGATATCTATGTATAAAAACCAAAACTATTTCTAACCTGACCCTAATATTTTTCTAGGCTTAATTTTGGCTCCAAAAACGTTTCTTCAATCTATCTGAATGCGTATCCAACCTAGGTAAAATGAGGATCACCAATCTAACCCAGATTAAAACGGATTCAACCTGAGAACGGGATTTTATGGGCAAAACATACGCAGGAGAATAATTGATAAAGATATTTGCTATCCTTAATCCGCAGTGATTAGGTGCCCTTATCCGTATGTGGATAAGTCTATTAATGGCACGGGTGACTGCACAAGTAATGGTTGGGAGTACGGAACAAACTGTAGCTTTGTGTGTGTTCGCACTCATGAGCGATCTGGAAGTGAGACAGTCACATGCCAGCTAGATGGGCAGTGGTCCCCAGCCCT